>NW_028227264.1:108474724-109074724 GCF_978045245.1 Mus caroli | reverse complement strand
ACAGAGATTGAAATTGGAATCTGCTCTCTACCTCTTTTTTTAATTTAAGTTTTTTTTTTAACTTACTCACTTTACATTCTGCTCATTGCCCCCTCCCCGTCACCCCTTCCAAAATCCTTTCCACATTTCCCCTCCCCTTCTCCTCTGAGTGAGTGGGTGTCCTTCCAGGTATCCCCCTAGCCTAGCACTTCAAGTTTCTATGAGGCTAAGTGCTTCCTTTCCCACTGAGGCCAGAGAAGGTGGCCCAGCTAGAAGGACATATCCCACATGTAGGTAACAGCTTTTGGGATAGACCCTACTCCAGTTGTTTAGGATCTATATAAAGAGCAAGCTGCACATCTGCTACATGTGTGCAGGGAGACTTAGGTCCAGCCCATGTATGTTCTTTGGTTGGTGGTTCAGACTCTGATAGCCCCAAGGGTCCAGGTTAGTTGACTCTGTTGGTCTTCCTATGGAGTTCCTATCCTTTTAGGGTCCACAATCCTTCCTCCTATTTTTCCATAAGAGTCTCCAAGATCCATCCACTGTTTGGCTATGGATGTCTGTATCTGACTGAGTCAGCTGCTGGGTGGAGCCTCTGAGAGGACAGCCATGCTAGACTCCTGTGTGCAAGCCAAGCCAAGGACTTCCAATCAAAGAGCAAAAAATCAGCAGGTATGGGCTTCCAGGCAGGGCCTGCTGAAGATGCTGTGTTTTAGTAACTATGTCATTCCTTCCTGCCACATGGCTTTGGGTAGATGAGACCTAGCATGGAATCCTGGTCCCATGTGTAGGATGCTTGCCCTGCTTTGCCCATTCACTGAGGTAGAACCCTACAACAGACAGCTCTCTTGCTGTACCAGCTTGAAAAGAAAGGTTATAAATATGACAAACCATTGAAATTGTCAGGATTGTTTCCTAAACAGAAACTGCCATCATTCCTTGCTGCTCCCTGAACTTCAAAATGTGTCAGGGATGCAGAGGCTCTTTTCAGAGCTGTGTGTCTCATCCTCTATAACTGTGTTTTGTTTTTATAAAATTGTAACATTTGTTTTTTGCAAAGCCATTAAATCAATACCTAATGATAAAGTTTCTCCCCCTTTAGTCCCTTTAGATGTGCTATTTTAAATCATGTATGTCTTTGGCTATTAGCACCGAAAGTGTTTCCTTAGTATGTTGCAAGGAGGAAGAATACTCATGATGCTAGATGCTTCTACAGACTCTTTAGAATTAATCACTTAATATTCTTGAGGCTAAAGGAAATTCTAGAGCCTATTCATCACAGAATTTAAGCATACAAGTATTACTGTAGAATTTGGGACTCTTAGTTCATTAATAAAAGAATTTATCAAAAGGAAGTTTAAGATCAATATTTTGGGAACTTGAGAGAAAATAAATAACAGACAAACTGTAGTCTTGGTGGCTGTTGGGAGGAGGGAGATAGAGAAGAAGATGGAGAAGAGAGGAAAAATAAAGAACAAAGAAGAAGAAAGGGAAGAAGAAAAGAAGAGTAGAAAGAAGGGGCAGAAGGAAGGAAGGAAGGAAGGAAGGAAGGAAGGAAGGAAGGAAGAAAGAAAGAAAGAAAGAAAGAAAGAAAGAAAGAAAGAAAGAAAGAAGAGAAGAAAGGAAGGAAGAGAAGAAAGGAAGGAAGAGAAGAAAAAGAAAGAAAGAAAAGAAAAGAAAAGAAAAGAAAAGAAAAGAGAAAAGGAAAGAAAAGATGTGCCTTTTAAATTAAAATACAGAAAAGGTGGCAAATTTAGCAAGGGAGGTCAGAAAACAGCTGCTTGACAGAAAACAGGGAGTTGGAGTTTCAAAGGAGAAATGTTATTTCCAGATGTCCAGGAAAACATGCTCAAATAGGGGAAATTAGCATTTGTACTGGAGTTTTGGTTACACTCTCATGGATAGCTACAGGCACAGGTTCTCACTTAGGAGACAGAGGTAACAAGAACTCAGAACCCCTTCTGGCACCCCTGTCTTCTATAGGACAGAACCAAAGACATTTCTGACTTTAGGCTAACAAGAAGAATTAGAACTGTTCACTTTAAGGCTCTGCATCCCTGAAACCACCTAATCAGTTTCTATCTTATGTTCTGATCGTTAAGATTGAATTATGGGGGCTGAAAAGATGGCTCAGAAGTGTATTCTGGCTTTCCAGATGACCTGAGGTTTGGTTCACAGCACCCATGTTGCATGATTTACCATTGCCAGGAGCCCCCAGCTTCAGAAGATATGACAGCTGTTCCAGACTCCATGGGGACACACAGACACAGCTATAGACACAGACATATTCACGTAAGTAAAAAGCAATCTTTAAAAAAATTCATTATGGAAAATGGCTAATAGATATGTTAAATGTCAAAGTCAAATGTGAATCAGTCTCTAGTGGATTTACTCTGTAAAGCATACAAAAATATCCTGACTAATACATGCAGGTTATTCTTCATTCATTCATTCATTCATTCACTCACTCACTCATTCACTCACTCTCTGGCTTATTTGGGCCTATTGGTCTGCATACCCCAGCTCTAGATGCCAGATCTCATAGTAATTTTCTCAGCAGAGTCCCAGCATCGCGTAAAGCATCATATGACACGAGGGGAATCTTATGTCAGGTTCTTTGTATCTTTCTCCCTCTACTTAATGCAGTTTTAAATTTTTTATTGATATTAATAAATATATGTAAAGAGCACAAACCATAAACAAGCAGGTCAATAAATTCTCAGTACAAGTGATACAATGGGCCTCCAGAAACCCTGCATTCTCTCTTCCAGGTGCACTAATAATCTCCAAGGATAATCACTTCTTTGGCTTCTAACTACTTCTTTTAATTTTGCTGACCTTTTAACTTTGTTTAAATGGAACCACATAGTATGTGTGGCTATATTATATAGGTTAACATTATGTTTGTGGCATCCATGCGATAGACTATAACCGTGGATCACTCATTTTCATCTTTATATAGCACTCAATGAGATGAATAGATCATGTGAATAGATTCATGTGACTGTTGGAAGCAATTTGGGCTGTCGCCAGTTTGTGGGTATTACAAATCATTCAACACACATCTTTTGAGAAACAAATGCATTAATTTCTGGCAGTAAAACCTACCCAGGAATAGAATTATGGAGAGACCGCATGTGTGTGTGTGTGTGTTCTCCTTTAGATAAATGCTGAAAAGTATATTTCAACATGGTTGTCCTGGTCTGTTATATATGAAGTATCTCTCCAAACATTCATGTGCCAAAGATTCGTGATCATGAGGCACCATTATTGAAAAATGTGATTCGTTCCTGCCTGGAAGTACTGACTTCTTCGATGGATGAGGTCATCAATGAGTGTGTAGTTGAGTGGACTATTGGAAGGTGAGCCTGAGTGCAAGTGGGAAAGGGAGAAGGGTATAGTAGAGACTATAGCTCGATTTTTCTACTACTTTAAAGCTTCCAGGATTCAGTCATGGGAAATAAACTCTAAAAAGCATAAGCTTCTAACTCTTCAGCCTCCAGTATCTCAGTTACTCTGCCCTCACTCGGGGATCAAACTATTGCCCAGTTTTGAGAGTCAAACCACATGGCTTTCATCAAATTGGTTGTGCCAGGTATTGATCTTGGGATATATCAATAAATAAGATCCTTACTCTTAAGATATGGCAGTTCAGCAAGTCAGAGTCTACAATACACAACACACATAGAGATATTAAATTTTGTATTTATTTTAGACTATGCAAGAAGAAAAGGCAAATCATGCCAAGGTGGGAAAGCTGTGTTAGGAGTGAGAAGGAGAGATTTAAACAAAAGAGCAAGGTGGCCCCAGAGCCTATTTGGACAGTGATTTTTTTTTTTTAATAAAATAAATATTGTCTGGAATAAATAGTTTTCTTATCTTCTTTCATAAAACTAAAATTATCTATAAAAGTAAGGTCTAAGGAGTTTATGAAAATGCACATAAGTGTTAAGTTGACAGGGTGTCTTCATCTGTCTTTTTTAATGGATAGTTTTCCCGGTCCCCAAGTAACCAATTTGGAGCTTGCTAGCTATTTTGTTTCTTATCTCTTTCTCCTTATTTGAAACCTGTACCCTACCTTTCATTTCTGTGTCTTCAGACAAGAGCCTGTCACCAATAGGCAGTCACAAGCACGCATATTCTGGGCAACTCTCTGCAGCCTTTGTTTGTTTTTGTCTCGTTATCATGGGCCATGAAAGAAGAGGGACGCCTCAAACCCAAAAACAGAAATTATCCATGGTAATGTGTTATTGAATAGCCCCAAGGCACTTTTTTCTTCCAGGTTAATTTGCTGTTAGTGGCATCTGTGCCACCAATTCAAGCCTTTGTGACTATGTATTATAAGTACTCCCTAAGCCCATGAAATGTTAGCAAAAGGGCAGAATTGTATTCTCAACAAGAGGGGCAAAGTGAGATAAGACCACACATAGGAAAGAGGGCATCTTGAAAATGTACAAAGCTCGATGAAGCTGGCAAAACATTACAAGCCATCTCATTTCTAGCCATCAAAGGGGCTGCCATTGATTTCTGGCCTCATTGTCCACACTCTCAAGGTCGTCTAAATGGAGTCTTATTTATTTGGCTCTTATATAAGCTGTCTTTCTCAGGGAAAAAAAAAAAAAGGTAATCTTATTTTGCAGTAGGAAAATGGGAGCTGGGTGTAGATTGGAACAGTGGAGAGCTGCTTTGCTCTTCATTAGCACCAGGAAAATGCAGAAGTTTAGGCTTTTCAAATTCAAATAAAAGGCAGCAAAAATCCAGGACCCCTGTACCATGGCTGTGAGCACCCCACAGCCCATCGCCCCCCACTGTTGAGTGTTCTTGACTCAGGGTCTGTGATCCATCCATTTTCAACTTTCCCATCCCTGAATCCACAAAACTGTTTCTGAGAAGGAAAAAAAGACTATCATGACTGGGTTAAAAATAGCTCTTTGGAAAGAGGCTTCTAGAAACTGGCCAAAAATTAAACACAGCCCTCACATCAAAAGATTGTGTTTAGAAAATATGATCTATCTTTAAACATGACTCAGTTCTGTCATAGATGAATTTCTTTCCCCTGAAATACCTTGGTGAAAGCGTTTTGAAAGTTAAAACAAGGCACTTTACGTAATGTCATACTTTCATAAAGGTCCTAGTGAATAGGCAGTAGTGTGATTGCTTTCCATTGCCATTATACAAATTTTTTTGTTGGTTTATATTGTCTTTATTGGAGATGGAAGAATTTTACCAGTATCATTCCTATGGTAGATGACTTCAAATTCTGATTTTTTTCAAAAAGGTTTATTATTTTTTATTTTTGTGTATGTGTGTCTATGAGTGACTGTCATGTGTGTGCAGGAACATAGTGAGCCTAGAAGATGGTGGCTACCATCAGGTTGTGATGGTTGTAAAACTACCCGGCTCCCGCAACTAGGAGACTGGGATCTGGGCTAGGTTCTCTGTGGGAGCAGCAAGTGCTCTCCCTTCCTGAGCCAACTCTCTAGCACAACTTCTATTTGAATGTAGTAATATAATTCCATCTGCAAAACTCTACATGTGGATACTACACTCACTAAACATAAAATAGGTCAAGGGAAGACAATTGAGCAAGTAGAAATTTTTTTTTTTTGGTTTATTACCTATAACAAGAAGAGAATAATTTTGTAATTATGGACAAATTAGAGGTAGTTTATTCATATCTGGAGAATATCTGAGTCATTTTCAGGTTGCGGATATTGTACATAGAGAGAGCAGAAATACATAGGACACAGAGGACACAGTCTAATAACTGGAGGTTTTATTTCTCTAGGATACATGTCTCCAAAGTAATCATTAGGTGAGGGTTAGGGAACCTGTGTTTCTCAATGATTTAAATAAGCAAAGTATGAGTAGTACTATCTGTTTACTAAGCAAAAATGTCAAATATAAGAATTCTGGGAGTGTGTGTGTATGTGTGTGTGTGTGAGTATGTGCATATTCATGTATATTTCTATATGTATATCTTTAAGGAGCTTGTAGGAGTTGGGTAAATAGATATGTTTTGCTGGAGTAACACAATTCTGGGATTTGCATTGTTTTTCAAATCTCTGAGGTCTCTTTCATATGTCTTTAGCTGTCTTGGGTGGATGCTGAACAAACCTCTCCAGGATAGACAATGCAGAAATTAAGTCTCAAAACAAACTTAGTCCATACTCAGGACTTTAGAAGGCTGATAATTTAGGAAAGGCATTGCAGATTAAACGTCTATTTTACAACATCACACCTATTCTTCTACAATGTCAAGAGAAATACCGTGGAGATGACAATTTGGCTTTGGAGAGTCAGATAAGAATAGTATCTTGGGGGGAGAGACTGAAAGAATTGTTTAGAATTTGGAACGAGCAAAGTCCAATTACAAATGACTAAATGACAAGCCTACCTTCTTCTGAATGAGGAGACATGTATAACTCTGGGTGAAAGGCACAATAGATCAATGGCAAAACAAGCAAAACTAAACAAAACAAAAGAAATGAGAAAGAAAACAATAACAAAACAGCAAACAAACAAACAGGAATAAACAAATATATCTTTCAGCAGCATCTTGATGCTGGGCCAGTTAAAGCAGTCTGCCTTCTTCCTAAAAGTGAAGACTTCATATGAAGCTCCTTCATGGCAAGGGTAATCATGCATGTGCTTTGCAGAGACACCTTGGGAAGAAAGAATGAGATCAAATGTACCTATAGCAGATGCACCTTTGAAGTATACTTTCCCTTTTCTACTGTCACTAATTCTTAGTTAAGAACTATTTTTTTTCTAGCTAATGAGAGAGGAAACAGGATGTTGAGTCTTGCAATGTCTGTGATTGGCCTAACCAGCTCAACTAGGAACAAGCATAAAATGAATACAATGTTCCAATACTGTCATATTTTGTGCCACACTTGATTTGTATAGCATTATGTCTTATAGCATGCCATTGCCTTCTTACTGATCACATTTTACAGGTAATATTAAAATTTCAGTAAAGGTTAGAACGGTTGTTTGCCAGGCTCACTGATCATTTGAACAACATGTTTTAAATTTAGTAACTTAAGAGATTCATGCCCAGATATTTTATATAATTATTCTGTACTGAAGCCCCGGGTTTTTTTTTTAATGCTTTAAAGTATTTTTGAATGGTTTTCCTGTGTTAGAAGTATGTAGAAATAATGATTAGTAGATAATTTTAATAGCTGGAAAAATAAGGTTTTGAATTAAAAATTTATCATGGATCTAACTATAAAACATAAAATGCTGAGGAAATATTTAAGATACAGGGTTGGACATATCTTTCTTAGGATGGATAACAAAAGCTCATATTATAAAATTCGAAAATAGTCATTTAGTTTTATATCAAAATTAAAAACTATCACTCTGGAACAAAGCTTGGTAAAAGAACCAAAAATACAAGCTATAGTCTGGAGGAAAAGATTAGCACACCAGCTAACTAACAAAAGGAAAAGCATACACAATATATGAAGAATTATCAAAATTAAATAGATTAGTAATAGAAAAGATTCATAATAGCATGTCAGTGGAGAGACACTTCATTGATGAGATATATAGAGTAAGCTTATGACAAGATATTTGATAACATTAGACATTTAAAGAAATAAAGACGTAGTAGATCACTCCATATTCATCAAAATTATGTTTGTCTGTGTGTGTGTGTGTGTGTGTGTGTGTGTGTGTGTGAGAGAGAGAGAGAGAGAGAGAGAGAGACAGACAGACAGACAGACAGACAGACAGACAGACAGAGACAGATTGGGGGGAGGAATAATTTCTGGTGGGGATTCAGAGAAACATAATCATGTTTCCACAAGTTGCTGTTGAGAATTTAACATGGTTTATCCATATTGCAAAACATGGGAAATTTTTTAAAAACTTAACTAGATAATTAACACTCACTTAATGAGTACATTACAGACATGTGTCCTAGAGAAAGAAAACCATCTAGTTACTAGAATATATCCGACATAATTATGATCTCTTTCTGTACAATGATCCCCAAATGGATACCACCCAAGTATCCTTCAGATCTGAACAAAACATGCATGGTCCCATAAAGTAATCTTATGCAATAAGTTATATAATGAGAAAACAGCAATAGCAACAATACCAACAACAAAATCCATGACTACTGAGAAAATCATGATGGCCAGAAAAATCTATCACAAAAGCATTACATTCGATGTGATTCCTCTTTTGCAGCATTCTTGACATGGCAGAGTTAGAGAGAAATGGTTATGACCTCAGTGGTTCTCAAGAGTGAAGTATGGAATACAATAAGGAGTAAGGGAGAGAAGCCATGAAGGGGCACCATGTGGGTCTCCAGGGTGATGGGGAGGTTTCCTCCTATGATTGTTACAAAGTGTTCAATTCTTTGTAAAATGGTTCCATCTATGAAAACTGAAAGGAACATTGAATAGTATCTGCAGTAACTGTGGCTTCTACCTGGGAACCCACAGTGGCTTTGAAATTAAAACATCCACTAAGGACTGGGGAGATGTTGCCAGGCAAGCATGAGGTTCCCTCTCACAGATATAAAGCTCAAAGTTTAGTCATGCATGGCTGCAATCCCCATGCTGGAGGGCAGGGGGTGGGGCCAAGTGGATGATTGGGATCCATTGGTCAGTCTAGCCAATCAGTGACTTCCAGACCAGTGACAGACCCTGTCTCAAGAAAACAGGAAACAAGCAAGCAAGCAAGCAAGCAGACAAACAAAAGGTGTTGGATAACAATTGGGGAAGACACTCAGTGCAAACCTGTGGCCTCTACAGAATTACCTAAACACATGAAGCATATACTTACACCCACAGTAACATGTACATAAACCACACAGACAGGCAGGCAGGCATGCTTTCACACACACACACACAAACAATTTAAAATCTATTGTTTTGTAGGTTCAGAGGTTCATCAAAGGCTCATGGTAATTTTTTTCTCTTTTTACCAGTTTGTTTCATACAATGTATTATAGCTATTTGCCCTGTTATCCTCTGATGCCCTCTTTCTTTTCCATGGGAACCCTTTCTTCTTTCTACCTCATCTCTCCCTGGCTACAGCATTAAAAAAAAATACCACCCCTAAGCAACCGTTAATAGTTATTAGTTCCTTAGGAAAGGATGGGACCTCATGGCTCTCTTCTCTGTCCATGGTAGAAAGTTGAAGAGCCCAACATGGTACAAATTCCTGCAGCTTCTGAATACCCATGGTTGCAATAGCAATGACATATATGGGTGAGGTTTATCAGTTACATACTCACTGCAATTTGATCAGGTATAAATTTCTGCATCATATGGAACCCTCTGCACAAAGAAACTTTATTGTCTTGAGTTAAGTTTATGGCTTTGAACATAAATATTTAGAAAGCAAAATGACAGTACATTTAAAACAGAAGTATATATTCCTTACCCTGGGCTCATGATCTTTGTAGCCATAGGCTTTTGAGCATGTTTGTAGTATCAAGTGTATTTCCTTGTGTTGAGTAAGCCTCAAAATACAGTTACCAGGTAACTGTGACAGTAAACACATCATTCTTGATAGGTTGGCTTTGCAGATATATGGTCTATTGCTAGATGAGACCAGGACAAGTTTTCTCTGCCAGCAATCTTTATAGCAGCTCTAATGTAAGTGCTAAGTAGCAAGAAGGTAGTGTCCAGCTCAGTTCTATCTTGGTCTCTCTATGGCCCGTAATTCTTATCTCACAATTTTGTTTCTTTTTCATGGGTTGGAAACTCAGCCATGGCATTGATAGATCTTGTATGAAGCTGCCACCCAATTGTTAGCCAGAGGCCAGTCCTGGTATGGCATGTACCCATCCCAGCACTTGTAAAGCTGATTCCAGTCTGAGCTTTAGAGCAAGACCCTGTCTCAAAGCTAGTAGCAAGCTGCCCTGGGTTTTCATCTTCATACAAACTTGCTTGCAGACCTGTAAATACATCAACTTGAGCTCCTTACAGATTGGCAGACTCAGCTCTTCAGTACCTTGCTGCATGGTTATCCCAACATGGCCACTTGCTTATCTAACACATGCTCAAGGGGTTTCCCAGCTGGATACATGTCAAAATGTTTTCAAGTATAATTCTGGAGGTGACTGGCCATCACCATCATTGGATTCTAGTAATTATCTGCAAATCACAGCATTTTATACTTGGAGAGGGATTGCAGGAGAGCTAGAATATCCCAAGATGGGGGCTCTTAGCAATTGCTCCTACATAAGTTTGTACACATTTCTTTCAGAGATGCTCTGTTGAATTGACACTTAATTGGGCTTTGAAATACTTAGTTTTCACTTAATTGGGAATGTGTTTACTACTATTTAGATACTTGGCAGTTGTACAATATGATTTTAAGGATTATAAACTCAATTCTACAACTATAGCAGATCTTGAACTAAAGGTTATTGGAACATCTGTACCAGCAAATAAGATGCATTCAAGAAGAGAAGGAGATACTGTATCATGATTACATCATCTATTTTTGGACTATATCCTAAATGGTTTAGATCCATAAAGTACTGATTATATTTCTATGGTTATAAATTAGTTACATAGGGGCTGGAGAGATGGCTCAGTGGTTAAGAACACTGACTGCTCTTCCAGAGAGCCTGAGTTCAATTCCCAGCAACCATCTGTAATGGGATCTGATTCCCATCTTCTGGTGTGTCTAAAGTCAGCTATGTACTCACATAAAATAAATAAATCCTTTTAAAAAATTAATTAGTTACATAAAGAAGTCCATGTAATAGCGTAAAACATGACATGGTTATTTGGAAAAACACTGTACTTGGAAAGACTTTTTCTAACAGCACCTTATTTATATTAAGAAAGTATCTTTTCAGAACACTTTTCAATTGTTCTGAAAATGTTAGAAATGTTCTCAAATTAGAGAAGGCATTCTGCATGTCATTTTTCTTCTAGTTAATCTGTTCAAGTCCTAGGTGACCTCGTAAGTACAACTAGTCAGCACAGAAACAAATTCTAGGGGGTTTGTGGCCATTTACATAATGCATCCATTGTTACATCATATCTTCTATCATAAATCACTTGTTAAAAAATTAAGCCCAAGTTTATTTTCACTTTTTGATATTTTTGTGCTCCAAAACAGGGCGCCTAGAGGACGGTGAGGGAGGGAGCCTTCCATATTGCTCTGATAGTAAGACTGTCCATGTCTTCTGGCATGCTGCAAAACACAAGATAAGAGGATCCTATCAAACCAGTAAGCCCCAGATTGGGTTCAGAGAGGTGTCTACTTCTCCTGTCTTCATGGAGAAGTCCCCTTGGGTGCTGGCAGCCTGGTACCTCCACACAGTGATAATGAGATCATTGGCTACCCCCAGAGTTCCTGTCGATTCCTCATGGGTCCAAACACTATATAAAAATGCTTGCTGCAGTGCAATCCATTAGATCATTAGATCTGCACTCGCTGCTGGTTTCTGGAGTCTGTTTCTTGGGTTGGTGACTCTGCCTCTCTCACCCTCTCCTGAATCCCGTTTCCTGAATTCCTTATGATCTCTCTTCTTACTGAGATATTATGGCTGCTAATTGCTAAGTACACTCATCTTGCTGTGGCACGGGTCGGATTTTATTGCTGGCCATTCTGAGAATGGACAAAAGTCATTTTACCCACATTCCAGGACCAGTTTCTTTGGAGTTCCTCCGGTCCACAACCTACCTCCAGTGACTCAGCGCCAGTCACTAACAGCCAGCGCCTTACTTTTCTACCATTAGTGTTTTCCCTATAAAGCCTCCATCACAGTCTGTCCTGTCCTGACTCCTCTCCATCCCTGCTCAGAGGCAGACATTGTGCGTGTCTCCCTCTCCCTTGGATAGGACCAATGCCAACCACCAAATTGTTCCAGTTTTTAGTATTCGTTGTACAAAAGTGAGACATAGCCTCCCTCCCTTCCTCCTTTCAGCACCCCCTTTCTTCCTTTAATATTTGTTGGGATTTCTTTAGCAACATTATTTTTCCTGGAGGTTCTTCCACTTGCCTATTAGATTATTGTTTTGCAGCTGTTGAGTGGAATGTTCTCTGGATGACTGCTTGGTATATTTGATCTAGGATCCAGTTTAACTTGGCCTGTAGTAGGAAGTGGTGCTTCTGAGGATCAAATCTCGGGTGTCACATGCTCTATCACTAAGCCACTCTTTTTAATTGTAGTTGTTTGTTAGTATTTTGAAATAGTGTCTCACTAAATGCACCAAGCTGGCCTTGAACTTGCTCCCTCAGATCAGGTAAGCTTTCTTCCCTCCTCTCTCCAAGTAACCAGAATTATGGGCATGGGCACGGGCACGTACTGTCAGGTCTGGCTTTGTCTTTTGTTGTGTTTGATTTTCCTGCCTGGATAATCTTCCCATTACTACAAGTGGGTCTGAGGTCTCCCACTAGTACTGGATTACAGTCTCTCTTTCCTCTTGAGTATACTAATATTTGTTTAAGATATTTGTTTCCTTCTACAGTGGATGCACACCTATTTATAACGGTTACTTCCTCTTACTGAACTGACACATTTATCACACTGTGTGCTGATCTCCGTTTAATGAGTTTGACTTAGACTGTTTTTATCTGCTCTTGCGCTCTCTCTCTCTCTCTCTCTCTCTCTCTCTCTCTCTCTCTCTCTCTCTCTCTCTCTCTCTCCCTCTCTCTGTCTCTCTCTGTATGAGAGAGAGAGAGAGACAGACAGACAGAGAGAGATGACTTCTACTTTCCATCTTATTCCATTCATTCCACACATGTTCTTATTTGCCAAAGAGGTTTTCTTTTGTGAGCAGTTTGGAATAAGTCTTTATCATTATTATTATTATTTTTAGTCTACTGAATCATTTTTTCTTTTAAATAGAGAATTTAACCTATTTATATTTATAGTAATTATTGACAGAGATGGCCTGATTACTGCTGTTCTGTTACCTTTTCCCCTTCAGCTATCTGTAGTGAGGGCTTCTTTGTGCTTTCGCTCAGAGCATCCTTGATTCTTTGCTTATTTTTGAAATGCCCATTACAGTATTTTTTGGTTTTTGTTTGTTTGTTTTGTTTTGTTTGTTTTTTGTTTGCTTTTTTATTTTTTTGTTTTTGTTTTTGTTTTGTTTTTTGCCTTGTGGTTACCATGAGACTTACAAAAACAACATGCTTTGATTACATAAAAAACTTTTGAAATGGCAGCAATTTAACACTGGCTGTAAATATATACAGTCTGTTAAAAAAGAAAGAAAGAAAATGAATAACTACTAGTAAAACAGAACCAAAAAGTACAACTAGTAAATTGACAGCAAACTGTAAGGTTGCCTTCCATTCTGTCACAGGATTTGGATCTTGATGCCCCATTTTATGTCTCTTTATATTGTTTCTCTCTTGAAATAATAATATAGTTATTGTCTTGTCTTTTAGCTAAAATTAGTTAAATAGGTAAAATGATTTCTATATCATGTTGCACATATTAGATGTTCTGGATTTGTCTGAACAATCATTATGATCAGTGAGGTTTGTTCCTTCCCATGCTGTTGCCTTAACTCATTAACCCAAAGGCTTTCTGGTTTTTGTTTGTTTGTTTGTTTTTATTAGGTATTTTCTTCATTTATATTTCCAATGCTATCCCAAAAGTCTCCCATACCCTCCCCCCCACTCCCCTACCCACCAACTTCCCTACCCACCCACTCCCTCTTCTTGGCACTGGCGTTCCCCTGTACTGAGGCATATAAAGTTTGCATGACCAATGGGCCTCTCTTTCCACTGATGGCCGACCAGGCCATCTTCTGATACATATGCAGCTAGAGACAAGAGCTCCGGGGTACTGGTTAGTTCATCATGCTGTTCCAACTATAGGGTTGCAGATCCCTTTAGCTCCTTGGGTACTTTCTCTAGCTTCTCCATTGGGAGCCCTGTGATACATCCAATAGCTGACTGTGAACATCCACTCCTGTGTTTGCTAGGCCCCGGCATAGTCTCACAAGAGACAGCTATATTTGGGTCCTTTCAACAAAATCTTGCTAGTGTATGCAATGGTGTCAGCGTTTGGAGGCTGATTATGGGATGGATCCCCAGATATGGCAGTCTCTAGATGGTCCATCCTTTTGTCTCAGCTCCAAACTTTGTAACTCCTTCCACGGGTGTTTTCTTCCCAATTCTAAGAAGGGGCAAAATGTCCACACTTTGGTCTTCGTTCTTCTTGAGTTTCATGTGTTTTGCAGATTGTATCTTGTATCTTGGGTATTCTAAGTTTCTGGGCCAATATCCACTTATCAGTGAGTACATATCATGTGAGTTCTTTTGTGATTGGGTTACCTCACTCAGGATGATGTCCTTCAGGTCCATCCATTTGCCAGGACTTTCATAAATTCATTGTTTTTAATAGCTGAGTAGTACTCCATTGTGTAAATGCACCACATATTCTGTATCCATTCCTCTGTTGAGGGACATCTGGGTTCTTTCCAGCTTCTGGCTATTATAAATAAGGCTGCTATGAACATAATGGAGCATGTGTCCATTCGACAACAAAAGGAGATCAAGGGGATACAAATTGGAAAGGAAGAAGTCAAAATATCACTTTTTGCAGATGATATGATAGTATATATAAGTGACCCTAAAAATTCCACCAGAGAACTCCTAAGCCTGATAAACACCTTCAGTGAAGTAGCTGGATATAAAATTAACTCAAACAAGTCAATGGCCTTTCTCTAGAGAAAGGATAAACAGGCTGAGAAAGAAATTAGGGGAAACAACACCCTTCACAATAGTCACAAATAATATAAAATACCTTCACGTAACTAACTAAGGAAGTGAAAGATCTGTATGATAAGAACTTCAAGTCTCTGACGAAAGAAATTAAAGAAGATCTCAGACAATGGAAAGATCTCCCATGCTCATGGATTGGCAGGATCAATATAGTCAAAATGGCTATCTTGCCAAAAGCAATCTACAGATTCAATGCAATCCCCATCAAAATTCCAACTCAATTCTTCAACTCAATTCCTCAATTCTTGCAATGTGCAAATTCATCTGGAATAACAAAAAACCTAGGATAGCAAAAACTCTTCTCAATGATAAAAGAACCTCTGTTGGAATCACCATGCCTAACTTAAAGCTGTACTACAGAGCAATTGTGGTAAAAACTGCATGGTACTGGTATAGGACAGACAAGTAGACCAATGGAATAGAATTGAAGACCCAGAAATGAACCCACATACCTATGGTCACTTGATCTTTGACAAGGGAGCTAAAATCATCCAGTGGAAAAAAGACAGAATTTTCAACAAATGGTGCTGGCACAACTGGCAATTATCATGTAGAAGAATGCCAATTGATCCATTCCTATCTCCTTGTACTAAGGTCAAATCTAAGTGAATCAAGGAACTCCACATAAAACCAGCGACACTGAAACTTATAGAGGAGAAAGTGGGGAAAAGCCTCGAAGATATGGGCACAGGGGAAAAATTCCTGAATAGAACAGCAATGACTTTCTGTTTTTAAGAGCATTCTTTGGCATTTCTTTTTTTTTTTTTAATTGAATATTTTATTTATATTTCAAATGTTATCCCCTTTCTCTGTTTCCCCTCTGAAAACCCTCTATCCCATCCCCTCTACCCCTGCTTCTATGAGGGTGCTCCCGCACCCACCCACTCCCACCTCCCCACCCATTCCACTACACTGGGGCATCGAGCCTTCACAGGACCATGGACCTCTCCTCCCTTGATGTCCAATAAGGCCATCCTCTGCTACATATGCAGCTGGAGCCATGGGTCCCTCCATGTGTACTCTTTGGTTGGTGGTTTAGTCTCTGGGAGCTCTGAGGGGTCTGGTTGGTTCATATCGTTGTTCTTCCATTGGGGACCCTGTGCTCAGTTTAATGGTTAGCTGCGAGCATCTGCCTCTGTATTTGTCAGGCTCTGGTAGAGCCTCTCAGGAGACAGCTATATCAGGCTCCTGTCAGCAAGCACTTCTTGGCATCAACGATAGTGTCTGGGTTTGGTGTCTGTATATGGGATGGATCCCCAGGTGGGACAGTCTCTGGATGGCCTTTCCTTCAGTCTCTGATCCAGACTTGTCTCCATATTTCCTCCCATGAGTATGTTGTTCTCCCCTTTAAGAAGGACTGAAGCATTCATACTTTGGTCTTCCTTCTTCTTGAGCTTCATGTGGTCTATGAATTGTGTCTTGGGTATTCTGAGCTTTGGGGCTAATATCCACTTATCAGTGAGTGCATTCCATGTGTGTTCTTTTGTGACTGGGTTACCTCACTCACGAAGATATTTTCTAGTTCCATCCACTTGCCTAAGAATTTCATAAAGTCTCTGTTTTTTAAAAGCTGAGTAGTACTCCATTGTGTTCATGTACCACATTTTCTGTATCCATTTCTCTGTTGAAGGACATCTATGTTCTTTCCAGCTTCTGGCTGTTACAAATATAAGGCTACTATGAACATAGTGGAGCATGTGTCCTTGTTATATGTTGGAGCATCATTTGGGTATATGCCCAGGAGTGGTATAGCTGGGCCCTTAGGTAGTACTATATCCAGTTTTCTGAGGAACCACCAAACTGATTTCCAGAGTGGTTGTACCAGCTTGCAATCCTACCAACAATGGAGGAGTGATCCTCTTTCTCCACATCCTCGCCAGCATCTGCTGTCACCTGAGTTTTTGATCTTAGCCATTCTGATTGGTGTGAGGTGGAATCTCAGGGTTGTTTTGATTTACATTTCCCTGATGACAAGATGTTGAACATTTCTTTAGGTGCTTCTCAGCCATTCAATATTCCTCAGTTGAAAAAAAATATTTTAGCTCTGTACCCCATTTTTTTGTGCGTTTCTTTTTTTTTAATTTTTAATATTTTTATTACATATTTTCCTCAATTACATTTCCAATGCTATCCCAAAAGTCCCCCATAGCGCCCCCCACTTCCCTACCCACCCATTCCCATTCTTTTGGCCCTGGCATTCCCCTATATTGGGGCATATAAAGTTTGCAAGTCCAATGGGCCTCTCTTTCCAATGATGGCCAACTAGGCCATCTTTCGATACATATGCAGCTAGAGACAAGAGCTCCAGGGTTCTGGTTAGTACATCATGTTGTTCCAACAATAGGGTTGCAGATCCCTTTAGCTCCTTGGGTACTTTCTCTAGCTTCTCCATTGGGAGCCCTGTGATACATCCAATAGCTGACTGTGAACATCCACTCCTATGTTTGCTAGGCCCCGGCATCATCTCACAAGAGACAGCTATATTTGGGTCCTATCAGCAAAATCTTGCTAGTGTATGCAATGGTGTCAGCGTTTAGAAGCTGATTATGGGATGGATCCCTGGATACGGCAGTCTCTAAATGGTCCATCCTTTCACCACAGCTACGAACTTTGTCTCTGTAACTCCTTCCCTGGGTGTTTTGTTCCCAATTCTAAGAAGGTGCACAGTGTCCACACTTTGGTCTTCATTCTTCTTGAGTTTCATGCGTTTAGCAAATTGTATCTTATATCTTGGGTATCCGAAGTTTTGGGCTAATATCCACTTATCAGTGAATACATATTGTGTGAGTTCTTTTGTGATTGTGTTACTTCACACAAGATGATGCCCTCCAGGTCCATCCATTTGGCTAGGAATTTCATAAATTCATTCTTTTTAATAGCTGAGTAGTACTCCATTGTGTAAATGTACCATAATTTCTGTATCCATTCCTCTGTTGAGGGACATCTGGGTTCTTTCCAGCTTCTGGCTATTATAAATAGGGCTGCTATGAACATAGTGGAGCATGTGTCCTTCTTACCAGTTGGGACATCTTCTGGATATATGCCCAGGAGAGGTATTGCTGGATCCTCCGGTAGTACTATGTCCAATTTTCTGAGGAACCGCCAGACTGATTTCCAGAGTGGTTGTACAAGCTTGCAATCCCACCAACAATGGAGGAGTGTTCCTCTTTCTCCACATCCTCGCCAGCATCTGCTGTCACCTGAATTTTTGATCTTAGCCATTCTGACTGGTGTGAGGTGGAATCTCAGGGTTGTTTTGATTTGCATTTCCCTGATGATTAAGGATGTTGAACATTTTTTCAGGTGCTTCTCTGCCATTCTGTATTCCTCAGGTGAGAATTCTTTGTTCAGTTCTGAGCCCCATTTTTTAATGGGGTTATTTGACTTTCTGGAGTCCACCTTCTTGAGTTCTTTATATATATTGGATATTAGTCCCTTATCTGATTTAGGATAGGTGAAGATCCTTTCCCAATCTGTTGGTGGTTTTTTTGTCTTATTGATGGTGTCTTTAGCCTTGCAGAAGCTTTGCAGTTTCATGAGGTCCCACTTGTCAATTCTCCATCTTACAGCACGAGCCATTACTGTTCTATTCAGGAATTTTTCCCCTGTGCCCATATCTTCAAGGCTTTTCCCCACTTTCTCCTCTATAAGTTTCAGTGTCTCTGGTTTTATGTGAAGTTCCTTGATCCACTTAGACTTGACCTTAGTACAAGGAGATAGGAATGGATCGATTCGCATTCTTCTACATGTTAACAACCAGTTGTGCCAGCACCATTTGTTGAAAATGCTCTCTTTCTTCCACTGGATGTTTTTAGCTCCCTTGTCGAAGATCAAGTGACCGTAGGTGTGTGGGTTCATTTCTGGGTCTTCAATTCTATTCCATTGGTCTATTTGTCTGTCACTATACCAGTACCATGCAGTTTTTATCACAATTGCTCTGTAGTAGAGCTTTAGGTCCGGCATGGTGATTCCACCAGAGGTTCTTTTATCCTTGAGAAGAGTTTTTGCTATCCTAGGTTTTTTGTTATTCCAGATGAATTTGCAGATTGCACTTTCTAATTCGTTGAAGAATTGAGTTGGAATTTTGATGGGGATTGCATTGAATCTGTAGATTGCTTTTGGCAAGATAGACATTTTTACAATGTTGATCCTGCCAATCCATGAGCATGGAAGATCTTTCCATCTTCTGAGATCTTCTATAATTTCTTTCTTCAGAGACTTGAAGTTTTTTATTATACAGATCTTTCACTTCCTTAGTTAGAGTCACGCCAAGATATTTTATATTATTTGTGACTATTGAGAAGGGTGTTGTTTCCCTAATTTCTTTCTCGGCCTGTTTATTCTTTGTGTAGAGAAAGGCCATTGATTTGTTTGAGTTAATTTTATATCCAGCTACTTCACCGAAGCTGTTTATCAGGCTTAGGAGTTCTCTGGTGGAATTTTTAGGGTCACTTATATATACTATCATATCATCTGCAAAAAGTAATATTTTGACTTCATCTTTTCCAATTTGTATCCCTTTGATCTCCTTTTGTTGTCGAATTGCTCTGGCTAGGACTTCAAGTACAATGTTGAATAGGTATGGAGAAAGTGGACAGCCTTGTCTAGTCCCTGATTTTAGAGGGATTGCTTCAAGCTTCTCACCATTTACTTTGATGTTGGCTACTGGTTTGCTGTAGATTTCTTTTACCATGTTTAGGTATGGGCCTTGAATTCCTGATCTTACCAAGACTTTTATCATGAATGGGTGTTGGATCTTGTCAAATGCTTTTTCCGCATCTAACTAGATGACCATGTGGTTTTTGTCTTTGAGTTTGTTTATATACTGGATTACGTTGATGGATTTCCGTATATTGAACCATCCCTGCATCCCTGGGATGAAACCTACTTGGTCAGGATGGATGATTGTTTTGATGTGTTCTTGGATTCGGTTAGCAAGAACTTTATTGAGGATTTTTGCATCAATATTCATAAGGGATATTGGTCTGAAGTTTTCTATCTTTGTTGGGTCTTTTTGTGGTTTAGGTATCAGAGTAATTGTGGCTTCATAGAATGAGTTGGGTAGAGTACCTTCTGTTTCTATTTTGTGGAATAGTTTGTGAAGAACTGGGATTAGATCTTCTTTGAAGGTCTGATAGAACTCTGCACTAAACCCATCTGGTCCTGGGCTTTTTTTAGTTGGGAGACTATTAATGACTGCTTCTATTTCTTTGGGGGATATAGGGCTGTTTAGATCATTAACCTGATTTTGATTCAACTTTGGTACCTGGTATCTGTCTAGGAACTTCTCCATTTCATCCAGGTTCTCCAGTTTTGTTGAGTATAGCCTTTGGTAGAAGGATCTGATGGTGTTTTGTATGTCTTCAGGATCTGTTGTTATGTCTCCTTTTTCATTTCTGATTTTGTTAATTAGGATGCTTTCCCTGTGCCCTCTAGTGAGTCTGGCTAAGGGTTTATCTATCTTGTTGATTTTCTCAAAGAACCAGCTCCTTGATTGGTTGATTCTTTGAATAGTTTTTCTTGTTTCCACTTGGTTGATTTCGCCCCTGAGTTTGATTATTTCCTGCCGTCTACTCCTCTTGGGTGAATTTGCTTCCTTTTGTTCTAGTGCTTTTAGGTATGTTGTCAAGCTGCTAACATGTGCTCTCTCTAGTTTCCTTTTGGAGGCACTCAGAGCTATGAGTTTTCCTCTTAGAAATGCTTTCATTGCGTCCCATAAGTTTGGGTATGTTGTGGCTTCATTTTCATTGAACTCTAAAAAGTCCTTAATTTCTTTCTTTATTCCTTCCTTGACCAAGGTATCATTGAGAAGAGTGTTGTTCAGTTTCCACGTGAAGGTTGGCTTTCTATTATTTATTTTGTTATTGAAGATCAGCCTTAGTCCATGGTGATCTGATAGGATGCATGGGACAATTTCAATATTTTTGTATCTGTTGAGGCCTGTTTTGTGACCAATTATGTGGTCAATTTTGGAAAAGGTACCATGAGGTGCTGAGAAGAAGGTATATCCTTTTGTTTTAGGATAGAACGTTCTGTAGATATGTGCCAGATCCATTTGATTCATAATTTCTCTTAGTTTCTCTGTGTCCCTGTTTAGTTTCTGTTTCCATGATCTGTCCATTGGTGAAAGTGGTGTGTTGAAGTCTCCCACTATTATTGTATGAGGTGCAATGTGTGCTTTGAGATTTACTAAAGTTTCTTTAATGAATGTGGCTGCCTTTGTATTTGGAGCATAGATATTCAGGATTGATAGTTCCTCTTGGAGGATTTTACCTTTGATGAGTATGAAGTGTCCCTCCCTGTCTTTTTTAATGACTTTGGGTTGGAAGTCAATCTTATCAGATATTAGAATGGCTACTCCAGCTTGTTTCTTCATACCATTTGCTTGGAAAATTGTTTTCCAGCCTTTCATTCTAGGGTAGTGTCTATCTTTTTCTCTGAGATGAGTTTCCTGTAAGCAGCAAAATGTTGGGTCTTGTTTGTGTAGCGAGTTTGTTAGTCTATGTCTTTTCATCGGGGAGTTGAGTCCATTGATATTAAGAGATATTAAGGAAAACTAATTGTTATTTCCTGTTATTTTTGTTGTTAAAGTTGGCATTCTGTTCTTGTGGCTGTCTTCTTTTAGGTTTGTTGAGGGATTACCTTCTTGTTGTTTCTAGGGCATGGTTTCTGTCCTTGTATTGTTTTTTTTCTGTTATTATCCTTTGAAGGGCTGGATTCGTGGAGAGATAATGTATGAATTTGGTTTTGTCGTGGAATACTTTGGTTTCTCCATCTATGGTAATTGAGAGTTTGGCTGGGTATAGTAGCCTGGGCTGGAATTTGTGTTCTTTTAGTGTCTGTATAACATCCGTCCAGGATCTTCTGGCTTTCATAGTCTCTGGTGAAAAATCTGGTGTAATTCTGATAGGCTTGCCTTTATATGTTACTTGGCCTTTTTCTCTTACTGCTTTTAGTATTCTATCTTTATTTAGAGCATTTGTTGTTCTGATTATTATGTGTCAGGAGGTATTTCTTTTCTGGTCCAGTCTATTTGGAGTTCTGTAAGCTTCTTGTATGTTCATGGGCATCTCTTTCTTTAGATTTGGGAAGTTTTCTTCTATAATTTTGTTGAAGATGTTTGCTGGTCCTTTGAGTTGAAAATCTTCATTCTCATCCACTCCTATTATCCATAGGTTTGGTCTTCTCATTGTGTCCTGTATTTCTTGGATGTTTTGAGTTAGGATCTTTTTGCATTTTACATTTTCCTTGATTGTTGTGCCGATGTGCTCTATGGAATCTTCTGCACCTGAGATTCTCTCTTCCATCTCTTGTATTCTGTTGCTGATGCTCGTATCTATGGTTCCAGATTTCTTTCCTAGGGTTTCTATCTCCAGTGTTGCCTCATTTTGGGTTTTCTTTATTGTGTCTACTTCCCTTTTTAGGTCTAGTATGGTTTTGTTCATTTCCATCATCTGTTTGGATGTGTTTTCCTGTTTTTCATTAAGGACTTCTACCTGTTTGATTATGTTATCCTGTTTTTCTTTAAGGATTTGTAACTCTTTAGCAGTGTTCTCCTGCAATTCTTTAAGGGATTTTTGTGCTTCCTCTTTACTGTCTTCTACCTGTTTACCAGTGTTCCTTTGTATTTCTTTAAGTGTGTTATTAAAGTCCTTCTTGAAGTCCTCTACCATCATCAGGAGATATGCTTTTAGATCCGTGTCTAGCTTTTCCGGTGTGTTGGGGTCCCCTGGACTGGGCGAAGTGGGAGTGCTGGGTTCTGATGATGGTGAGTGGTCTTGGTTTCTGTTAGTAAGATTATTACGTTTACCTTTCGCCATCTGGTAATCTCTGGGGTTAGTTGTTGTCGTTGTCACTGTTTAAAGATTGGAGTAGTAGCTGTGTTCCACTCACCAGCAGTCTCAAAATCCTGTGGTGGTGGTCGTGGGTAGCTGGCAGTACCCCGGTGCTGGTCCAGCCGGAAGAGGCCTGTGGTCCTACTCAGGCCGGTTTTCTGCTTCCCTAACTAATGCAGTCTCAGGTCCTGCGCGCAATTGGATTGGAGCAGAAGCTGTGTTCCACTCTCCAGAAATCTTAAGATCCTGTGGCGGGTGTTGTGGGTAGCTGGTGAGTGTCAGCCGACCCTGCGCCCTAGCTACCCGGGTGCTTTTCTGACCGGAAGAGGCTTGTGGCCCTACGTAGGCCGGATTTCTGCCTCCCCAACCAAAGCAGTCTCAGGTCCCGCGTGATTGGACTGGAGCAGAAGCTGTGTTCCACTCACCAGCAGTCTCAAAATCCTGTGGCGTGGGTTGTGGGTAGCTGGCGGGTGTCAGCTGACCCTGCGCTCTAGCTACCCAGGTGCTGATTCGGCCGGATGAGGCCTGTGGCCCTACTCAGGCCGGTTTCTGCTTCCCTAACTAATGCAGTCTCAGGTCCCGTGCGCAATTGGATTGGAGCAGCTCTTTGGCATTTCTTTGAGAATAGGTTTCTGTATGGGGGGCTTTGGAATGTCTTCATCTTTCATTTCTGAAGAATAGCTTTGTTGGGCATGGAATAAGTCCTTGTACTTTCTTCTCTTCAGCACTGTGAAAACCTCATTCTGTTGGCTTCATGCTGAGCAGTCTGCTGTTGAGCACACCCCTGGGGCTCATTTGTTTCTTTTGTCTTTGAGTTCTCTAAGAGAGGGCTATAGGATGTCAAAGACAGAATTGGTTGGAGTGGATCTGATTGGTGCCCTCCTGAAGCAGGGTTCTTCCCAAGGTCAGGTGAAATTTTGTGCTATTACCATTTTCATTATGGTTGTAGCTCTTTGGTATGCTCAAGCACTGTTACACTGATAACCTAAATACCCACTCCTTGGATGTTGTTCCTTAAAATAAACTTTTTCCTATTCTTAAGAAAGAAATTATTATTTTTTATCTATGTTTGCATATAAGCCTGCAGGAATAAGCCTCTGTTAATGCTGGTGCCTGTAGAGGCCAGAAAGGGTGTCAGGTACCCTGGAAATAGAATTACAGACAACTGTAGGCTACCATATGGGTGGTTAGATTGTAGTCTTGGCTTCCTACAAAAGCAGTATGTGCTGTTAACCACCAAGCCATCCCTCCAATCCCTTCTATTCTCCTTGACTCTGATTTTTGCCTCCTGACTAACTATATTTTCAGGTTCTTACCTGAAAGCTTGCTGAGTCTTTTGTCTGCACTACTATTCTGCTTTGGGTGTTTTTCTGTTGTGTTTAGAAATTTTCACTTAATATATTTCAGAGATAAAAGATTTATAGAATCCGAAGAGAGATCAGACTCACTGACTATATGAAATGCCACTATTTCTGTTGGAGATATTTTAATTACAATGTTTCTGTAAGGTTCCTCTGGCAGCCTTCTGAGTATTTTGTTTGTTTTTATTTTTACTGAAACTCACTGTTTTTCATTGGACCATCTTCAACCCTTTGTCCATGAGTTCATAAATAGCAGTTTCTATCACCTATCTCGTCTATTAGGCAGTGCTTTTTTATGTCTAGCATATGCAATTGAAAAGTTAGGTATTTGCTTCCTGTTCTCTAATCTGTTTTTGACTTGTGCTTTTCTTTCCAGACATTCAAAGCTGGCTGCTTATTGTCTCTATGCTTGTGGTAACTGATGCTACCCAAGCACGAGAGGGCATATGAAGTCAATTATTGCCCATCTATATTGATGTTTGTCTTTAGTTAGTCATTTGAGGGTGCCCTAGGTTAAAGTGTCTTCCAAATCTATAGTTAGCATACTTTTTGGATATACTAGGAGACCCACTAACTATGCAACCCATACCTACAAACCTCTACCTCATGGAGAGAGAGAGAGACACCTCAGATACCCAGTCCAGTGTCACTGTCCTGTGGTCAAATAATAGGAATATGTCAGTATGTAAGGACTAGCCATGGTTTCCATGTATTATTTTTGAGTTCTTCTCTGCCTCTTGACAGACGGTGTCACTATGTTATATGTCTTTTGGAAGGAAGATGGATGGATATATCTGTGATCATAAATGCTCAAACTACTAAGGCATGCAGTGTGGGGACTGGGTAGAGGCCCAAGATTGGCCTATTGGGATTTATCTGCGCAATTCAACATTGTTGTTGACATAGAAGATTCTGTTGGCATTGGCCAGGAGATGTAGTCATAATGATCTTCTTGTTTGATTTGACCATCCTGGAACAGAATTCCAAGGCCATGCTGTAGGCTTCCATCCTAGTCTGTGTCATGGGAACTAGGTTGCTTTTCAGTGTTATGTACTCAAGGCTGAGGTAGAGAAAGAAGACAATTCCTTGGTTTTCAAGGCAAGGTCCAGAATCTCTTATGAATTGGCATGCACCTCGTGGTAGGGGCTGTGGAGGCATGTTCTAATATTGGGCTTTCCTGGTAATTGATTACAAATCTGTGGCTTAAAATTGTTCTTCATTCTTCAAGAAATCATCTTTCTACCTAACCTTGCTTGCTTGAACTTGGGGAGGGAGATGCCACCCACGCTCTTTCTCCTACCTTTGTCTTTGTATCTAGGTCTTATGTTCTTTAAAGTAACTACTTTAATTCTTGTAAAGCAATTTTTTGTATGACTGACTATATAATGTGTAGTTTCTGGGACAGAAGTGATGACTGCTGGGACTCAGTCCCATCTTCGAGTTTTGCCTCCCAAGAGTTTCTTAGTAATTTGGTTATATAGATTGTCTTGTTTGTTTGTTTGTTTGTTTGTTTGTTTGAGACAGGGTTTCTCTGTGTAGATCTGGCTGTCCTGGAACTCACTTGTAGACCAGACTGGCCTTGAACTCAGAAATCTGCCTGCCTCTGCCTCCCAAGTGCTGGGATTAAAGGCATGTGCCACCACTGCCTGGCTGTAGATCTTCTTGTAAGTGACAACAATGACAGCGGTCATCAACATATGGCACATTCAACTATCTGGACAGCTCAAATTTCTGAAACATCATTTCTGTGGAGTCAGGAATAAATGGTTTTCCTACAGTCACCCTCCTCCATAAAACTAAGTTCTACTTCCTTTAGGCTATTTGGAGACCTTGTCTCGTGGTCCCACTGACTCACTTCCCATATGGGCCGGTATCTGTGTGTTGCCTGATGGCTAACCATGCAGCTGCCCAGTCTGCTAAGCTCTGTGTTCCTCCTTTCACTGAACCCCATGATAGCATTAAAGCAAGGCTGCCTGAGTAATCTACCATCTGCAAAACCAGGAACATTTGACATATTCAGGGTTAAAATGTTTAGAATGTCAAGTTTAGTGAAAAAGGTGTTTTTAGCACAGTGCTAAAGAAGAGACCAAGTTTCTTAACTGTCTTTGTGTTTAAAGGTTAATGATTTGTTAATTAGCCATATTCTGTTCTGCTTCTTATAGCGATCTCTGTGCCTTCTCCATTCCTGTGATCTTCTCCAACAACATTTGTAGGAGGCAAGCATGGTGGTTGCTTGGTTAGTCAACCCACAATAGTAGATAACCACCAAACTGCCTCCTACAGTAGTCTGGGAGATGCTCACACAAGCTTTTCTCTATTATTCATAGCTCTCTGGTTTTCCTGGATTAAAAGCAATTAGTGAATATAGTGGATTACAGGGAGAGCCTGCCTTAAGAAAATGAACTGAATTAAACTTGCTAATTAACTCGTATTATTCTGCAAGTGAGAAAGAAGAGCCAAGGGCAGGGTAGTTTTATGTGAAAGACTGTCCTGGTCCTTTCTAGAAAGTGAGCACTAGATAAGGAATAGAAAATTGCCTGGAAGAGGTGAAGATGTGAGAAAATGGAAGCTCAGAAAGGAAGGCAGCTGAGCTAATGTATCAGGCTAAAGCTAGAGGAGATAAAGTGCTTGAGACCTTTGATCTCCGGAGCTACAAGCCCGTACATTTGCATCACTTTCAATGTTAAATCTGTGGTCATTTGTTACAACAGCATTGGAGGTGTACCAGTACACCTCTTCTGATTTCTAGTCTCTTCTTTAACTGTTTCCCATGTGAAGATTATTATGCTCGGCTAAAAGGAATAGAAGACAATTGGCATGTGGTACTATTGCAGTTCCCTTGCCTTTCTTACATCTCCGGAACAACTTTTGCAGGTTTGTTTCATTTCCAACTGTGGAAACTTTTACTGCTCATTTTATCTTTTTTTTTTTTTTTCATCTCTTTGTCATCCAGAAAACCCTATTGTTATGCCTTCTGTTTTCTTTTGGCTTCAACAAAGTATAGATACTCAAATGACAATGAAAATAAACCTTAAAAGGTAAAATGAGCATTGACACCTGAAGGAGGGGAAGCAGAGGTCTAATGGGTGTTCTGTAGTTTGAAGTTATCCAGATAAACAGGGAGAGTATGAGTATGGGATACAGCTGACGGGAGATTACTGGAACAGACCATGCCAGTATAGCCATGAGAGGTGAGACTGGAGCTGTGCAATAATTACACCATAAAGGGTTATCATTGTCTTGGTAGAGACTGTGGACTTTCATCTTTAAGATTTTGAATGAATCAATTTCTAAAGGACATTTAGCTGAAGATCTTGGGAGAGTAAATGGTTGAAGAGTATGGGGAATGTAAGTATGTAACAAGGCTATGGCCAAGGCCATGAGTTGTGTGACTATACAGTTTGTTAGATGAGGGATAACAGAAGCTATGCATAATGTTGGTTCTTGGAGAAGGAGGAATGAGACTAATTTGAAAACTATCAAGAAAAAAGAATGATAATTATCCTTATGTACGGAATCCAGGAAAAGACTCTTGTAGTCTGGGACAGCAATACTCCTGGTAGATGTACTCACTAATCTGAGCAATAAAACGCATGGGAGATAGGGGTGGTTGTCATGTCAGGTTTGAGTTCAGTTTTAATACTAGATCATTCAGCCAGAAATGCAAGGCAGTTACTTCCTCCTGTGTTTCTACTCTGTGTTCCTGTCGGACATCTGCCACTGGTTTTCAGGACCTACTTCTTGAAACTGATAAATGATTTCAGCCTTCTGTTGGCTTCAGGGTATCCCAGCCTCTGCCAAGCAATCTGTGGTCATACATAGACCTCCTCCATTAATTTAAGTCCACTTAAAGGGTTTGCTCAGAAATGAAAAAGAATCAATGTGAAAGCCTCAAAGACTGTGGAAAAATATGTAGAGATGATATTTTATGGAGGAAGAGCATGTGTGAGAGTGTAGGAAATGTCAGAAAAGCTAATGTAACAGAGAATGACGCCAAGTAACCCAAGCAAGGTCAGTGTGACATTTAGGACAACCAGTGAAAAGTTCTCATTGACCGCATCAACATTATAGCTTTACCACAGCAGAGATGAGAGAAAGAATCATGGCATTGGATCAATGGCGATGGGACCTTTCAATTGCAATCTGCTGTTTATGCCCTGAACTGAGCAGTACTATAGTTTCCACACAAAAGCATTAGAACCACAGCTGGGTTTCTTTACTGTTAAAGGCTTATCATTAGTATTTATAGAGTATTTCTGGTATTGTGATAAGCATGGTGACCAAATTAAGTGAAACAAAGTTGGGATTTCTTATTCTCACAGTGAGTATATCTATAAGGAAAAGCAATACTCATCTGTATAAGAAACTATTAATGCAACGGAGACTAAGTAAGATTCATCGTCTATGTGAACAAGAGTTTTCTAGGACATAGAAACTCCAGAAACAGGAGATAAATGTATATATACTATTCGGTTTCAACATGAAAATTTTAGAAAATAAATACTATTTTCTTCCTTTAGCTGCTACAACTAATTCATAAAAGATAACATCCTGCATGTAAAAATGTCCATTCATTTTTCCAAACTCTAAAGAGTATCTGCTGTTTGTCAAACTAGTCAAGTATCCAAAAGGTACAGCTATAAATTAACGATTATTATACTCATAGCAAGTAATTCTTGCATACTTTAAGAATATTGAACAATAAATAGGAGCATACATTTAAGCCGATGTGATTTTTAAATGTGATTTGAGGACTATTGAAAATCTACCTGTGTAAACAGGCCCTGGAATAATGACTTCCTGCAAGGGGAAATGAAAGGTATTTTTAAAGTCTAGGAAAGCCTGCCTGGCACGTTAGTCTCTGCTCTGCAGAGCAAATCCCTTGAATGCCTTAGAAAAGATTGATTTCTGATGTAAAGGTGCATTTAATCATAGCCTTGGAAGTTTGAAAAGTGTCTGTGAAGGCTTGCCTCTCGGTGGATTGGAAATCTATTAGTGTATAGCCAAGAGGTCACTGGATAGCAGACATAAGACTTTTCAAGGGTTCAGATGCAAAATTTGATGGGACATACTAGGGCACTACATTTCTAAACACATAGCACCGAAGCTTTTTCAGCAGAAATGAGACTAAGAGATAGAACAACTCTGTGAGCACATTGCTGCTGCCCCATTGCTAAGCAGTGCTAGACAATGTTACTATGCTTCCAAGTGCTTCAAGAAAAACAAAAAGATGTAAAAGTCATACCATTGATAGTGATATTCAGTTATTCTGTAGACTGCTAAGAAAAATGGTTCTCAACCTGCAGGTCATGACGCCTTTGTGGTCTAATGACCTTTTCATAGGGGTTGCTTAAGACCATCAGAAAACACAGATATGTACACTATGGTTCATAACTGTAACAAAATCACAGTTATGAAATAGCAACAAAAATAATTTTATGGGAGGGGGGAGGTCCCATAACACAAAGAACTGCACAAAAGGGTCGCAGCATTAAGAGGATTGAGAACCACTGCTCTGAAATTTATTTTGATGTCCCTTACCTATGCGTCAGAAAAAGGTTCAGTTTTTCTTTTAGCACTGCTTTTCTCCTGATTCTATTCTCTCTGATGCTATAAGCTATGATCTGGCTTTGCATCCGAGGCAGTCCGCCATCCAATTATTCACACTCTTGGTGTGCATTCTTCCTTAGGACAACAAGGCCACGCAAAGGAATGTTTATCTTCATTCTCTTTGCAATGATAATTTTCTTTTATTTCCATCACAGGTGCCATGTGACAAATTCCCAGCCTGTTCCATGTCTGGCTTGGTGGCTAGTCTTTAGGTTCTTTGTTTACTTGTACACTAATCCATGACATAGTAATGGAAGAGAAATCTGGAATATTTACATGATGGAGAAATGTTAGGGGCTGGTATAAGACAGATAAAATGATTGAGGTTCTAAGTTACTGTGTGGGGCTCAGGTACTACTGACCCCTGCCCAGTTGTAAGATAAGGGAATGGTATATCTGTTTGAATGGGTGTATATGCAAAGACAGATGTATCAACCTGATTAACACTTTAAATTCTCTGAGCAAATATTCTTGTACTTACAATTTATCTTTTGCTTCGCTTCCCTTCCTTTCCTTCTCTTCCCTTTCCTTCCCATTGTCCCTCTCTCTTCCTTTCCCATCTATTCTCTCCTTTCTCCTTTCCTTTTCCCTCTCCTTTCCTTTCCTTTCCTTTCCTTTCCTTTCCTTTCCTTTCCTTTCCTTTCCTTTCCTTTCCTTTCCTTTCCTTTCTTTTCCTTTTATCTCCCCTCCTCCATGACCTATCTGCTTTAATGACCTCTATACACTAAGAAAACACACTGTGAAATCCCTGTCCTAATAATGAACTCTGCATACAACCCATGTACATATCTAACTCTCTTATATGGACTATGCTTATAGTCCTTAGTTGGTCTATAAATTATCTTCTGCCAGGAATTATTACGAATATCATATGCCAAGGGAAGTTAAATAAGATAACATGAACCTCTCAGAGAAAGACTACAGATGAAAACAAACAAAACAAAACAAACCCAGTGTTGTGAATATAGTGACTAGATTATTATAAAGAGTAAATTTGACATTATTTCTAGAGGACTCAGGATACAGAGAAAGACATACAAGAAGTTTTATTTATTATAGAATTCAATCATAAAATTCCCTTTGCCTTTCAGAATATTTATTTATTTATTCATATTTATATACATGTATGATGCATGTGTGCATGCGTGTAAACATTCACATGTATGGATGACACTGTGTGTGCTTTGGGAAGACTACAGAGATCAGAGGATAACATCAGGTGTTGGATCTCTTACCTTCTACCTTGTTTGAGGCAGGATCTTTGCTGTTTTCCTGCTGTTATTCCCGATGTTTTAAAATCCTATATGCCTGTAGATATTTACCAACTTTAATTATAGTTTTTGTAGTTAATGTTAAAATTTATCAATACCCTGAAACAATGTTTATTCCTGTGCCTTGAACCAAGAGTAGGATGAAATTTGAGGCCCAGTATCTACATGCACAGAGTTTGTGGTCTAGTGGGTAAGGTTGAAAAAAGAAGACGGATGAATATATCAGCTTTATAAGTACAGCAATGGGAAGGATGTGCTGTGGAGAAGCATGCCACGTGTCTCTGACCTACAATGCCAAGTGGGGAAAGGTTTGGAGACTCAGGATCCTGGCAAGGATTCAGGGTGGCAGATAACAATGAAAGAAATGAACTCTAGAAGTTGATTACCTCTCTTTCAACTGTCCTAAGCAAGGTAGGCTCCTTCCCACGGGCAAAGGGAAAGCATAAAGTTGTTAACAGCATAATTAGAGTGATGAAATATTATTCTAGAAAAATATTCGAATCTGGCCAGTTGGATTAAGAGATGCAAGAAAGAAAGTAAATAGAACAAAATTGGGCTATTTTGGTAACGATCACAATGCTGTCTGTGGGAATGGAGAGGATGGAAGCTCTGGGAGCGAGCCAGAGGAAGAATTCCATCCAAATGGAGATTCTGACAGTAGTGGAAATATTCGTCTGGAGCTCAGGAAGGAGTCTGTGCTAGAGATTAAAGCTGGCGGTCTATGCCTGCATAATAAATAGTAACTGGACCAAAGGAATGAATGTATAAGCTCTCTCAAGGAGAACAGACAGAATGTGGGTCTTTAGAAAGCTTTCCTGGAAGTAGGAATATCCAAAGGTTTAAGACAATTCTCTGTCTTAAAGCATAGACAGAAGTGGAGATGGTGAAGGAGGTAGACATTCTCATAGATTAGAGATTGCCCAGAAAGTGAGGGAGAATGTAAGGTTTAAGCATAATTTGTCTCCCAACATTTTGGCTAAGACCAAATGAAAAAACAAACAACAGCAATCTACATTATCCCTTTATTTTCTTTTTAGCCATGTTTTATTTAGTGTTGAACTTCAAATAATATTCATCTTACAAAAAAGAATGAGTGAAAACAGTTTGCTAACTAGAACAGGTAGATAGGTGTTTGTTTAGATGGTTAAGTGCCAAACAACAAAGCAGATTTGGCCAGAGGCATATGAAATGTATGCAAACCCATCTTACTCAAACCGCCACAGAGACCGATTCACCATATTACAGACACTCTGACCTTCATCTGACTTAGACATTCTCTGGTTTTCTTCTCTGGAGATTTTTTTTCGGTCCAATTTTCAAAATTTAATTACAAATTTTCGAGGGGGGTGAGAGAGAAGAAACTGTGATCAGAACCTATTGTATAAAATTTATTTTCAATAAAAATATTCTGCACACTATAAATGTTTCAGTTTATCATGTAATTTTATCTTCTAATCCATTAATTTTTATTCAAAATAGAAATTATAGTTCTACTTTACTTATTTTAATCTCCTTTATATATTTTACTTATTTTTTGATGACTATTTAGTTTTTTTAATATTTAAAACATTCCAGAATTTATATCATATATAATAGAAATAAAACTATGACCCTATTTCTATTAAGCAATCTATCTACCTGTCTATCTTACCTTACTCTCCACATTGAATGATAGGAGATGGTAGTGCCAAAGAATCCTTGGAATTCACTCTGTCTATACTGTTCTGTAACAGCTATACCTGGTTTCATGGGGTACAACCATCATAAAATTGTTTAAAAAAACCCAAACATCTTTAAATAAACACTATGCAATTTTACATATAGATTTGCCACATGTGCTGGTTATGTCTATGTTAACGTGACATAAGTTAGAGTTATCTGAAGGAAGGTAATCTCAAATGAGAACATGCTTCCATAAGGTCCAGCGGTAAGAGATTTTCTTAATTAGTGATAGATGGGGGAGAATCCAGCCCACTGTTGGTGGTGTCATTCCTAGTCTAGTGGTCCTGGATTCTATAAGAAAGCAGGCTGAATGGGATATAAGAGTAAGCTAGTATGTGTATGTATGTAGATCTGTACTGTATGGGACAAACTATGGGGGAATTTGTCATAAAGGCAAAGGATTCTGTGAGCAAGCTAGTAGACCCCACCCCATCCATGGTCTCTGCAAGAGCCCCCACCTCCAGGTTCCTGCCCCATTTCTATCTTGACTTTCCTCACTGATTGATGTACCTGGAGATGTAAGCTAAAGTAAATCCCTTTACTCCCCAAGTTGCCTTGGTCACTGGGTTTTATCACAGCCATAGTAACCCTGAGCTGCCACATTTTAAATATTAGTACACATTTTTTTTTCCATTGAGCTTTTGCTCTCTCACACTTCTACCCTTTGTGACTTACTATCCCTAGTCTTGTGTCATCCACCTGTCACCTCTGACCTATTTTTGAAAAGCATCCTCAGGAAAGTTAGCTCTTTGATGAGACCTTGACCCACTACTTTCTTCCCGTTTGAGCAGCAACTTAGCTGAACATGGAAATTGGTTGTGATCTTTCTTTTCTATGTCCAGGGATGTGATTCCCCTGTGTTCTGGTATTTGGTGTTTGAAAGGAGTGTCAAGCCCTCTTGCATCTTTGTATTTCTGCTTGACACATTCTTTTCGCTTAAAATTCAACATTATCTCAAAGTAGTATCCTGGGGTGTGCCTTTGGTTCATTTGTCTGGAAAATAATTATTCTTTTTCAAAATATCAGAGTGGTTTTTTTTTTTGTTTTTAATTCTCTAGAAATTTTCATGTGACTCTTGTTTAAATCCCATTAGCCCTGTTTTTCTCTTGGAGTCTCTCCCAGGAACTGTGTCTTCACATTGGTGTTTTGCTTGTTTTCTCTGTCAGTGCCTATTTGACCTTTTCTTGTGGAGTTTTGGTATCTTCCCTGATTCGTCCTGTAAATGGCTAATTAAATTTTCTACAATGTCAAGTCTGCTAATTGTCGATTCGTGCTAACTTACTTGTTTGGAAATTCAGTTAAGTGCTGCTGATACAAGGTTTTTCTTCTCTGTGTTTTTGGTCCTTGATTCATAGGGGCAGAGTCTTTCTGATTTTTCTTTTCTTCCTTCTGTTCCTTAAGGAGAATTGCATATAGATTTCTTTTCCTTAAATGAAAATAAATATAATGTTATTATGCTTCTTGTTACTCTTTGAGTTAGTAACCCTTTAAAAAAACAAAACAAAACAAACAAACAAAGAAACAAACAAAAAACAACCACATCATACCCTTTATAGAGTCTTATTATCAAAAACGGGTCTGGGCTTTGTCACACACCTTTGTAATTCTCCACTCAAATCTTTCCTAGTAGACCCTCTCAGTGTGCCAGTCTGTCTCCTGTAAATCTTAATGGAACATCTCACTTGCCCATAAAAGTACCATGTCCAAATCAGAATAAGAATTGCCTTCATCCCCCTATGAACTCCCACAGCAATTGTATTATCATCCTGCCAATCATTTCCCATCACTCAGAGCATCTTTGGCTTCTCCTCCTTTTGATCCTTTGATGAAGGCGTTCCCAGATCCACAGTGATTCATGTGACATCTTTTCAGCGCCTTCTCTTGTTCTACGTTTACTACTCTAATGATGACTTTCTGGGAATTGTCTTGTTTCAAAGCATGTAATATTTTTTTTTCTTAAAGCTCTACTGTTAATGCATTTCTTTAGGTGTCTGGTTAGATCTCTTTTGCATATTCAATTAAGCACAGAGTTCTCTCCATTTTATTCATTCTGTCTTATGTTCATTTCATATGAAAATAAACTCTGTGTGTGTGTGTGTGTGTGTGTGAGAGAGAGAGAGAGAGAATGAGAATACATGTTCATGTGTATGTGCATATGTGTGTGGAGACAGGAGGTTGATAGGTGTCTTTTAAAGTAATCTCTCCTTGTGTTTTGAGATAAGATCTTTCAGAACAAGGATATCCCCAGTCTGGCTAGATGGGCTGGCCTCTGTGCTCCCTGGATCTGCCTGCCTCCACTTAAAGCCTGCACCATGGAGCTTAGCTTTCATGTGGGTGTCGGGAATCAGAATGCTCATCCTTGTGTTATTAAACATACAGGTCATCACGACTTGTGCCCGTCAGGTCTGCTGGCCACCTGTTCTCCATAAGTCAGTTAAAAGAGCCGTATTAAAAGTCGAAAGCCGAAAAAGAAGATTCATTTAATATGACCACATCAGGAAGAGGAATCAATAGATCCAGCAAATCTCGAGTGTGCCTTTGGGGTTGTAAAGTGAGATCAGAGTTTAAACAGAAGGCTAAGAAATTTCATAATTAAGCAATGTATGGTCAATGTATGGTCACACTGACCACTAACAATCATTATTTGGATTTCAGTCTTACCCTGTAAATTGTGTACAATCTCTTTCAGAAAGGCATATTGTCCTTCTGTTTGGAACCCTTCTTCCAGCATGAGAGTCTTGGGGAAATTCCCAGTTATTTGATGTACATTACAGAGTCTGCTAGATTGAAAGTCACAAGTGTGTCTATAGAATATCTCTGTTTCTGCTAGACTAGTTACACCTATGTTTGAACAGCAGGCACTTAATTGACTGTCTCTCCATCCCTGCCCCTACTGATCTTAAAGTCTTCCATTCTCAAGTATTTGCATCTGGAATGGACCTGGTGTTCTACAAATATGTGGCTATCGACTCATATGCCTCTATAAGGAGCTCCCTTTATACTTACCTCTAGTAATACAAATATCTAGATATAAATAAAATTATATTTTAATTTGAGACCAAATGATTATTATAAATTAATAATTTATTTATAAATAAATGTAAACAAAATACATCTCTGTAATATGTAGTCAACTCTGATATGTACAGCTCAAACAACAACATATTAGTGTATTGGCTCAAAGCAATACAGTGTGACAGCAACATTGGAAAAAAATGAACTCTTCCCATGGAATTGAGAGAAGGTTACACATGGAAGGGAATTTGGGGATATAACATAAGTAAGACATCAATTTGGGTTTCCTACCCAAAGAAGAATAAAATACTATTTTAAAACATGGATAGTAAGAAGGAAAAACCATAACAATTTCTAGTATGTTTGGACAAAAAGGAAACTATGCCATGTTTATCTTCCAATGTATGGCCCATGAACTGGAAGATAGCATATATGCAATAGGAATTTCATAGAAGAATGAGTAAGATACTTGGAAATGTTACTTGAGCATGATAGAAAAGGTTGAAAAGCAAGAAAAGGGGCCATATTATTATTTTGGATACAAGACTTAGGGATTTAGAATTGGCCTTGAGAAACAAGGAAACATTTTGTAAAAGGAATTCGCTGTCAAAGTAAAAGAACCGAAGTTTTAAGTAAACAGATACCATTTTACATTAGAAGCCAATAGTGAAATAAACTATTCTCTTGGTTCTTGTCACAGCACTTCACGAAACAGCTTTTAAGCTCATCCAATATTACACTGAGAATATACAATTTATTAAGTATGGTTGGAGCCAAAGTTGAGACAGGCTGTTGTGTGAATGTCAGCCCTCCTTCTGGTGGGGGAAAATTGGATATGCTTTTTCTTCATTACAATTTCAAAGGAAAGTTTTTAAAGGCCATTCTGTACTATCATAGAAACTTTAAAAATGGAGGCAGGCAGATAGATTGGGGAAACAGCACATTGTGCCTTTGATAATAACTAGAACAAGGAGAAAGTGGTTTTATTGAGTGAAAGAATGTTTGAGGATTTTCCACGGGCCAGTTAAAGCAAGAAACTGGAGAAACTCTCAGAGTTCTATCTATCTTGTGTTCCATGACAGAGGCTGTCTGTAGTTCACTTTCTTGGATATGACTTATGTGAGCCAAGAAGGAATAACTGACCAGTAGTCATAGAGCTGCTGTGGGTGCTTAAGGAATGGTGCACAAGACATCAGAGGTGATTTATCAAACATGAGAACACCAATAAGAGAAAGATTCTGCTGCAAAAAGTGATTGAAACCAATAAGCTTCAACTTGTGACACTCTTGATTCTGGTCTACTCTGATCTCCAGTCCCTTGTTCTTCCTAGCTCCTTCCTGGAGGGGTCTGTGGTTGAACTGCTGGAAAAAGCAAAAGAAGTCCAGTCACCCTCCTTTCTTACTGCTATCCCCTCTTACCTCATCCATACAAAATCTTCTCCTGTATCTAATAGATAGATGGAGGGAGAATAAGTCCTGGTGCTGAAAAAAAAATAGACTTGGAAGTTTGCTTGAAGAGCTGATTTTGTAACTTTGAGTCCAAGAGACAAATTTCCAAGAATGATCAAAAGAGTCATGATACTCTCTGAGATGTCATCCAGTAGAAAGGAAACAGATGCATAGTTGTAAGGGACAATGGGACAGTAAAGTAAGAGTGCCCTGTGATCAATGCCACGATTCAGACTTATCTCCATATAAACATTACATTAAAAATTCCCTGTTTCAAAAATATCCTACACACTCTGAAAGGGTAATATTGTGAGGCGAGGCAGATTAGACAGGAATGCCTTTCAGGTCTATACCTTTATGGTATTCATTCATACACTAAGGCATTTCTGATTCTTTTTCTGTGTCTACCCTCCTGTCGAAGCTGAGCACACTCATCCTTTTTACACCGATACTTACAGGGCACCATTGAGATGGCTATTCTTGATTGTCTACTGGACTACATGTCTATAATCAACTAAAATCCAAATGGCTGGGCACACTTCAGAGGGATCCTTATTTATTTATTTTTAATTAAATCACTTGAAGTTGAAAGATCCACTTCTAATCTTTTGAGGTGGTAGGATTCACCTTTCATCCAGATCTTTTAAAGTTGGAAGATTTGCCTTTGGACCATACCTTCTTCTGGAAGACTGTATAAAGGACATGGAAGGAGGAAGCTTGTTCCCTCTTTGCCTGCTTAGTCTTGATTTCACTAGGAGTCTAATACCATATATTTCTCTACATAATAGAGGATAACTACAGGGGGATATGGAAGCTAACAGGGAGCTCATATTAAGTCTCCTTGAGAAGGTAACATTTGAACAAAGTTTTGAAAGAAGTGATTGGCTCTGTGGATATAGCAGACAGAGCCAGTTCTAAAGCCTTCATCTTGGATAGCATTTGACACTTTGGAAAACAGCAAGCAATTTGGTATGACTGAGCACAGTGAACTATAGAGACAAGGAGTGAGATATAAGGTCAAAAATGTAATAACAGCCAAATCATGTAGAGCCTTGAAGGTCATTGCTAGGCCTTTTACATTTATATTGAGTGAGGCAGGAAGCCATTAGGAGATTGAAGCAGAAGCATGCCAAGATTCATTTTCTGTTGCAAAGAAATAATTCCTATGATAGTCTGCAGGTTTCAAAATATTCTTACATCTTTATCATAGTCTTATGTTTGCAATGCAGTTGCCTGTGTGTAAGTATCCTGGTATAAATTAACAAAGGTTGAAGTCTGGCTCTCACTCAACTCTATGGTCTCCATAGTGAATAACTAGTACCATGCATGTACGTGATAAACATATTTATAAGAATAGTGATTTATATTTGTTTTAACAAAGAGTTGTGGTATTGGCTGAGAGTTAAAGAACTATTCTATCAACTAATATGTTTGACTGTCTCAGACATCTTACTCTTTTATGCGAGACAGCATAAAATTGTATTTTACTGTGTTTTAGTACAGTTTCAAATTAGGTCATCCTATTTAAGCTCATCATTCTACACATGACAGCTAGCTGTGTGGGGCCTCTCTAGTCATAACTTGACCTGATTCTTTTGAAAATTTGTTTGTTTTCTTCTTTATTGTCTGGGTTCCCATATAACTTGGGTTTCCTGGCTATTGTTTTCAATTCAACCCCTAGTGTCTGAGATGCTATTTGGGGAAGAGCAACTCTAGATGTCTGTTGATGAATCCATAAAGGGATGAAGGGAGTCTCCTGTTGTTATCATGTTCCTGTAACTGTTAAGGGCTGTCCACCAAATCTGAGTCACACAGATTATTTTTCTGTATCTCACAGATATCTAAAGTAAATTGTGACATTTTTCTATTACTATGTATAAATGTTTTAAATAAAAAAGAAAGAAGCGAGGGAGAATAAGGAAAGGGTAAATAGGGAAAAGAAAGCAAAGTTAAAAACAAAAAAGGACTCAGTGCAGAGAGGGAACTTGCAGAGTCCACCTGCCGTACACAGACAGGGCATCAAGAGGAGGGATAGGCATCAAGACTGTGGGATAGTCCACCCCACAGTCAAAATTTCTGACCTAGAATTGTTCCTGTCTAAAAGAACTGCAGGGACAAAAATGGAGAAGAGACTGAGGAGAAGGAGTTCCCCAGTGGCAGTCCCAACTTGGGATCCAGCTCAAGGGGAGGCCCCAAGGCCTGACACTCTTACTGATACTATGATGTGCTTACAGCTACCCTCCAAGAGGCCCAACAAGCAGCTGACTGAGAAAGATGCAGATACTTAGACCCAACCCATAAACAGAAGTCGAATTAGGGAAAGGCTGGAAGAAGCTGAGGAGGGTGACCCCACAGGAAGGCCAGCAGTCTCAACTTACCTGGACCCCTGAGATCTCTCAGACACTGAGCAGCATACATTAGGTGATCCTAGCCCTGCCCTCTGCCCTCCCCCGCCCCCACATTCATATACAGTAGAGAACTAACTGGTCTGGCCTCAGTGAGAGAAGATGAACCTAAACCTCCAGAGACTTGAGACCCCAGGAGTGGGGAAGCCTGGGGGTGGGGGTAGCGTAGGGGTGGTGACACTCTCTTGGAGACAGGGGAGAAGAGAAATGGGATGAGGAACTATGGAGGGCAGACCAGAGGGGGGGTAATAACTGGACTGTAAAAACATAAAATTTAATGATGATGATGATAATGATGATGAAGGGGATGGAGGGAGGGAAGGAGGGAGAATAATCTGTGCAGAATTTTCTGTTTTCTTTTTTATCTCACCCTCTTTTAGTGTTTAAGCATTTTGAAAGTTGTATTATAAACTAATACTTTCTGACTTGCTTGACATTGAGTGATTAAAAAAAATTGCATTTCCTGGAGGGATTTTTCAACCTGTAATAAAGAATAAAACTATAGCTGCTTGTCAAGAAACTGGTGGGATTTACCTAGTGTCGTTTACCTATTAGGCAATAAGCATGCAGAACAGAAGACACCAGAATGACATGATTAATACAACTGCCTGTGGGAATCAACTCAGGAGAACTTGCTTTACTGCCCAATGTTTCATCACCAGGACTTAATAGGCCCTGGGTGTTGTCACACAGCCAGTCTATTGAATGCAAGGAAAGGTGGGATCAGGGTTATTCATTGTATCATCTGGAGTGTTCTTAATCCAAGTTGAACAATTCAATGCCAGTTATCTTAACAGATATGCTCAAATGGGTAAGCAGTGTTTCCAAAGAGACAAATGGTATATTTCCTAAAATCAAGTATTTATGGCCCTGACCATTAAGACACCCTACATAAAAGTAATGTACCTTGGCCATTAGTTTAATTGTAATGGAAAAGGCAGTATTTTCAAAGACATAAAAGAGCCAACATCTTATGCTGTCAGCGCCATCTCACACCCTCTTAGAAGGTGTCAGAAAACCTTTTAGCTTCCACTCTTCTCAGAATCTCAGTAATAGATGTAGCATCAGCTTTGTCCAGGAGACAAGGAAGCAATTCACTCAGGAGGCCCGAGAGGAAAGCAAGGGATGGAAGGGAATGGAAATGTCTTTCCCTGGCAAATGTGACCTGCATGGGATGCGCACTGCAGGCACTATTCATGTACCCAGTTACATCTACATTAAAAGTAAAACATGAAAATAAATAACAAAATGAAAAAATTTCCTGATACTTTATGAACCATTTTGTTGTTGTTGTTGTTGTTGTTTTAATTTTGTCTGTTTGGTTTTTTTGTTTGTTTGTTTGTTTGGTTTTTTTTTTTTTTTTGGGGGGGGGGTTTCAAGTCAGGGTTTCTCTGTGTAGCCCTGGCTGTCCTGCAACTCACTTTGTAGACCAGGCTGGCCTCAAACTCAAAAATCCATCTGCCTCTATCTCCCAAGTGCTGGGATCCAAGGCATGTGCCACCACTGCCCAGCATTTTGTTGGTATTAATCAAGGTTTTTGTTTTGTTTCATTCTTGGGGGTTTGTTTTGGTTTGGTTTGCTTAATGGTAATGTGCAGTTGTGAGAATAGATTGAATGGCTTCTGTCAGTGACTCCACTGCTGTTACTGGTAGCAATTCCCTCAAATGCCTGATCCCCATTGGCTTCTTTGTTTTTGCATTGGGTGAGGGGTAGAATGCTTTAGCCATTGAGAGAATTGCTCCTAGAACTAGCTGCCTTGATTCTACGACTGAGTTCAATGCCCGACTTAAAATAATTTGCTGTTTCTATACCGTCCGGGTATATGTGTGTGTGTGTGTGTATGTGTGTGTGTGTGTGTGTGTGTGTGTGTTTGGGACATTTTCTTTTAGAATGGCTAACGTGGGTAACTTGAAATTTTGTATTCCATCTAGACTCCCAGAGTTTATTTCACTTTATCTCATAGCATCTTATGAAGTACCTTGTGATATTGTCTTCATTACGTCATCCCTATAACTTCCTTAGAGCTGAAAGTGCTAATGAGAATTGATGGTTGATAAGAAGATGACAGGGAATTAAAACCTGGAACGAAACTATGCAGCACACTTGTACTGATAGAGCACTTGGTAAGAACTCAAGGTGATTCGGTGTGTTTGCTAAACTTGGAGACTGTCTGGCAAAGAAGCATTTCACTCTTAGGGTAGAGGCCCTGAGAAGAGATTCACCAGAAACAGTGACAAGGACACTGCGCACTATTTAAAGAATTTTTCGTTCTTTTGATCACAGAAGATTTAGATGTTTTGAGGACAAAGAATATTATTTTGATTTAATACATGACTTTCAGACTAAATTTGGGGGCTGTCAGGTAGAAAAGCTGTGAAAATGGACATCAGGAACCCTCTGGGGGGGAATCCTTCCAAGTTAAAAAGCAGTGTTAGCATACACCTCCCAGTTTTCACAGTGTACAGAAGGCTTATCAACACAGCAGAAGTGCAGGAAGCAGCTTTGTGTAATACGCTATTTTTAATGCGTATCCTCACTTGATTTTTTGCTTCCCTCTTTATAGGTAGTAAGAATTTCCGAGATAGATTTGATTAAAGATCGTTTTCATAAAATATAGAAGGCCAATGGTGTTTTTTCTCATGAAACCTTCCTGTTTAATATTTTTATCCTACCAGGCCTCATTCATTACAAGGAAATTGTTTGCTACACCTATTCCTATTATTGTAGTCCAGAGGACAAATGCTAATGTTTAAGACATTCCATTTCACTGTTTTAAAAAAACAACATGCCTCCTAGAGACACTATCATAATGGCATAAATTTGTCTTTAATTGTTAATATCTGTGCAATGCAATAGTAGGGATTTGGATAAGGTTTGACTTCCCGTTCATACACAAGAATCGAATTGTAGATATGCATCATACTACCATTTTTACTTATGTTCATTGTTATTTTACTATATAGTTATAATCTTAGAAATTTTAATCTCATTTTTTGACATTTAGCAAACATGATTCTATTACATGTTCAGCCAATGAGATTTTTGTTGTTGTTGCCTTGGCAGTGACAGACCATACTATATATTTTTGTATGTGTTTATGAAGTGCAATGGTGTTGTTTGATTCATTTGTGTATTAAGTAATGGTGGAATCTGAATAACTAGCATATCTATTAGCATAAATTTATCACTTCTTTATGGTGAGTATATTCAAAACCCTATTTTCTAACTACAGTGGGTTCCCCAAGCTACCCATGTTATGTACACTCACTCTGCTGTGCTATAAAATGGGTATACCATTAGAGGCAGTATGTTCTGGTATCCAGGCATACTTAGGACATACCATCTTCTCTTACTAAGCAGCCGCTATTATCATTTAACATTGGTGGCATGACTGAGACTGAGCCCCTCTTACCACGTCTTACTCAGCACTCCTGAGCTCTTATCTATTACATCTACCTGCCATTCATTGTAGGGGGCTCCTGCCAGCTCTTCCCCTATGTCATAACAGTACAAATTTTCCATGGACTCCATCCTGTCATTCTCACAGTTATAATAGCCATCTGATTTTTTTTTAATAGCTTCAGCAGACACATTCTGGTTTGGATAGAAAGGAGTATAATCACTGTGACAACTAAAACATCCGAAGATCATCTTCAACCCTTCGGCTCTAAGACAAGCCACATTGGTTAAAATCTTTAGTCTTTCCACCATTATCTTCCCAGTTCTCAGCCCATCAAGAGCTATTTATGCATGGAAGCTGACAGTGGTGCTCACAGCCCGTTAGAGGTACAGCAGCTCACTGATCATATCACAAACCTGCAAATAGTCAATTCTCTTGTATTCTAAACATGCTGTCTCATCTAATATGAGATGAGGCATGTTTCATAAGGATAATGCTTTTAGTTTCTAAAATGTCCATGCTATCTGTAAGTGCATATCACACATCTTCAGGCTGGTCCTCAAATCTGCTCTTAGGTACCCAAGTAGTTTTCAAATAATGACTCAGTCTCTTTAGGATCTGTCCCCTCACACTTGTTAATTACCTAGATTTGGCTTCAGTCCTCTGTGATCTTGCATTCAAGTCTTTGTGGTTTTTGTTTTGTTTTGTTTTGGTTTGGTTTGGTTTTGAGACAGGGTTTCTCTGTGTATATCCTTGTACTCACTCTGTAGATCAGGCTGGTCTCGAACTCAAATTTCTGCCTGCCTCTGCCTCCCAGGTGCTGGGATTAAAGGCATGCACCACCACACCCGGATTAAGTCTTTGTGGTTTGACACTTATGCTAGGCATAGTCCAACTCAAGACTTGAAACTTTCTCCTGAATAGGTGTCTTCTTCAGACACCTAAGTACCACTTTCTTCATGAGACTTAAAGTGTGTGACAATTAATACAAATTGTAAAATACTCCCTTCCTCAAGTTTCTGTCCCTGGCTTATGTTTTATTCCACAGCAATAATCTTTAATACACTATTAATAAGTCACCCAGTTATGTAATATACTTCTTACCTGTTGTCTGTTTCTCTCAACTACATAGTGAGCACATTAATGGCAGGAATTTTTTACTGTTTTGTTATTACATAGTAATACTCAATAAATATCAATAGAATTAACAGACACATACTTCTTATTTTTCATCCTTTTAAAAACACCCATGGACTCAATCTCTCCCTAAGGCTTTGGGCCATTTTCTGTCTTCACAAGGGTAGTGGCTTAATAGGCCCGGGGCTCCCACAAAGGGGACAGACAACAAACTTACTTTTACAGCTAGAGGAAAATCCAATTTAAAACCCTACCATATTCTGTAATAGAATGTGGCTTGATAATAGATTTTGAAAGGAATTTAAAAGCTTCCCGGTCAGCATTTACCTTTATCAATGTTACATCTCTCCTGTGTAGCTCTTCTGTTCAGCTTTGAAATTGTAAAATCCTTTTCTGTGCCTCTGTGGCTGATGTAAATGCTGTTCCTTACAGGGGAAACAGAATAGTTAGAAAGAAACTTACCTGTAGTGTTCTTCATTTTGCCACTATAAGTAGAAAAGAATCCATCCACTACCTGGGATCCTCCTGTTAAACATTCAGTCATGTGTTTTGGGTCCTGGATGTGCACGGATGATACATTTTTCATTTGTATTTTAAGGATGTAGGACAGAGTCATTTAACTCCTTTGGTTCTTTTTATCCTGAGACGATGCAAACTATTGAGAGACCTGCTCTTTTACTTCACTTTCACTTCAGATACAAGATACAGTATTCACTGAACATTATTTTTAATTATCCTGTGAGAGTGATTACTTCAGTACAAATAGGAAACTATTTCAGGCCCCTTCACTGTTTTGTAGTTTGGTTGGTTGTTTAGTTAGTTGGTTTGAGGGGGGTTTATTTTGTTGTATTGTGTGTTGTTGTTTTTTTTTTTTTTGTAAGTGTTGAAATGACCCAAATAGATGACTGCTTAAATAGGATCCTAACAGGCTCTGTCTCAAACTTCTCTCTCCCTCTTTCGTTAATTTATATCTTGTTTTCTTAAGGTGTTGTTTGGAGACAAAGAGAGCTTCATTCACTGTGGATTTGCCCGAAGGAGATGTTAATTGAGGGCAGTCCTGTTGTGTAGCAATTCACAGACTCTGTCAGCCATTCATATTTGTTGATTACTAGGAAATTGAGAAATGTGAGGTTGTGTTTGTGGTGTGCTCTTCTGTCTCTCTACTCTTGTGTTGGATATTGAAAATGGAGGTGAGGCAGTTACGAGATAAAAAGAACATACAAAGGGCAGATATTGCTCCTGAAAGCTCTTTGGTACCAAAAAAAAAAAAAAAAGATGGCATGCTGATTTTCTCTCGTTATTTTATTTTTATTACTTCTGGAATTTATCATCAAATAAGTAAAATGACAACTTATTTACTCCAGTAAGCTATGAAGTCTAAGAAAAAATCTACTTCTCTTTCTCCCTCCCTACCTCTCTCCCTTTCTTCTTCTTTTTTTTTTAAATTTCGGTCCATTAAGCTAAAAAGAATATTGACTTTATTTCAAGATGTATCATTGAGCGGAGCAACAGCACAGCACTTGAGAAAAATATTAGTGCTCTGCAATGCGTTTCACCACAGAGCACATTGTCATGAGAAGTCAGTTAAATTCATAAAAGTAACAGGAGAAGGGTGTCCCCAGTTTTTAAAGTCAATTTGGAGTGACACTGGAACATTTTTACAAGTGTCAATAAATTATGAAAGATGTTGGTTTGGCCCCATAAGCCATGACATTGTTTGAGAACAACCCAGGTAGAATTACATACTAAGTGCACTTTGCCGTAAGTGTCTGTGAACACTGGAGAGTAGGGGATGGGGCAGCTGGAGAGATTTTGAAGAGGGCTTTTTTTTTTCCCTAAAATTTACGGAGAGGGATGCTTCTTTGCTTTCCACTGAGAGAACCCTGGCGAATAAAGCAATCCTGTCCTTGGCTGCTTTCTGTCAGTTTAGGCACCTAGGCTCCAGTTTTTAGAGTTCTGTATCTAGAACTCTGTAAGTTTTCAATAGAATTTTGTTATGGATGTTGAATGTTTCTCCTTGTGTGTCATTCTTTAAATTGTATATAGGGGTGTTTGGAGAAATGAAAGGAAAAGGAGAAATACCATAATCAAATTACATTCTCAAAAACTGTCATTCATAAACATATAGATCACTCTTAGTCTGTGTATGTGTGTATGTGTGTGTGTGTATATATAAATAGATAGATATAGATATAGATATGTATATACTGAGTCAGATGAGGACATTTTATTTTTAGCTTAAAAGCATATATTTATTAAAATATTTAATTATTTTTATATAATAGGTACAAGGACATGGCTGGTAAATGAGCATAATATGAGTCTAAAAGAATAACTGAATATTATAGAAGAGCCAGCTATCAGAAGAGTTAAGTGGACTTTTATCCTCTAAAGGGAGATATAAGTAGACATAGATGTTTGGATTCACACATGATTAATTTTAACTGAGAAAAATGGAGGTTGTAGGAATGGTTCATAGAGTTGATAAGATTAAACAGAAACTGATAGGATGGGGATATGAACGAATGTGCCCTCTAGATTGATTTGTTTGTAGTTGTCATTGCTGTTTGTAGTGCCATTGCTAATACTCTGTTAAGGCAGCATGTCTGGCTATAATGTGCCTTTTCATTTATCTACAGTGGGGTTTTTATTCTTGGTGCATGTTTTAGAAAATAAGATGGTTTTACTTTCATTTGTTTTCTCCTGCCTGAAGAACGCAAGCCGTAGAAAGTTTTCTCAATCAAATATTAACTCACTCTGACATTAATCGATTAGAGATCAGGTGAGTAATTGCTTACATTCTGGAAAACCACCCTGAACTCTTTGGAAAAATGAAGACATCCAAAATGAAACCACAAAGGTAGTTTCTTTACTCAACCAGTTACCTAGTTAGTCAAATGCTCGGTTTGAGATGATGGTCACACAGTGGTAATTAGAGGGTTTTGTGTGTGTGTGTGTGTGTGGGGGGGGGGTGAGTATATTCTAAGATAAAATTCAATCAAATACATGTGTACAATATAAAACCACAAAGCATATAAGCTAGTCTGTAATTGAAAGTGATAACAATTGTGCAAGCCAAAAGAGAAGAAGGGAACCTAATCCTGAGATGATAATTTTACCTACAACTTAAACAAATGTAAGTTCATTATAAGACTGGCAAGACCACTCAGCTAGTACGTAAAGAAAGGCACTTTCTGCCAAGCCAGATGACCTGAACTTGATCCCTGGAAGCCATATGGTCACGAGAGAGAACCGACTCTTGTAGGTTGTCTGTGGCCTTCCACACCCACATAGTGCTACACACACATATAAATAAATCTTGTTTTAAAAAGTAAAAATGAAATAGATCTCTAAAAGGTAGACCCAAAATAAGTATTTTAAAATTAGATATTGACTAGAAGTGTAAATAGAGATTTCAATAGCTATTCCCATGTGATTTTAGTTATTATATATATAGGCCATATATGTACATTGGCTTGTTTGTTAACAGGAATATTTATTTGTATGTTGGCAAGGTTTTTTTTTTTTCATCAGAAACATTCAAGAAAAACATTTAGGATGATTTTTAAAGAGAGAAGAAGTTACTATTTTAGTTGGTCATGACCTGCAGACTTCCATCTGTGTTCGGCCATATTTCATTTTTCCATTTAGCAGAACTTTCATAAAAATCAGATAGATATCAGTGAACTGTGGGAACTCCTTCAACAGACTCCCATTGCAATTAGAACAAAATCAAAACCACTCAAGCTAATACTGGATATTGATGTCATCTTCCACCTTGGTCTTGAACTTATCTGGAAAATTAATTTCACTCAGTAAGCCTTCTTCTCTCTTCTAGAAGACACTGCAGAGCTACTCACATTCCAGACCTGTCCAGAAGTGACTTACCTTACAAAAAGATGAGGTGTTTGTTTGTTTGATTGTTTGTTTTAATCTTTATGTGTAAATGTGTGTCTGTGTGAGGATATACACACCCAAGTGCAGGTGTCTGCAGAGGCCAGAGAGGGCAGCAAATCTCCTGAAGTGGGAGTTATAAGTCTGCTGTGAGCTGCCTGATGTAGATACTGGGAAATAGTCTCTAGTTCTCAGCAAGGGCATACATGATTTTAAACAGTTATCTCTCCAGCCCAACTTCTTCTATGATCACCTTATTTATTTGTTTGTTTAGTGTGGAGGGTGTGTGTGTGTGTGTATGTGTGTGTGTGTGTGTGTGTGTGTGTGTGTGTGTGTGTGTGTAGGAAGGTATATGTGCATGAATGGAGAGCACAGAGGGCAGGGGTATCATCCAGCTGGACTTGGAGTTAACTACTGTTGTTAGGGGCAAGATATGGGTGTTGAAAGTCACACTTGGGTCCTCTTTTTTTTTAAATTTTTAATATTTTTATTACATATTTTCCTCAATTACATTTCCAATGCTATCCCAAAAGTCCCCCATAGCGCCCCCCACTTCCCTACCCACCCATTCCCACTCTTTTGGCCCTGGCATTCCCCTATATTGGGGCATATAAAGTTTGCAAGTCCAATGGGCCTCTCTTTCCATTGATGGCCGACTAGGTCATCTTTCGATACATATGCAGCTAGAGACAAGAGCTCCGGGGTTCTGGTTAGTACATCATGTTGTTCCAACAATAGGGTTGCAGATCCCTTTAGCTCCTTGGGTACTTTCTCTAGCTTCTCCATTGGGAGCCCTGTGATACATCCAATAGCTGACTGTGAACATCCACTCCTGTGTTTGCTAGGCCCCGGCATCGTCTCACAAGAGACAGCTATATTTGGGTCCTTTCAGCAAAATCTTGCTAGTGTATGCAATGGTGTCAGCGTTTAGAAGCTGATTATGGGATGGATCCCTGGATACAGCAGTCTCTAAATGGTCCATCCTTTCATCACAGTTACGAACTTTGTCTCTGTAACTCCTTCTCTGGGTGTTTTGTTCCCAATTCTAAGAAGGTGCACAGTGTCCACACTTTGGTCTTCATTCTTCTTGAGTTTCATGCGTTTAGCAAATTGTATCTTATATCTTGGGTCCTCTTAAAGAACAGGCAATACTTTTCAAAACTGAGTCATCTCGCCAACTAAGGACAGGTTTTTATTTTTTTTTTTACATGGCCAGGAGCAATATGAAACTATATGCTATATAATCACTATATATTCTATTTTACAGAGAGCCCATCATAATTAATTATATTTTCAAAGACTTTGTGTAATACATCTGAAAGCACTTGTTTTGACAGCAAAACTGGCCATTACCTAGTTTCCATTTTTAATCTTTCCTTTCAAATTTAAATACTTTTCCTTTCCCTTTCCTCTCTCTAATCCCTCTTACATACACCTCTCATCACACACACACACACACACACACACACACACACACACAGTCACACAACTTGCTAAGTCTGTCTATTCTTATTTGTATGTATATACGTTTAGAACACCCAGCTTACTTTGTTGATGAATGAGTCTTTAATCTAGCCAGCTGTACTTCATGGATCGTTGCCAACGGCATATGTTACCCATGATGAATGCTACTAAAAACTCTCTTGTAAGACTGCACTTTCTGCTTTAAAGTTAGGTCAACAGCCTCCCTCAGCTACAGTTCAGTTTTCTACTAAGTCCTCATCTCGCAGCTGCTACTGGCTAAGTGCCGGGTTCATCATGCATGTTAGCTAATGCTTGAGTGAAGAGTTCTGAAGCTGTGTGATCATGATTGACATGTATTGTGTGCCCTTAAGAGTTCAACAACCCAAGAAGGAATTACTCTAAATTTATCTTTCATGTAGCTCAGGAAAAAATATAAACTCTCTGAACAAACAAATGCAGAAGTTGTTCAACTCAGGTGTGCTTGCCACACACACCTTACACTGTTAGGTGCCCTACCTGTGTTCAGGTCTTGATCCTGAATTTTGAGATTATGCCAACAAAGGGAAACCTGTCCTTGTCTACCTATCTAGTCACACTTTGGCAGACTTTGTACCTTCATTAGATCTGGGTCATGTAAATTCCCTATATACGCTGGTACATTTTCTGTGTTTTCAAGTCAGGGTTCATTTTAAAAATGTGCAAACTTTTTATTTCAGTTCTTGTCATATTTATGATTACTGTACATGGTTGCTTATAAAAGAGCCACAAAAGACTGAAAGAAAAATAAACTATGTTTTTGTAATTAATTACTTTCTGCCAATGTAGTTGAATGATGACAGGCAGTTGCATAAGGAAAAATTGGACATACATATTGTATGCATCTTTGCTGTGCATATGGAATTTTTCTTTTAAGCTTTTTCAAAGACAAAATTATGAGTAAATTGGGAATCACTATGATAGATCATTATGGCATGGAAATATAGGTCTCTCCTGTGTGCTGTTTTCAGCATTTCTATTGTTCTGGAAAGACTAAAAATACATACAACATAAAAATTGGACTAAAAAAGTTAAAAATTGTACAATTCATTTACTTTCATTTCAGTTAATTTACATGTTATTGTATATGCTCTTAAAATTGATAATGCTATATAAGCATGGATAGTATAATTCCTTCTCATATGCTAAATTTTAAATTTTTCTTAGACTGTTTGTAACTAGTAACAAATAAGAGAAATAGGGACTCTCCGCATGCTTTTCAAGTACTGGGCCCAGTCTTGTGTTTTCATTCCGTTCTTTGTTCTCTGAATTATGGAGCTGGATCTCTTTGGCATACATTGTACCATAGTCAGCAAACTTACAGCCCTTGGGACCCCTTGGCAGATAGTTAATCAAACTTTTACCTTTACTTCAGATTAAATCATTTTTATTCCTTCTATATTTATCCTGGAAAATGTGCTTGAATTTCTTCAGTCATAATAATTAGTACACAGTATGACATTGTGCGTATTATTTACCAGTTATAATGTTCTAAAATCATTTAATTCAACTGGGAGTCAATACATTACATAGTTTGATTTTATGGCCCAATTTGTGTTATGTATAATGTCTTAGTATTACCTAGGGTGGATTCTGTGTTTCCCGGTCATCAATTTATCACTTAAAGATACAATTGAGTGCCTGCTATATGCCAGCTCATGTGCTTTATTTACCCTTTTGTCCCCATCATAATAATTGCATGAATAGAAATGGTGATAAATACATATTTTGTAGGCTGGAAGCCAAATGGTTGGAATAAACAGAAACATAAACATGTCTGAGTAAAACCTAATCATTATGGCTTTGAGTGGAAGCACAGACCTGAGGGAGAGGAATGTATTTAGCCGTGATGATTTTTATCAGTTGCCATTTATCTACACATTCCAGCTCTCTGCCAGAGACTTCCCTTAGGCTGCTAGCTGAGCAGTGAGTCAGCAGACAGAAGCAGGATGGTGGATTACTAGATGGCATTGTCTGATGGAAATGGGCAGCCCCACTGTTCCTCAGCGCCACTTGGCTGGAGGTGAGCGAAGAGTTGATGATATCAAGGCACCCATGAAGTTGAATGCAGAAAGAGGTAAATGGCTTTCATTTTCAAATGGCCTTAGGGAAGCCTGAAGCTTAATATCAGATGCCAGACCACAGTTGCGAAATATGTTGGGAAACCCAGAAAAGAACAGGGAAAATCAGAGCACAATACATAACATAAATGAGGGCAAGTCTCTTCTCTTTATTTCCTTTTTGCTTCTGTTCTTTTTTTTTTTTTTCCTCCAAAGGATATAACTGTGGGGAAAAAGACTCAGAGCTGAAGAGAGAGTTGCTTTGAATGCAGGCATTATTCTTACAACACTAAAGAAGAGCTCCCTCTCTTTAGGGGCAAAATTGTGGCAAGAAGAAGTTATAGTGAAATAACAGGATGGAAAGTAAGAGCATAGCTACACCCTGGAAAGCATGTAGAACCTGCCCTATGTAGGGTTGGAAGGATCTCCTGTAGTCTAAAGTGAAAGGGCTCCACAGAAAATTTCGAATGGGAGAATGAAGTTCTGATATTCATAAAAAGAGAAAATTGGGGATGCAGTTTTAGAGTCGAGTGAAGGGAAGGACATCAGTAGACATTTAGGGAAGAATGTTTCAAGCAGCAGGGGCAATGAGCATGGTTTTGAAACAGCAAGACTATGTGACTGAAATATAAAGAAAGAAGTGAAATTCTAGCATATTACAATATTGGGGGCGGTCCACAAAGTAAATCACAAGGGGGCACAATAGTAGTGGGGATCACTTTGGCTTTCATTGCAAGTGTAATATAAAATCATGAAAGTCATATTGTGAGTGGGTGAAACGTACCCCCTTTATTTAAGAATAGCCACTCTGCTAGCCATATAGACTCAAGAAGCAGAGAGATAATATGACTCATACTAGGCTCTGAAATTCATGACAGTTTCTTATTAAATTGCTAAATGTGAGGTTTGAGGAATAAAGAGAAAACAAGTATGACTTCAAAGCTTGGGCAGTGATTTCCATTACTTCTCTGAGATTTCTGTGACAATATGATAAAAAACAGAGAATAATGGCTCAAGTTTTGAATGAGTTCAGAATGAAGTATTTGCAGATTCCTTCTCTGTCAGGTCATCTTACAAACCTGTCTATGATTTGTCCTGGAGATTAAACTATTGGCAAAACAAGTCAAATTAAGGGATAATCATAAGAAGCACATAACACATACACACACAACCACCACCACCACCAAAAGATGATACATTTTGCATATTTTAGTTACAAGAGTAGATTCATTAATTAAATTCATTAATTAAATTAAAGAGATAGTAGTATCCCATATTATAGATGGGAAATATACAATGTAGTTCTAGGTTAAACACTCTCTAGGGGGAGATATGTTACTCTATACATTGTGCTTCTGATATGACCCAGATTTACATCTTCATCAATGAAAAAAAGGAAACCCGGAATAAAGTGAAGAAGAGAAGACATAAGCTTGTGGGTTATAGGGGATGTATTTCATTGTCACGGAAATATATTCAGATGTAGTCTATGCATGATGACAAAGATGCACCATACATGGATGGTTTTCCCTGTAAAACTTCCCTCAAACTTCTTAACAGTTTTTATTTGTATTTTAAAAGTGGAGCAAGTATGAATGGTTTGTCTTGTTTAAGCACTAGATCCGTAGTGTATTCACTGAACTCTTCCAGCTTTCTTATTTGTGATATTCCTTGACACCTTGCCTCTCTCACGAGAACGGAGGTTCTTTGAAGGTTGATAACCCCAGTATACTCATGGTGTCTGATGTATTTTTGGAACATAGGTGATATTCACTGCATGAGTTCATGCATGAACAAAAGGCTATGGGAAAATTCCCAGGGCAGCATGGCTCTCCCTTTCTATGACACCATTCTTCCTTATGCAAGAAATGTGCAATATAATTCCTTTCCCATATTCTATCAAATGCAGGTGACTGACTAAAAGAAAATGAAGAATAAAATCCATTTTGAGGATTGCAGAAAAAGAAAACTTCCTGAAGTAAAAATGAATAAGCTCTCTGTGGGTTATTCTTTATATGTTTTCAAATAAATGTCTAATTAGCAGCACAAGCCCAACTTCCTCATTTCTGGATCACATTTGTGTAAGAGAAGGCTTGATTCACAGTCTCATGGGATATTCTTAGTAAATATTTTTTAAGTGAACAAAACATTCTGATAGGATTATGTATTGATTTAAAGCTCTGGAAAACACAAAAGCTGCAGCCTGATAATAGGTTTAAAAAACACAGCTGTTCTCATGAGGTGAACACTGGCATTTATACTGTTCTGTGCTTTATAATAACAGTCTTAGCATTTGGATACTTCTGTATTTCTTTAACCAATGTGAACCATATTTGATAAGTGAGATTCTCAGCATATCATGAATCAAAAGTTTGATTATAAGTTATAAGAGCCACGGAGCTAGATCAGTGTGAAGCTCTCAGAAAATATTTTGAGCAAAGTGGAAAAAAAAAGAAAGAAGACTTTCAAAGCCCATCATCTACTATGTGTTTGACCCACTGTTTGAGCCTGCAATTTCAGATGTTGTGCAGGCTCCAATAGAACATAATGCCACTGAGAGAACGGTGTTTACTCGTTGAACCTTTCCTTTTGCTGATAGAATAGAGACTATAATAGCAATGGAAATTTTAGCCTGAGACTTCAGCTTCAAAAGACAAAACATGTGGGCTGCTTCTTAGCAGGAGCAAAACACACATTTCAATGGGAAAATGTGGAGTCAGAGGTTACAGTTGCTGCAGTACAGATCCAAAGGGGGAAAATCGATATCAGGTAATCATTAAATGTGCCCTGAAGAGCATAGAGGACCAGAAAAAGAATATTTCCGGACTCTGAGAAGAGTGAGGACAGAAACATTTCCCCTCAAACAGATAAATGTGCCTTTTCTTTTTAACCTCCAAATATAAAGCTCACCACTCGAGCATTGCAAGAATTAACAAGAGAAAGTATCAAAAGGGACATAGAGATGAAAACAACCCATTGCCCATCAAGTAAGACAGCCTTAAGTGTTGATTAAAGAATATTCTGTTTTGAAAAATCAAGCTTTTTGATTGACAGGATAGATTTGAAGTGGAGTACAAGACAGGAAGTAGAAAAGATTAAGCATAGCTGATGAAATTGGTGTTGACAGTTGATTGGTGCTATTTACTGAGGTTGGTAAGTAATAAGTATATAACAATAATTAGTGAAGGAAGGGGCCATGATTTTGAAAGACACAAAGAAAAGGGTTCATGGGAGAGCTTGGAGGGAGGAAAGAATTATCTCTGATTATCCCTGGTGAATAATCAGTGGTTATAGAAGGCTTACATTTTATATTAAGGATTTGTGTATAAGTAGAAATTTTTAAGTATATTTACTCCAACAGTTACATGCTAGGTAGAATTTGTTTCATTGAAACTAGCCTTATTCTATAATTAATGGCATTTTTATTAACAACTAAAATCAAGTAACAGAAACATTTTATATTTAGGGAACTGTTTTCCGTCACAAAGCTCACCTTTGTTAAGAGTTTCAGTGAAAAAAAAAAAAAACAGCTTTAATTGCAACAGCAGCATCACAAACTCTCATTAATTAATTAGCAATGCATTACTTAGCAGCACATTGATTAGAATCCAAAGAATTTTATGTCTATGTATCAGTGAGAGTATATATTAGTACAGGTTTCGTAGTGGTTTAGTGGCTTTATAATTTCAGAGATTTGTCATCTACTCATTAGGACATTCTAAGCATAGACACTACCAGGGAGAGGCTGTGTTACACCCTGAACTATTTCACACATTAGCAAGTTGAGCATGTAGTTAGCTTCAACCCATCTCCCTCATTCTCCAACCTGTTATTCTGATAGTCAAAATAGTCTATCAAATAATTGATTGGGTTGTTTTTGTTTCTGTTTTGTTTGTTTGTTTCGAGACAGAGTTTCTCTGTGTGTAGCCCTGGCTGTCCTGGAACTCAGTCTGTAGACCAGGCTGGCCTCGAACTCAGAAATCCACCTGCCTTTGTATCCCAAGTAGTGGGATTAAAGGCTTGTGCCACCACTGCCTGGCTAAGTGATTGATTTCATATGTTGTTGTTCATTTTGAACTGAATCCATTTAAACTTACCCTGTCTTATGTTTTGACTTTGCCATCAATGTTCCCTCATCCCGCATCTTCACTTTGACTCTACATTAGTTATGTTGAAAACTCTGACACTTATCATTTAACTCTCTGTTATTTTTGCCTCTTTCTGCAAATGAATTCCTTTAATACGATAACTTTTGGCACTCTGGACCACTGGTGTTTCCATACTTCAGATTTCTGTACCTCATACTCAGCAAGCAGTATTTTGTCCACAGAGGAGCTATGACTGAAGTTAGTTATTAATAGTAAGCTTAAAAGATACAGTATAAAGACAGAGAAGAAACATTCATCCTGCATAGACAGTCCCTAGGAGAATGTGGTCCTAGAATAACTGGTAGCTGTTTGGCTACTTTACAGAGCCATGGAAATGGATATTTTCTACTGAATTAGAAACTCTAAAAAGACTCTAGTCTGTGTGACCTAGTGTGGAAGCAGAGAAGTCAAATAGGAGTTGTGTGAAGATATAGTTTGCATTGTTTCATATAACAGCTCTTACTTGGATGCTCCATCCTTCACTGGCTTGAAGGTATTTCATATACTACCAAAGAAAAGTAAGCACCGATCTCACTAACCTTTGAACTCTGCAAGCAATAACAATGCTTTGCCTGACAATGTTATTCCCATTGGTAGAATACTGACATGAATATTACGGGAGTAACCAACCACTTTTTAAATGGCTCTAAGGCCTAGTAATGACATCAAGAACCTATGGCTAGATTGGTCCTAGAGGAGAACTAAATACTAGTATTCTTTTAAATGGACATAGTATTAAAATGATACCTAATGACTCATTTATTGCTCAGTGCATCTCTCAATCCTTATTAAGGAAGCTTTTCATTGAAGTAGGTGGTACTTTGCATAGAAGCTCTCAATCAATCAGTGGGCAGTACATATGAGATTTTGGAGTTCTCTGCTTTAAAGGGGACATATATATCATACAGCTTATTTTAGGCTTAGGGATCATGGTAGGGCTAAATATAGAAAGAATATAAAGACCAAAGAGAAATATATACATTCTATCTATCTATCTATCTATCTATCTATCTATCTATCTATCTATCTATCTGTGTGTGTATGTATGTATATAATATATAATTGACCCCTAATATATATTATATGTTATATGTTATATTATATTATAAATTATATGTTATACATTACATATTGCATATATATATGTAGATGACAGAAAAGGATGGATGAGAGTGGTAGGCACAAAAATTGGAGAAGTCATCAGCATTTTGATAGTTGTTGATAGAAGGGCCATTTTCTTTAATGATATTGGGTCAACCACTCACCAGTGTAGGCTCTACTCTCAAAAGTAGTTGGGTAACACAAAGTGGAACCAATAGGGGGAAATAAGAGATAAAACACATCTCAAAGTTGGGTGGATTAGAATTGGCAAGTTTGATGGTAGACATGTGAGGAGTTGGAGAAGGGGATAATATGAAAGTTTGAAAGAATTAATAAAAATATTAATTTGAATGGTGCCTTCAGTCTCTTTTTTTCTAATCCCATATCTGTTACAAGCACTATGAATTTGATACCCCCAACATTAAGTCATTTTTCATGATATTGCATCTTACTGTATCTCCTTATCTAACAGTAAGGATTACATATTCTCTACTTTCAATTCCTGAACGATTTTGCTCATATTCATATGTGGTGATTAAAATATGCTTGGCCTAGGGAGTGGCACTATTAGGAGGTGTGGTCTTGTTAGAGTAGGTGTGACCTTATTAGAGGAAGTATGTCTGTGGGGGTAAGCAATGAGACACTCCTCCCACCACACGGGGGCCAGTCTTTTAGCAGCCTTCAGAACTCTCAGCTCTGCACTATGCCTGCCTGGATGCTGCCATGTTCATACCTTAATGATAATGGTCTGAACTTCTGAAACTGTCAGCCAGCCCCAATTAAATGTTGTCCTTATCAGAGTTGCCTTGGTCATGGTGTCTGTTCACAGCAGTAAAACCCTAACTAAGACATCATATTATGTGTAAATAAAGGAAAACTAGGCTACCCTACAGTCATGTTCATAGTACTTCTGATGCCAAATATAGTATGTGGCAAGGAATGTGGGTGGGGCTCTACATTAAGCAATTCTCCTAACTCTTTGTTAACACCAATTCTGTCCTGTAATATATGTCAGTTATAACACCGACTAAAGTTTTCATCAAATCAACGTTAGGGACCTGGTCTTAGAAGACTGCACCCTATTTTAGTCTTTAGAGAGTGCTTTTGAACCTGTGGGTCACAACTCTTTTCAACGTATAATAGCCTTTTCATGGGGGTTGGCTAAGACTATCTATGAACCATATTTTTCATTAGGATTCATAACAGTAGCCAAATTACAGTTATGAAGTACCAACAAAAGTAATTTTATGGTTGGGAGTCAGCAAAACATGAGGAACTATAGTAAAGTATGGAAACTTTAGGAAGGTTGATAACCACTCACTTAGATGATTGGACTCTGTGTTATTTTTAGTAAACAGGCAATCAGGGTTTATTTCTTGGGTTTGATACTTTGCTAGGGTGGTTTACAAAGCACAGAAATATACTTACAGTTTATTCTAAATGTTACAGCCAAGTGGGACACATCCATAGGGACTCCATGGCAGATAGATCTTCAGGTTCCATCTTTTGTCTGGACCCTCTACTCTTCTGGCACTTCTGGGCTGCCAGTGAAGAAACTCTATGGAATTAATTGTTTAGAGTATGATAAAGATGTTATTATATAAGTGTGATTGATCAAATCATTGTCCCCTAATAATTGCATTTCTAGTTTTTTCTCTCCTCCCTAAAGACTGAAGATTCTAACTTTCTGATCATATGATTTTTTTTTTTTTTAGGAGGTTTCCTTCCTTGGAATATTTCCAAAGGCCAATTTACCAACTCAAATTGATTGACATGTTCTCATAAAAAATATCAAAAAATCTTTCTTCATTTTCTTCTTTCAGTGCAAAACAAAACTGCTCTCAAAGATGCTGCTATAGGACATTACTACTCTTTTAGGGGCTCTATCCAGAAGCCAGGGATGAAGACTAAGTATTTACTTATTATGTCATAAGATTGCATTGTGCTTTAAATTAACCTGTTTTCTTTTTCTTTTTGTTACTTTCCTGAACTGGATTTGCAATCACTCCCAAGCATAACATGCAATTCACTGCCCTCTCTTCTGTGTAAACTCGGAACACAAATATTTAAAAGGCGTTTGAAGAATGACTACATTCATGCTCAAAAGTATCTCAATTACCATATACCTTTGGCATGAACAAGATCCCAAAGAATGTAAATATGACATTTCATAGAACGTTAAACTCATTTGTACAGGTCGCCAAGTCTCCTTGCTGGAGGAATATAGCACAGGTTTCTCCCAACCTTGACTTTCAGGATTATCAAGGATGTTAATGGCCATAATGATCTGTGGACCCCTGTCCTAGTCATTTGGATTCAGGATCTCTGTTGTGAAGTCCTAACAGGTATATTTAAAAACTTCCCTAGATAATTATCACTACTATCTGTTTTAGGGAAATAGCAGCATAGATAGAAGGTAGTACTTTATATGAGTGATTTTTAAATGATGGAGTTAGTTGAGAAGGTTGAGAAAATCCTGAGGTAGGTCTTCATTTGGGCTTGAGTTGAGTGATGCAAATCAGCACCCAACACTTGGAGGAAAATGAAGAGGCAAGATGCAAAAGGTGAGAGGGAAACTGTGTCAAAGTTCACCTTCTCAGTTCCCACCCGGATATTGTCTTCTATCCTTCTATACTATTTCTTAATAATTTCTAAAACATAACATAGTGGCTCTAAGATTTCATTTAGAGAAAATAACACAGATAATTTCGTTTGAACACCTGTGTTTCCTGTATATTTTTCAACTAAGATGGCCTTGACTTCTCGGTAGAGAGAATCTTTGAGGTTGCTTATAAACTGGAACTTTCATGTTATGAAAAAATTGATTCATACAGGATGTTTTCAACACAGTGAAAAGTAGTTACTCGCTCTGATAGTCTGTTGATAGCTTCAGGCCCATGAACATTTTATAAATTAGGATAAACATGCTAAGATTTTGAAGAATTGGAAGATTAACTTTTAAGCTCATTAGTTCTGTAAGGGCCTAATACCCAGTGGCTAAAAATAGACCATGAAGGCCTGTTTATTTAGCATATAGAACATTTTTCCTTTTCTTCTTTTTGACAATAGTATTTTGTAATATAACGAAAAATTTAAATTTAAACATATTTTGATCATATTTTCCCCTCTCCCAAGTCCTTCCAGATCCTCTCCCTACCCTCTCAACTTTAAGTTCTTTCTCTAAAACAAACAAAAAACCAATATGACAACAAAACCACTAAAATCAAGAAAACAAACTATCTCCCACCCTAGAAAAAATAAAGCACCAACTCTAACCAAACACACACACACACACACACACACACACACACTACTATGTATCCATTATGTCTTTATTGGTCATCTACTACTAAACATGAGGTCTGTACTGGAGTGGTTGTGATATACTCAGAGTCATTCAATTCGGAAAAAAAAAAAAAAAGATTTTCTCTCTCTCAGCAGATGTGACAGTTCAGTTGTTTCGTTTTACCCTTGTGGCTAGGTTTTCATTCATTCATTCATTCATTCATTCACTTTTTTCAATAATATGAGAATAGAACCCAAAATGAGACTGCTTAATTGACCAACAACCAAAGACCTAGGGTAATACCAAATACTATTGGTTTAAAAATAAACAGGCATCCACTTCTGTATTTGCCAGGCACTGGCATAGCCTCACACCAGACAGCTATATCAGGGTCCTTTCAGCAAAATCTTGCTGACATGTGCAATAGTGTCTGCGTTTGGTGACTGATTATGGGATGGATCCCTGGGTGGGGTAGTCTCTGGATGGTCCATCCTTTCATCTTAGCTCCAAACTTTTTCTCTGTAACTCCTTCCATGGATATTTTGTTCCCTATTCTAAGGAGGAATGCAGTATCCCACATTGGTCTTCCCTCTTCTTGATTTTCTTGTGTTTTGCAAATTGTATCTTGAGTTAGGGTTAGGGTTAGGGTTAGGGTTAAGGTAATAGGGGACTTTCAGGATAGCATTTGAAATGTAAATGAAGAAAATATCTAATAAAAATTGAAAAAAAATAAACATGCAAAACATACCAAGTAAAAGACTCCTAATGATATTCAACTATATTCATAGATCAGTGTTTTTCTCATCCATCATCAGAGAGGATCCCTCCTGCAGCAAATGGGAACAAAAACAGAGACGTACAACTCGATATCATACAAAGTAAGAGGCCTTGAGTCACACAGCTCTAAAATAGAATGTCTCTATCAATTCAATTCCCTACGACCTCAGGGAACCACAAAGAAGAGACAGCAGAGGGGGTAGGGGAGACAGAGGGGCTAAGGGAGACCAGGAAATTAAAGCTCTCTAAATAAGTTAAGAAAATTTTATATGAACTCAAAGAGACTGAAGTAGCAAGCATAGGACCTTCATGGGTCTACACCAGGTTCTCTGCATATATGCTATAGCTTTTATGAGCTTAGCTTAGCACCATACTATAGCTAAATAGTATACTATAGCTTATTAGCTTAGCCCTTTTGGGAGACTTGTGAATGTGTAAATGAGTAATGTCTGATTCTTGTTCCTTCGCTCGGGGCTTTCTTAATTTTCTCTTAGCTTATCTTGTCCAACTTCGATATGATTGCTTTTGTTTTATCTTATTATATTTTATTTGGTTATGCGTTTGTGTTATTTCTTAAAAGCCTGATAGAGATGTAGATATATATTTCTTTATATATTTTGGACATTAGTCCTCTAGCCCTCTATTGGATGTATAGTTGGTAATATCTTTTGCCATACTGTAGTCTGCCTGAAAGACAGTGTCCTTTGCCATGAAGAAACTTCTTCGTTTCATGAAGTCCCTTTTTAAATGTTAATCCAATTTCCTGTGCTAATGGTGTTTTTTTTTTTTTTTTTTTTGAAAGAGTTTTTCTGTGCCAATAAATTCCAGGGTAGTCACTTCTTTCTGTTGTATCAGGTTCAGTGTATCTTGCTTTATGGAGCAGTCTTTGATCCACTTAGAGTTGAATTTTGTGGAGGGTGATAAGTATGGATGTATTTGGATTCTTCAATATGCTACCATCTGGTTTCTCCAGTAACATTTGTTGCAGATGATGTATTTCTTCCACTGTGTATTTCATGCTTCTTTATAAAACAAAACCTCCCCCAAACAAATAATAGGTATCCAAAGGTGTGTAGATGTTTTGTTTGTTTGCTTTGTTTGTTGTTGTTTTGTTTTGGGGGGTTGTTTTGTTTTGTTTTACAATACCATCTTTTATTATTATTATTATTATTATTATAGCTTTGTGGTATAACTTGATATTAGGAATGGTGACATCTCCAGAAATTTTGTCATTATTCCATATGAAGCTGAGAATTATCCTTTCGAGATCTGTGAAAAAGTGTGTTGGAATTTTAATGGGGATTGCATTGAATCTGTAGATCGCTTTTGGTAGGATGGCCATTTTTATTATATAACACAGGAGATCTTTCCATGTTCTGGCACCTTCTTCAATTACTTACATTTTTTATCAAACAAATTTTTTATTTGCTTTCTTAGAGTTACCCAGAGATATTTTATATTATGGAGGCAATTTTGAAGGGTGTTGTTTCCTTGACTTGTCAGTCCATTTGTCTACTTAGGAGGGCTACTGATTCATTCATTCTCTCTCTCTCTCTCTCTCTGTGTGTGTGTATGTGTGTGTGAGTTTGTGTGTGTGTGTGTGTGTGTGTGTGTGTGTGTGTGTGTGTGTGTGAATTTGTATCACATTACTTTGTTGAAAGTGTTTATCAGCTGTCTGAGTTTCCCAGCAGAATTTTTGGGTCATTCATGTATAGTAGTATTGTATCATCTGCAAATGATCAATCTTTGACTTCTTTCTTTCCAAGTTGTATCCACTTGATCTCCTTCAGTTGCTTTATTGCTCTAATTAACACTTCAAGTCCTGTGTTGAATAGGCATGGAAAGAGTGGACAACCCCTGTCTTGTTCCTGGTTTTATTGGAATTGCTTTGAGTATTTCTCCATTTAAGTCAATGTTTGCTATGAGCTTGCTATAAATTGCCTTTATTGTATTTAGGTAAGTCCCTCGTATCCCCAGTTTCTCAAGAACTTATATCATGAGAGCATGTTGAATTTTTGTGTAAGGCCTTTTCTGCATCTAATGAAATGATCATGTGTTTGTTTCTTTCTTTGTTCGTTTTCAATTTGTTTATATGGCAAATTACATTGACTGGTTTTCTTATATTGAATCATCCCTGCATCTCTGGAATGAAGTCTACTTGATTATGGTGAATGGTCTTTTTGATTCATTCTTGGATTTGGTTTGAAACTATTTTATTGAGAATGTTTACATCTATGTTCATAAGGGAAGCTGGTATGTAATTCTTTTGTGGGTCTTTAAAATGAATTGAGCAATTTGCCTCTGTTTCTATCTTGTGGAATAATTTAAGGAATATTGGCATTAACTGTTCTTTGAATGGAGCATTTTCCTTCTAATTTTCATTTGTGCTTATCTGTTTCACCTTTAAAAATGTTTCTGAATTTGCCTGAACATTTCTCAGGAATGTTTACACAAGCAAATGTATGATTTCATATTTGTGGTATCCTGTACTTGAAATAAATATTAAGATGATATTCATGGTATAAGGAAGGAGGAGTAAATATTCTCTCAGAAGCCATAAAAGTCTCCCTTCAATAAGAGTCTGAAGGAATGAATAGCTTGATTTCAAGGCAGTTAAGTTGCACTGTTAGAGACAAAAGATGGGGAAATGTATGTATGATGATGTAGAAATGTCACAAATCTGAGTCTAAGGCTATGCTGAACCAACTCATGAAGAGAGAAACGAACGACTATGTTTCAATAAAATTGATGTCACAAGTGAGTTTATTTCCACTGATAGCTGCAATTCTATCCACTTAAATGATTTTTAAATGAATTTTTAATAGAAGTGTTAATTGTAAAGCATGGCTTTTTAACAAAGTCACACACAATCCTTTATGAAGCAAGAATCACCAATTTGTGATACACATTTAAGTAGGAAAAAAAAGCCTGTAAATTGCAAATGAAGACAGCTTTAATCCAGAATGCTCCCAAATTTACCCTATTTGGAATAGCTTTCAGCTACATTGCCTATGTTTTTAGAAATTGGTACTTTTTAAAATTAAACAGAGAAATAGTGTTTGGCTCAGCTGTAAGGTTTAGCCAAGAGCTAAAACTCAGGTTAAGGTTGTATAGTCTTTTCCTCTCACTCCACAAATATGACCCCCATCTAATTTAATTTTGATACAAATATACTTAATTTTCTATTCTACACACACACACACACACACACACACACACACACACACACACACACACTCCACCATTAATCTCTGCTTTATAGGCAACCAGATGAGATTTTTAGCTATTTTGGATAAGTGAGTACATCCTGCAGGAGTGTAATGAAGGTTATTTAACGTGAAAATGCTGCTGAGTATTCTTTTATGACAGTCAATAAAAGGACTACAACATTAATCAATAAAGACCTTGAATTGCTCCTTTGATAATGAAAACATTTAACTGTGATTGAAGGTGTTTCTCTGGAACTTTGCTTTTGACATAGACCCTGCTTGACCTCTGTAATGAGTTTTAAATAGTTGGCTTGAATTGATTGAATGTAAGTTTTTAAATGTTAAATCATGCTAGCTTTTCAGAGAAGCCTTAGAGTAACAGAAAAGAGAGGGAGGAAGACAAGGAGATAAGAGAGAAAGGGAAGGAAGAAGGAGAGAGAGAGAGAGAAAGAGAGAGAGAGAGAAGAAAGAGAAGAGAGAGAAAGAAAGAAAGAAAGAAAGAAAGAAAGAAAGAAAGAAAGAAAGAAAGAAAGAAAGAAAGAAAGAAAGGAAAGAAAGAAAGAAGAGAAGAGAAGAGAAGAGAAGAGAAGAGAAAAGAAAAGAAAAGAAAAGAAAAGAAAAGAAAAGAAAAGGAAAGGAAAGGAAAGGAAAGGAAAGGAAAGGAAAGGAAAGGAAAGAAAGAAAGAAAGAAAGAGAAAACAGACCCTGGAAAAATATATTGGGGATAGCAGTGTAGGAAAGCAGAAGAAGGTGGATCTAGAGGTCAAAGATGTCTCAGATGAATTTCACAATAGTTTTATGTATAGAACAAGCTTTTGCACGTTTCTTTCTTCCTTTGCACTTTTACACTTTGCTATTTCTCAATATTTTACTTTTCTTTTTTTTTTTTTTTCTTTTCTTTTTTTTTTTTTTTTTTTTTGGTTTTTCGAGACAGGGTTTCTCTGTATAGCCCTGGCTGTCCTGGAACTCACTTTGTAGACCAGGCTGTCCTCGAACTCAGAAATCCGCCTGCCTCTGCCTCCCGAGTGCTGGGATTAAAGGCGTGCGCCACCACGCCCGGCTAATATTTTACTTTTCATACACTTAAATATATAAGTGAAATACAAATATTTTGAGTAAAAGTATCTTCTGTCTGGCAAGTAGTTTTTAAAAATGAATGACCTGAGATTAAGAAGTTCTCCTCTGTTTTTAGCGCCCTTTCTAAGTTTTAACTATAGAAATGGCAGTGAAGAGAAAGACAGGAAGTATTAGTTAAGGCACTTGATGTGAAGAGTGGCTACACAGTCTTGACTTGTTATTGAAATTGAATGCATGTGACAGAAGTAAAATATTTCCAGTTCAGTTGCTCATCCTCATTGCCATCACCAAAACCAGCGGCTGTCCCTTACAGGTCTTTGCCCTTCTCACTATAACAAAATTACACCAATTTGTGTTTCTGGATGAACAATGCACCTTTTTGTAGCATCTCCACATTGCTTACTTTTAGCTTCTACCTTTGCTTAAAGTTCCAGGGATCTCCTCCTCAGATTCCATGAGCTGCACACAGTCCAGGAGAACAAGGCACACAGCCCAAAACAAAATGCTACCATACTTAAAGCATTATGGGGCTTTGCTTTGTAATTTTTAATGTCTCAATTGCACAGTTCTTGGGTGAGGAATTTTGGACAGCAATGACATATCACAGCATGGGAAAGTTAGATAAACTTATTTAGTTAGACTAAATAGCCACTTTCATCCCATTTTGACCCTGACTCCTTGTCATTACTTGGCAGTTTTTTGTTTTTGTTTTTGTTTTTCATTTTTGTTTTTTTCAGAAACAAGTAAAGATGAGCTTAGCAGTTTACTGTAATATAATTCTTACTTTGTTTTGTTTTCCATAATATTTGCTAGGTCATACAAACAATTTTAGCCTATGTTCTTTTCTTTTATTAAAGAAACAAGAAATGCCAAGCTGCAGAATCTGATTTTGAAAAAATAACCTCTGAGAAGGTCATATCCTGAGAAATGTATTATGGTCATTAAGAAAGAGAAGTAGAATTAAGGTCTAACATCAATATATAGAAGTAAATATAGACACTTGATATAACTTACATGAATTGAGTTGAGGAGGACATTGCTTAATAGTACAGCACTTAAGTATAAGACTCTGGTTTTAATCCCTAGAATGACAGGGATGGAGAGAAGAGCATGATGGAACTGAAGGTGTTGGTGATGAAGACAGATTGTCATTTGTAAATGTCGATTTTATTTGCCAAATATAATTGTTGCCTCAGAGGCTTACTGCTAAATAAACTCATGCTTTTGAGCTCTTTCTGAACTCTGGCTGGCTGGTTCAACTCAACTTCTCTGACCCAAACTTCTCTCGAGACTGTTTCAATCTGACTTCCCCCAGCTTCTAACTGAATTGCTAAGCTTGGCCTGATACCAACTTAGGCAATATGTTCCAATCTGGCTTTTTCTAATTCATTCATTCATTCATTCATTCATTCATTCATATTCTCTTTCTCTCTCTCTCTCTCTCTCTCTCTCTTTCTCTCTCTCTCTCTTTCTCTCTCTCTTTCTCTCTCCCTCTCTGTATCTCTCTCTCTGTGTATCTCTCTCTCTGTATCTCTCTATCTCTCTCTGTATCTCTCTCTCTGTATCTCTCTCTCTCTCTCTCTCGTCCTCTTTTAAGTCTTGTCTGTCCTTATGAGAGTTGGGTGTATCCTATCTCTGACTCATCCTGTCAAATCTTTCCCCGATTCATCACTTTGTCCCTCAGTTAGATGACATTTTCAAACTTAGCTGTTTCCTTCTACACACTAACTGTACCGTCATTATTTAGGATGAAAGGTGTGTACTATATTCCAGCCAGAGAGAAAAAAGTGCCACGCACTCCGGTCGAGTCAGTTTGACAAGCCGAGAGGCTTGAAAGCTACTAACAGGGCAAAAGAGTTTCACAGAAACTCGCTCCTGGAGTCTGGTGTTCTCTCTAACCCATACATTAATTTCCATTCCCGAGTTAGTCTAGTGGATGGATCCACGTGCTCTCTTTTGGTATTATCCTATTATAAGTGCCTTTTAAGATTGAATTCTGACATAGCTAAAGCCTTCCGCCAGTGTTCCAACAGTCCTAGAACATCCTTGAGCAAGACCATGGGCTTGAAATTCAGTAAGAATATTGCTATTCAGTTATCCAGTCCCGCGGGATTCAGTTATTCGTGGGTGCGAGGGGGACCACAAACCTGGAAGGAAATGGGAGGAAAAGAAAGAGAGGCGGAGACCAAGTAGAATTGTACCTATCAAGGTCTCATTTATTAAGCTGAGGTGCCTTCTTTTTAAAGCATACATCGTGGGGAAAATGGGAGGGGTCGAGGGAGAATTATACAAAGAACAAAGAAGTGGGCATCTGCTGACATGGGGGCTGAGGTCAGGCGCCAAACTGCGGGCACTCTGCATCTTATCTCTGGAACATAGATCCTCCTTGACAGCCTTGGGTGTCAGACTGGGCTCAGGCGTAACTCATGTCCTTGGATGTCATGGGAACTCAGGAAGAGATAAGGAAGAGGGGACCATTATTCAACTTTACAGCCTTAAGTGTTAGGAAGGGAATAAGGAGGAAGGGGGGTGGCAACCAGCTCTTAGCACAAGGCCATTTGATTTGTTAAAGAGATTTGAGAAGGGATCACTTTCTCACTGGATGGTCTCTGACATTCAGTGACATTCAGAATAGCCTCTGGTATTACACTATCACTTAGAATAAAAGCCAAGTCGCACCCATATACAGGAATTTACAATGGCTTAGGAAGTAGATCGGGCTATGGTTTTAGAGTATTGCATTATTCATGAGATGGTTAGCTAGAACAGAACTCCCTAGTTAGAACCACGGCTTGGGTGTGAAAGCCCTTGCCCTAGGAGAGTAAAGACCTCACACCTGGCTTCTAAGACTATAGCTGACCTTAGATAGGGCTGACTTTGTCTCAGTTATTTTTATTGCCCAGTTCCTTCCGATCTTTGCTTTTTCATTCCTCTGTTCTGTGTAAGAATCATTAAGCATCCGGTTACCTCATTTGTACCTTGCGGGTATGTCACCCAACTTCTTTATTGTCTTCTGTATAAAAAGTCTGATGCTCGATTTGACAAAATCATTCAGATTCTACACGACCTCTACTGTGTGCATCTGTCTGTCATTCATCTAACACTTTGCCCACCCACGACTAGAGACCCGTTCCATGCAGACAAAGGGGCCCAGAGGGTCTGCGGCAATAAAGGTATATAATTCTAGCTAGATCACACAAAACTAGGTCTTTGGTTGTGATCCCTTGTCAGAGTAGTTATGTTACTGGATTAAAATTCCTCTACAGTTATTACTACTTATTATCACATCTGAGACTGTCATGATGAATTCTGCAAAGCTTGCACTTTTTCTCAGGAAGTACCACTGATGTCAATCAACTTTTTAGTGGTCATCGACTTATTGACCATAAATTACTGTAGCCAGTGATTTTCTCAGTCTTTGCTGACTGGCTTTGTTACAGTTTAAAGTTGGCTTAGCATTATTTCCTGCCTTTAGAAGAGATCCGTGGTCATTGAGAGGTTAGGATTTGGAATTTCTTAGGATACCTGAACACAGCCTAAGTATAGGTAATCATAGATGGTCAAGCACATGTGTAGGTGTCTAAAACTCTAGTGGTGATATCTGTTCTTTACAACTCCACCCAGACTTCTCATTTTCACGTTTTCTTCTAAAGTTCTCTGTGTTCTAAAGCTAATCTTACTCCCAGATAATTGGTTAATTTTTTTCTTCTAATTACTTTTAGGTGACATCTTTGAGGAAAATAGTTTCCACTAGCTGCAGCTCGTCTTGAGTGAAGACAAGACACAGATGGTAAGTGAGTTTTCTGACAGAAGCAACGTGGAACACATGCATTGACAACTTTCCAGGAAGGAGCCTTTGAGAGAGATGGCCATGGGGATGGGAGTTGCATCAATGTCACCATACAAACTAAGTTAGCAAAATGCTGTAGGAACACATCATCATGGGTTAGATGGGTCTAAAAGTTAGACTTAAATGGCTGTGCAAACTAGACCTTGTACAGAAGAACATGGCTGGTTTTACCTTCTCACTAGCTTCCAAGCTGTTAAATGTCAATATTGTGGAGATGGCATATCATGTTTTAATTTATTTTCCCTTAATTCAAACTTAAGAGAGAAAAAAATTCTACAGAATATTTATTGGCCATTCCGGACTTACTCTTTTCTCAGTGGTTTAATGCTCGCTCTTACTCAGGTTTTGAGTGAGATGTAAACCTTTCTCATTCATAAAATAAGAATTCTTATTTTAAATTTATATATAAATAATTTCATGTAAATAATTCACAGGGTTCAGATACAAATGAATACTTTCTTGAACATATTTGTGACAGGTGAATGTTTTCCCAAATGTAATTTATATTTTTTTTCTATATGGAAGCTGTCCCTTAATAAAGAGCTGTTCTATTTTTTGAAGAAGAAGGAGGAGGAGGAGAAGGAAGGAAGAGAAGTAATATCTATGTATATTAAAGCATTTGAAAGGCATGTTCTGAGAGTTAAAAATGCATCATAAAACATTTCTAAAAATTATCATCTACTCCCAGGCTTGAAATTTCGAGCTGCATTTGCAAAGTAATGATTGGCAGCTTGTGTAAATCACCAATGGTTCAAATAAATGATGACTACCATGCTGATATGCCACCTAAGGATACTGTAGAAATTGTTGATGAACTCAAAGCTGGAAATATTTCAAAACTAGAGCCAAGGAATGGATGTATGTGTTGTGAGCCAGCTGGAGGACTTACCTCTTTGACTGAACCACCCAAAGGACCTGGCTTGGTGCACAAGCAGGCTTTTAATTTATACTCCATTGTAAAGATATGACTGGAGCAATAAAATATAAGCTCCCTACCTGAAAAGGAGGAACTCACCATCAGTTATATATAATGTTTCTAATTGCATAGTCCCTGTCAATGCAGTCACAGCTCCAACCCTCAGCCTTTGTCTCTCCTTCCAAAAGGAAAAGATTTGTGCTCTTAGACATCCCACATCAAATACCAGAATTAAACACAGCATTCTGATCCCTATACCAATCAGCAAACCAGAACGATGGCCTAGGGCCTAAGTTGGTCTCATAAGGACTACTAACTTCCTTTTAAAATTTACAGCAGTTACTGCTCTCCTGGGAAAATTAGCTGCCATTTCTAAGTCATTTTTAGGAAAAGGGAAATGCATGTTTTAGGATATTTCACTCTGCATTTTCTGCATCAGAATGGATTTTATTTCCAAATGAAAGCAAAAGAAGGGCTAGACAATGTCATATGCTTTAAATGCATTTTAATGAATCTTATCTCCCAATAGTCTTTTCATAGAATAGCCTTCAAAAGATTGATTTTATTGTTGTTGGAGAATATATGAAGATGAGAAGGTGTTTTGGTCCCAAGAACAGAGAGGATCCAATCCTTATTCTAAAACCAGTGACCAAAAATTCCACAAATATCAGGAAATGGATCTATTAATTTGTTCTACTTCATTATGTTGCACTGAAGTTGGAGTAATTTTAGGACTTTGCTGTCTATAGAAGGTGTACATATATATGTTTATACATGTGCATGTATACATGTATACTTGTATACACACACACACACACACACACACACACACATATATATATATGTACCCATGTAAACATACATCCATATATGCATATGCATTCACATTGTGTTTTAACTTTTAAGATATGAGCTGAATAATTGTAACCCCATGAAGTACTTAAGAGTGTAGGCTTAATAGTCAGAGCTCAATGATTTTAAGCCCCAACTGTGGATCAATAGTTGAATGGGGAACTTACATAATCTGAGTGCTATATCTCACATGTTTATCCATTTATTTTGAAAGAATAAGAATAAAATGATTTCTCAATATTAAATAAAAGAACCTGACAAAAATTCCTGGCATGCATACAACAAGTTAAATGCTTATTCCTTTACCCTTTATTATTTCTTACAAGAGGAAACAACTGTCCTGCTTGAATTCAGTAAATTTTAATTTCACATTTTCTAATTGTTTATGTTAGATTAGAATAACTAGGAGTTGTATAGAAAAAGTAATTATCCACAACTTCTAAGAAATGGTAGAAACATTTTTAAATATATTGATGTGATCTCTGGTTCATCCAATTCCCTGATTATTCATAAGAGTTGAATCGTTCTCCTGAAAGTAAGTCCTTGTCAGCTCTCTTAATAGCATCCAAGGAGAGAAATGTCAAAAATTCATGTGAAGCCTATTTTGGTGTTTAATCCTGCTGAGGCTGTGTCTCTACAGTTTGACATTCAGTGGAAGCAATAAATGGTGATCATATATCATTAAAGAATTGGATCCACTGCTCAAGTATTCTAGTGATCCCTTCTTTACAGTGTCATTGGTAAAATGAATTATTCAGGATAGCTGCATGTATGTATGTATGTATGTATGTATGTATGTATGTATGTGTTCACACACAAGTGCATGTATGTTCAGAACTCTGATTCTGAACAATTCAGCAGTGCTGAAGACCATCTATTTCCTTATAGCACATCTGTATGTACCGTATCAAAGCAATGTGGAACTTTTTCCTTTTCTTTTTTCCTTTTGTACTTGAATATGGAGGTATTTGTCTGTAAATCATATTTTTGCTTGGATAAAATGTTATATTCTAAATCTTTAATTTTCCATTAGTCAAGATTCTGATTACCAGTGACAACCTTTAGTCTCATTGGATGAATTTCAAGACGAGTTTAAGAAGTAAGTAGCTTGTAGGAGGGGTTAAACATTCAAGAGGTTTCTTTTCAAATGCATATGGGACTTATACACATGCAGAAAAATAGAACCTGTGGTTATGAAGATCCTACACAGGTTTTGAAAACATATAAAAATAAAACAACAACAAAAAATAAACAAGGTATATTTCCTAATCATTGACCATTGCATTATCTGTCGGCGTATAGATTTACAAGCTTGAGGATTTTATGGTTAAACTGTCATTAATTTGTTTGGAAATCAATTTTCCTAAATCAAGAAAAGGCTCCTGTTGTCTCCTCTAATCAACTCCCCCACTTAATAGGGTCTGGCAGCCAGCCTGCAGCTCCAGCCAGTCAGACTCCCAAGGGGCTTCTCAGGGCCATATGTTGCTAATCTCCACTCTACTCAATTTCCGGAAATGTATTCCCTTTTCCCACCTCTCGCTTTAAGTGAATGATTTTATGTAGCTGTGCATGAAGAGGTAGGGCTCATATGACATCAACAGTAAGGGGTTCAGGTTGTGTTCCTACTCTCAGCAGTTGCTCCATCCTGAGACGTCACTCCTTCCTCTATTTCATTACTCAAGCATTTGCTCTTTTGCTCAGCAATAGGTACAGATTCTTCTCTAGTAAGTTCCTATTGCTTCCTTAAGTTTGGGCTCCATATTTTTGCTTCTTTCTCCATCAGGTTTCTTTACACCAATATCTATATTTATGGCATCTGTTTTAAAACAGTCTTTACATTTTGTTGTCTATACACATAACTCTTGTTTTCCTTGGCCGAATATTTCAAAATGTATACTCTATGAGTCACTTCTCTTCATGCTGTGACAAAATACTTGCCAAAAAAGGACTGTGGAAAGAATGTATTTTGCCTAGCCTGTGATGGTAGGAAGGCACACTGCAGAAAGGAGAGACAGATGCTCATATCCCTTCTGTATTCAATAAGCCTAGAGAGAAGAGTCTGGATGATCCTTAAACTTTACTGTGCTTTTCTCCACTTTAATTCACTTGGGGCTCGGAGCCTCCATTTAAGGTGGGTCTTCTCCCCCCAGTTAATCCCCGCTCAAAACACCAACAAAGACAAGCCTCTCAGGTGATTTTCCTGTTCCTTTGACAGGTTGGGTATAAGGATTAACCTTGCCACATCAACTGTATTATTTTACCCATGTTTAGGGCATCTGCAAAGTGTGTATAAAGTTTGTCTTTAAAAATACATTGTTTGGATGCTTTGTACATATAGTGATAATATATTGCATCGTAAAGTCCAGTAAGAACTTAGGATTTCTTCTTAAATTGTAGAATTCTGCTAATTTAATAAGCGAGTATAAATACAAGTAGCTGAAAACAAAGATAATGGAAGTAATAAATATTGGAATTTAGCAGGATTATGCTAATTAAACTGAAAGAGGATTAAAATGTTTTCAGTTAGTCTCTCATATATCCTTGAACCTGCATGTGTTCTTCCCAACCTCCATTTGAATCTGACCTTAGCTGCTGCCCTCTTGAGAAATTTTTAAATTAATGGCCATTAAAACAAAAGAACTGTCTAATTCTTTTGAACAGACTGATATTTACCACCTACTTGGTGACTGACTCCCTTGCTAAATATTTATAAGCACTTTGTTCTTCCCCAATACAAACCTTGGCATTCCAGGTAGAGGTTACAATTTAGTGATGCGTTAGTTGACCTTTTTTTTTTTTTTCCTTAAAATGCATTAGGTTTTATGGTAGGTACAAATGGCAGACAAAAATATAAAAAGAGGCATATTCCAAACCCCAGCAACTTCAATCTTGAAAAGCAAGTTAGAATAGAACAAGACTTTGCAAGAGACTCTAAGGAGTACAAAGGAGTTGTAAAATATCAATCCAGTGGGCTTCAAGGAAATCGAACTGTGCACCAGCCATGATGGTTTAAGCTTCACTGACGCAGAGCAGGCAAAGGAGAGGGAAATACTGACAAGCCCATTGTGATTTCATTGAGATCCTGAAGAGTGCTTTCCTTGATGTCTTCTATTCCAAAACAATAGCATGCATAGCCAAACTGGAGCTTAGTTGGAGTCCTGAGATTCTAAATCACTGATGAATGGAGGGTCCACAAACATTAGAAACTAGTCTTGTCACATGGAAAGACTTAAATTCATTTAGTGAGACAAATTTGCTATTTAGTAATCATTCATAGTTTTGGCGTCAGAATGAACTAGGGTATATAATATGTACATAGCCAATATATTTCCCTGATTATAATTATACACATTTCTGATTCAAAACAGGAATATTTCATTTATAAATCTATGAATAAGACTGCCAATCTCCTAAGCAGGGGATGTATATGGCAGTATCCTTAATGGTGTTGATTGACAATAATGTAGATAAATAGTTTGTCTAAATCAATCCTTTAGCTCCTATGAGAAGAAGAGATGGATGAAGGTATTGTAACCCCCTTCCTATTCATTTTTTCTTTTGTTTTCTCTGTGCACACTGTTCTAATTATTATCTCCTTGGAGAAGAAAAGCTATAATGGTTCATATTTTCATGTTTGACTGAGAACAAAGGATATAAATAGAGAAAAGGCTTATGTCTCTTCTATTTTGTTTTTCTTTTCCTTTGTTATTAAATTAATTTATTCTTTGACAGCTTTCTGCACATACCTACACATATATACATATATCCATGCACAAACACATACATACACACACATTTCCACTATACCCTTCCACCTATTCCCCTCCCATCCATCCTCTCTACTCTCTATATTTGTACCAACTCTCTATCCCCACTTCATGTTTTTTGTGTTTCTTTTTATTCTTTTCCCTTTGTGACTCACAGGACTTAACTACAGCAACTGGCATGAGTGTGAGTGTTGAGATATCCACATGTCAGGAATAATTCACCAGTGTCTATATCATTGAAGACAGTCATTTGGTTTTCCATAGCTGCCTTCCATTGCCAATAGCTCCCCTGGAGAGTCAGAGCTGGATCCCATGAGTGCCAACCACCTAGAACTGATTGGTCCTGGCCTCAGTGTCCTGCCAGCCCTGTGAAAGTCAAACACACCTGCTGTGAGTTCATGAGTGTCATGGCCAAGTCATGTCACATCTACAAGATAGTGTTTCATGGTCCCTTCTCCTCATCTTTGGGCTCTTATGTTCTTTTTCTTCCCTCCTGTTTGATGGTTACCTGAGCCTTGGAGGGAGTGATGCACATTCATTTCTGTAAAGCATGAATGTGATATCATATAATATCACACAGAAACTGATAAATATTTACCGACTTGCTTTCTTTTATGACAAGCTCTCACTCTGTAACTTTGATAGCTTTGAACTCACTGTGTATTCTGGAAGCTCATAGCTATACTTTAGCTACAGCCTCCCATAGATACGAGCTTCCACCCACAATGCTTTGATTTGACTTTGACATTGAACCTGTGTATTACTTTGTCCTTTTTTCTTAAACTCTACAAAGAATGTGGCTTCTTTCTAGCATTTTCTGAAGCAGCTGCCCTTCCTTCACTCAGGGAAGAATCATGAGGAATTTACCATTCTCTTTCTTTATTTACCATTTGTCTTTCCTTGAGACAAGAACTTTACATTGTATCAAAGCTTGCTGCCACTTTTGAATATGAAGATAATTCAATCTTAACTTCTTTAAAATTCAACAGAGGAGGTTCTCCCTCTAATTGCTAAATTCCTGCATTTAATTTTGTTTTAATCAATTAGGTAAGGCTAGGATAAAATTTAAACCATGGCGCTATACATTCTATTCTAAGATTAACCTGCAGGTGTATGTATGAAGTATGAGCTTTGCTGGAATCTGCTGTATTGGAAATGGTTTGTACATTTCAGACATGACATAGGACATTTTTTCTCAGTATAGAATTTCTACAATTTTTTTCTTCTTTTTCTCAACAGGAATAAAAGAGGTCACCAAACTTTTTATAATAAATTGGGTTGATGTAATTGACTAATACTGTTTACACCTTAACTTCTACACTTATAATAATCAAAAACTCTTATTAAACTCTACAACAAAACAGTATACATCTTAATATTTGTGTGAAACATGAACTTAATAAACAAGATTTGAGCTTCCCTGCAACCAAGCAATGTCTCTCCTAATGTAAATATATGGTAAGCATTCCTGCAGGGCTTTAAAAGGAAAAGCTATTATAAAAATCATCCTTGGTAGGAAACTTTCCAAGCTAGTTTCTTAAAGTGTTTCCCATGTAAGAGTCTTAACTTTGAGATTCAAGTCTAAGATTCAAATCAATGTATTTTGGTTTTAAAAGTGAAGGATCTCTTCAAATTAAAAAAAATTATTTGGGAGAAAAGTATATCAATATACTTTTTTGATAAGCATTTGAGAATTTGGAAATCAGTCTATGCAGTTCCATAAGGAATGGATGCCGAATCTTCACTTTAACATAAATACAAAATGATGTTATTTAACACAAACAACAAAATACAAAATATTTATGCACCAAATATTTTGGCTTTCTGAAATATAAATAACGGGAGGCAGAGTGCAACATCAAGATGAGCTGCTGGAGGCTGCTCTTACCCAAGGGGATGCTCAAAAGGGCACATGCACAGAACTATAACAAGAAGATTCATCCCTTTCAACACAGAGGCATGTTTGGCCCAGGGCAAGGCAAGAGGATTACACAATTGGTCCTTTTCTTCATAAACAGAGGTCTTGTTGTTTCACCTCTACAGGAGCTTTTCTAGGTCATATTTTCTCTGTGTTTGAAATGAGAAAGAAATGTGTCAGCTGAAACCATCTAAGCAAGAACTTTTGGTGTGTGTGACTAGCTTGTTCATTTTCAGTTTGCTTTCATGGCAGCAGATCTCAAATGGCTCCTTCATGATATCATTGTAGGTATCAATACATATAAACAGACAGATCAGAATGCTTAGAACTGTAAGAAAATTTGCATTAGGAATGCAAGACTCATCTTCTTAAATTGGTATTTCAGGATTGTTTGCGTTATTAAGTATATACTCATCAAATCATGTACTTTATAAAGCTCTTTTTTTTTTTCTCATGAAAATCTCATTCTGTTTTTATATCAACTCAGGTAAAAGATTCAAGTATCATTAAGCAGGTATTAGGGACTGTCCAATGCAGATAAATGCTAGATGTGATTCCTAAACAATGCAGTTTTAATTTGCACAGGCGAATAAGAAAAAAGAGCTCAAATATATTGGCACACAGGCAAGGGATTTTCTGCAAATTCCACAAGTTCCATCTATTTTTAAGTGCTTTATTGTGTGATATAAATGTAAGACCATATGTTACAAAACCAAAATCAAGACTCATGTTCCAACAATTTGTTTTGTTCCATTAATGGATATTAGAAGCCATCTGGGAGAGGTAGTTTTCGTGCTGCCGTGATGGAATTTGCAGGGTATTTTAATAGTTTGTATGGACAACAAATAGATATTGGAAATTAGATAGCTTCCCTAGAACCTAATCTCAAAATCATTTGGAAACTCAAATGCAACAACAATTGATGAAATCTGGAACCCTCCCTATTCAGTTCTTTATCTTCCCAGACCATTATAAGAGGTTTATTTTCATTTTCTTGTTCTCAAAAGTTCAATATGTTTTAAAACCTAATAAACTGTTATTGAAAGCAATTTAGTATGATTTTATTGACAGAATGAATCTATTTTCTTTTAAATATTAGCCTTTTGATCATCTGAGGAGGGATTAGAAGACACTTCAGGTTAAGGTAATTAAACATTACAGAAAACAAAAGCCAAGAAAACCATAGCATATTGGTAGGACTAAGGGAGGATGGTATCATCTTTGAAAAATCACATATTCTTCAAAATGTCAGGCATGACAATTTTTTAGTGGGGGCAGGATATGGATTATTTAAGGCTTGGAAAGCTAGACAGTTGAACAAGAATATCCTACCTGAGCTATGCATCTTTTCCTGCTGCTGTAAATCAACTTAATCTAAAATGTGTACGATGACTTCACATTACTATATAATTTTTATTAATGATGAATGGCCATACTTAGTCATAACTAGACTTTGAAGCTAATCTACAATTTTTGTTTCTTCTCTCTTGCTCTCTTTTACTCTCTCTATTGGTCTGGTTTTTCTTCCTATAATCACTAAATTTATACATACACATAAAGTGTTCAATTAAACTTGACAGAATATAAGAAAATGAATCATTTGCATTATACTATTTCATTTTCTTCCTATGATGTCGTACAGTTTTAGCATAATTCTAAACATCTGGGAGTATTTTTAAATAATAAAATCAAAGAAAATATTAGAAGACAATGAAGCAAACTAATGTATATTTAGTGGAATTTATCATTGCCTGGCATACTGAAGATGTACATATCTATTGCCTTCTAAGTAGCCATCTTAAAGGAAGGACTATAACCATTTTACAGATGAGCATATTGAAAAGTGAGGGAGTAAATAATTTTTCCAAGAGCATACCACAGGCAAATTTCAGAGATTGGACTTGAACTCAGGTCTGAATCATTCAAATTTCCTTGCTTACTCTTTTGTCTTACTCTTTTTTAAAGACTTATCATCGTCTCTGTGTATATATAGATCTGTTTGTAAGTATGTACAGGTGTGGGCAGGTATTTAAGAGGCGAGAGACATTTAATCTCCTTGGAATCAGAGTTGCAAGTGGTTGGATTCTCCTGAAGTCATAGTTACAGGTGGTTGTGAGCTGCTTGGGTACCAAACTTAGGACTTCAGAAAGCGCTATATACGTTGCTAACCCCTGATTCAGTCCCCCTAAGCTTAACTCAGATAAAATATAGCTACCACATGGCTTAGAAAATTGTAATTGCATTCATTTTTTTCATAACAACACATGGTTGATATAATTCCTTGAAAAATGGGGGGGGGGCTTTCTTATTTGTTGTTGTCATCAGTTTTATCTTGACCTTTAATTATTGACTACGGAGCAATTACTTGTCAGCTATTGTCTAAGGAAAATAGGGATCTTTCTTAGTTTATAAGAAACTTTAAGATATAGCAGACATCATGAATTTTATAATTCCCCTCTGGAGTTAATCTAATATAAGTGGCTTTAAATGAACATTGAGTTTCCTTAGCATCCTGCAGCAGATGCTAAGAGCAGCTACTGCACTTTATTGTTGTTTTGAATGTTGATGATTTGTTGGAGATGTGATTTGTAAATACACAGTACAATGGTCAATGAAGGATGTCCCATTACCTATGCCAACATGGATGGAACAGTAGATTCTTATGTAGAGTGAAGTTAGGCAGGTGCAGGCTAAGTTCCTGGTCGCACTTATATGGCCTCACTTGTGTGATCTCATGCATGTGAATTGTGGGAAGACTCATCCCCTTAAAGATGACCGTAGTATGGTGGTATCCAGAAGGTGGGGAACAGAAACCATTCAGAGTATAGCAAAATGTTGATCTCTGGATATTGGGCCTCTACCAGACAGAAATTAGAACTTCTGTTGTGTATTGAAAGAGAGATGATTATATATGACGATAGCATACTGTGTATTTCTGAAAAGCCTGAGGAAAAGATGTAAAATGTTTTCACACTAAAGTAAGGAAAACATTTAGAAAGAGAGATATTCCTATCTTAATTTCAACACTCACTGCATGTATTAAAACATACCTTAATAGGTACCCCACCCCGTGAACACATTTTGTATAGAACACGTACAGAATGAAATTAAGTAAAAACAATGTTTTTGACAGGTTAAAAATTAAAAAATAATACAACCATAAATCAGTCTTCTTTTCTCTATGCATCTCTCCTGTCCATATTCTTAATGATCTGGTTGTTAGAATATCAGGAAACATTAGCACCTTACGTTTAATCGCATTCTCATCTCACAGTCCAGAGCCTGGTTCGTTCCCTTCTGTTACTTTGCATTGTCTGTGAATCAGCTACTCATAACAGCATGGTTTATTAGAACAAAGAAGTTAAGCTTTCATGGATTATTCTTTGTTCTCTACAGCCATTTTCATTCTTTATTCATTCACTTTACAAAATTACTTTCATGGCTTTTGTTAGAGCAATGATACCAGCGAGCATTGTTTAGCCTTTCCTGTGCAGGGGCCCTGCCTCAAACAGAGAGGAGGGAAGTCTGAAAGCCATATTATCCCATGAGGTGAGTTCTCTGTGCATCTCTGTTTCAGAGTGGCTCGTGGGTGGTAAAATCGGAATGCATCAGGGAGAATACAGATTGCAAACACCCAGCCTCTAAGCTCATTGCCAATATGGAGCTCACGAATTAAGCTGCATTTTCAGTTATTAAAAATAGAGATTATGGACATCCTCTTTGTGAATGTGTTGGTGGGTGCATGCACATGTACACACACACACATATGTATATGAGTGGATGCATGTGGAGACTAGAGGTCAATGTTAGATATCTTTATTAACGGTGTTTCACCTTATTTTTTTAAAGAATATCTTTTATTCTATGACAATTTCAAACACATAAAAAGTATGTTCAACATATTTTACCCTAGTCCCTTCCTCATGCTCCCCACAGGAACCTCCAATATTCCCCTCTTCCCCCCACCCCAATCTCTTTATATCTTCTTCCCTGTTTTGGGGAGGCTTTTTTTGTTTTGTTTTTTTTTTGTTTTTTTTTTTTTTTGGCTTTTTTGGGTTTTTTGGTATGGATGGAAGTAACCCGCTGAGTTCAATCAGTGGTGTCTGTTGGGATATTGACTGATCTTGTTGGTTTAATTTTGTGCAGGTTTTGTTCAGGTAACCATATAGCTGCAGGGAGTCCGTGAGTGGAATGACCTTGTAATGTCAAGAAGAAAGCATCTCATAGCACCATTTATCATCTCCCAGGTCTCATATTGCTTCTACTCCCTCTTCCTAGGTTTCTCTGACCCTCGGAGTGGCTTAGGTATAAGGTGTGACACAGATGTCCCATTTACGGTTGAGCACTCAAGACTTATTATTTTTAGCACACTGACAAGTATTGAGTTTCTGCATTATTTGCTAATGGATGCATGGAGAAACATCTCTGGCCAAATTTGAAGGTGTCATTAATGTATGTGTATAAACATAAATAAGTAGAAGGAAGTTTGATAACATGTGCTTTTAACAAGTCAGCATAGAAAGGTTCTCCTCTAGAGTATATGGCTTCCTGAGTCATGAGTGTGTGTCCCAGGTTTAAAGTTCCATGCAAGACTTTCCTCATGTGCAATTGGCCTCAATCAATCCAAAAGTGGTTAGTTAACATATAACCTTCTTGCCACTGTTCAACTGGTGGGTATATCTCATCTGAACAGAAGGTATTATAGCATACAGGGCTTGCCACTGGATAACATCATTAATGACTTTTCTCCTCAAGAGGTGACCATGGCATTATTATGCATGGACCACAGGGAGCAAGTTTGGTGTAAGTTCTGACTCTATTTCTCTGTGTGTTCAATATGTGTGCAACCAAAATGTGGTATCTTTATCAGGAGACTCTTATCACCTAGTTCTGATGGGAAACCAAGAGCAATGGCAATAGCTTGGGTTGTTTGGGGGATTGCTTTATACTTCCTAATTAATACCTTGTAGAAAGTATCCAATGCATAGCAATGAAATTTTCTCATTATCCATGTCTTCTTAGGGAAGTACTATCCCCTCCATGCAAAAAAATACTTGAGATCCAACTCCTCCATTAGCTTTCATTTTATCAAGCAATGCTCAGACTCATTAGAAAGATATAATGAGTACTACCTTAATATCTTATCCATAATACCAAAGTTAGAATAGTTAAGTATGTAGAAAAAACATGTATTGATTAAGAGCATATCTTGATACAAATGTTAGAAAATATAGTCAGGTAAACATAGGAGAAGCTATAATTCTAAAATATAATGAGATTTTCCGGCGTTTTATGCAAGGATGATAATGACTATTATGAATACTATTATTATTATTATATACAACTAGGGTGTCCCACAGAAAACTTCTGTAGAAAACACCACAGATCAAACACCTTAACCTGAACATGAAAGTTGCTCTCTTGCCAGTGAGATAAGAACCGTATCAAGCAGGATCTGGGATTAATAAGTAAGGTGAGGAAGGAGGAAAAGTCAGACATTGTGCTAACACCCATTTTGCACAAAATGAAGAAGAAAAACTGAGACAGAGGATCAGAGGAAGGATATGGCCTGTATTCCTGTGGTGCTGTTGCATGTTAGTCCTCTTAGCTCTTCTGAGTTGTTTTCAGCCCTTTTTGCTCTATACCTCCTGCTGTCTTTTGCTCAGCTATAGCCTCTGTGGCCTAGACCACCACAGAGATGATATATAATACAAACTTTAGGGACAGCCAGAAAAGGGCCTTTGGCTTTATACACCTCTGTTGGAATCCTGTCTTCTATTTTAAGTGACTGACCTCTTTGGGTTATTAAGCAAATACAATTCTATTGGGATAGTTAATATGGGATAAAACTAATACAAACTACCATTTATATAGACCTGTAGCTTACCAAGCCATTTCTCATTTCTCATATTATCTAATATAGCAGCTAAGAATCATTACCTCTATTTTGTAGATGATGCAAGTATCAATTGTAAATAAAACATGGAAGAAAACAGGACAAAAATAAAGCATCCATTTTCAAAACTGTTGGTCCATTTATCGTTTCATTCACAAGTAGTTAGTCATGCCAGATGCAACAAAAGTCAGGATATATGTAACATGCTAAAAAGTCATACAGCCTTAATGTAAAGTATAGAAATGAAATGGTGATCTAACTGTTTTTAAATCAAAAGAAAATTGGGAAGCAAAAGGGAAAGAAAATGGTAGGGAGGGGAAGTAAAGGAAGAGAAATGGGGAATAAGGAGAGGAAGGAAGAGAGAACAAGGAAACGATGAGTTTGTTCAATTACCCAGGCAGGAAACTTAGAGCTAAGGAAACTAGATTTTTAAGTCACAGTAACAGAAACACTGGGGAAGTTAAAGGAGATGAAAGATGAGGATAGAATATGCTTCTTTCCCAGAGTTACTCAGATAACAACAGACATCGCAGAGCCAGGTGAGCCATATGAGGAAAAGATGGTCCCAGGATAGAGAGAGAGAGAGAGAGAGAGAGAGAGAGAGAGAGAGAGAGAGAGAGAGAGAGAGAGAGAGAGAGAGAGTCCTAATTCCATAATGGAGAGAGAAGTCTTTAAACATAGATGAAGATAACCTAGGACCCAACAAGGAATTGTGAGTAGAGGCCACTCAGAAGCCATAGAACACTAAGAATCACTCTTTTCTAATAATAGTGATCATAAGATAGGTATGTGCATCATTGGGACCAGAAAGCATGGATAACAGAATATGGATAAAGATTGCTCCACAACTGTAGCCAACACTAAAGAAAACAGGTGATCTTTAACAGAATTCATTTGTCTATAGGCTCACTAGTTCTTAGGCTTATTCTATTTAAAAGGAACCAATACTGTTTTCCGTATTCTCAACTGATAAAAGCACAATATTTACTTAATAGAGGTTATTGAATATGTTCATACTTCCATTTAATTTTTTGAAACTACAAATCAAATCATCTTTCTTTCCTCTCCTCTACCCCACCTTTCCCAGCTCCCTGCCTGCTCCCTCTCAAATTCATGGACATTTATTTTGGTATTATAGCGTATGTATAAATGCATAAGTAATAAATTCTATTCAGTCAAAGGGTTTTGAATCCACTCAGTAACATAAAAAGGTATTTGCTGACACTACCATTATATAGTGTTCTGAAAGGTCTATAAAAGGCAGTGAGAATGGAGAGGAGAAAATGAGGTCACATGTTATTAAAGATAAAAAGCTTGTGTTCTTAGGAAATGCTAGCAGTCATCTGCAAAGCTACTCCTTAGAGTTCAATGGTACAAATGAACACAAGTGAAGCCTTAAATGTGAATGGCAGAATCCCTATGAGAAATTACTGAGGAAAATAATGGTGGCTTTCAGTAGACAATTCTTTCTTAAACATGGGAGATGACTAAATTTATCTTCAAATAAAGATATTTGTGAGTTAATTAAATATAACTATGCTGAATCAAAGTTATCTATAGGCTAGTCTATCACTTACAGACTCTTTTATATTTAGTGGATTTAATTTGTTTTCATTTTTGTTTTTTTCCTTGAGTTGCTTTTTTTGTTTTGTTTTGTTTTGTTTTGTTTTGTTTTGTTTTGTTTTTGAAACTATGAGCCACCATTGATAGTCACTCACTATAGACTTAATTTTCCTTTGTAGAATTTCATGTAAATATAATCATACAGGTTGTCTTTTTTTGTCTGGTCTGTTCACCAAGCATAGTGTTTGTTAGTTATAAAATACCTCTAACTTTAATTGGCAGTACTATTTGTATGTGTTGTGTCTATATCAGAATTGATGTTATGGAGTCATCACTGGCTTACATAGTGTGATTAGTAGACTTCTTATGGGAGGGGGCGACAGGGAAAGGGAGGGGGAGGCGGAAGGGGGATGGGGAGGGAGAATATGGTGCTTGAATATAGGAAGCGCTTCTCTACATAATGTGGATCAGTCAGTCCTACAGTTCTCTTATATCTCATGGCAAAAGAGAATTAACCCAGAGGAGGCCAATTAAAATATGTGAGCCCTTTGAAATAAGGGGGAGTTCTAAATAGCTGGTCCACGCAGAAGTCAGAGATTTAAAACACTCAGTGCATTTGCTTATCACTACTGTCTTTAAAGTTGGAGTGGGACTCTGTTCTGCAGTACAGGGACTGATAACATTTGAGGGCAACACCACATAAATGCTAAGGGAGGAAAATTACCGTCCAATGATAAAGCTCCAAGAAACTGTGTTTGCCAATAATCTGAAGACCCTGGGAAGACTCTTCCACAGATCCTTAGGAATATCCTGACCTTTACCTCTGTCTTTGTCTTGGGAGTTGTGAGCTGCAGGATGTCTGCACTATAGACTATACACTAGCCTAAGAGGGCTGTTTTAAGCCACCAAGGGTGTGCTGGTGCATTATGCAACAATAGAAACGTATTGTCCCTATTGATCTTCAGCACACATCTGGGTTGCTCTGCTTAGGCAATTCTGAACAAAGCTCACACTGAATGTGGACACCTTTGTACACGTTTGTTTTGTGGAGATGCACAGAAGTAGGCTTGCTTCATGCTCTGTAGTCATATATTTTTAACAAAAATCTGCCAGTTGTTTTCAAAAGGGCCAGTCCTCTTCATTTCTCTACCTGCAATGTAGTTGCCCTCCATTGTGACCCTGCTTTATCTTCTCATTGTTCATGATGGACTTTTGCACCAGTGTGGTAGTGTCCTTATGGAATTGTAGAAGTGCCAGCCCTTCACCTCCACCCACTTAGAATCTCCAGCTGAGACAGAGAATTAAATGGCTGCAAAAGAGATGAAACAGAAGAAAAACTCTCCAGAGAGCAATCTGTAAAAATGTACAGAATATTTATGTCCATGGGGACCTCACAGGAAAACAATGACCTCAAGAATTGAGCTAAATGCTTATGTGCATTAATTTTTAAGTACTTTAAACTTAATATAATCCTTATTTTAAAGTAATGACACACTCAGGGTCGGCAAATTCTTCCTATTTCAAAATAATCACTGAAAACATCATTTTCCACATCATTTTATATGTGTTCATTGAATGTATACATGTCTGATAAAACTGACTTTGGTAATCTGATATTAAATATTAAAGATGACTTTATTTATTGGAATATGATTCATTATAAGATATATTATGTATATGATTGTCTTTAACTGTTCTTTTCTAAACTTTCTCCTCAAAAGTAGATTTAAGGATTCTAATCCTCAAACTAATTTGTTTTTAAATTTGTGCATTCTGCCTAAGAAAGCTTTGCTGAGTTGGGGAAGTCCTTTCGTCAGGAAAATTTTTAGATTTGGGGTTTTGCACATTATGTAGTTTGAGTGAATTTCAGTGTTTTCTGACAGGTTACCATAGGTGGGATTCTAAGATTTCCATCAGTATTTCTCATCTCCGTGTATTCACCCCACTTAAGCCTTGTAGCACTAAACAAGAAGTGCTGTGGTCCTCTTTTTATGTAGATGACATCTTGGACTGGAAGATAGAGAAATTGTCTGGAGCCTCTCCCCTGGTCTTCTGAATGTTATAAATCAACAACAAATTCTCAGGCAGAAGATGAAGTAGCTCTAGAGTAGGTCAGTGTGAGGCTCTCCTCAGGAGGAGGAGAGGGAGCAGAGACCAAGGACTATAGATTGGCTTTTCAAGACCCTAGGCTGCAATGTCCTCTTACCTTTCAGAAAAGGAATATGAAACTCCAAAAGACTTTCTGCTGTCACCTCACCTTAGAATAAATGCTGACTTAGAATTCAGAATGATTTTTTCCCCAGTTCTGCCTCATTGTGTCTCCCATGGTAAACTTCTCAAGTCAGATCTATAAGAGGCTACTATCAAGGTCTAAATATTCCAGTTTCTTGCAAGAGTGCAGCAGCACACAGTGCAGTGAAATCCTAAGCAAACACTTGAAGATGAGAGAATATAGAAATTATCAGGTTTCACACAGTGACTGCCACCTGCTATGAGTCTCTACCTAATGAAATATGAAGTAAGACACTTGGGTTGTACCAATGTATCCATGTATGGGTAAGTCCCAAAGATTCAAATAGTAGATTCATGCAGATGTTTCAAATTCCCTATGAAAATCCAGTTCTTTAGAATTCAGAGAGCTGCATTAGAAGGCTTGTGTCTAGTTCACTTGGGTAGCTAGGACTTTTATGTGAAGAAACATTTTTTTTTGTAGACAGTAAACATACAGAGTTCCAACTGCCTCTGTCTCCCCAGTATAATATTTAAAGACATGTACCACCACACTCATATGAGATATTTTTCAATTTACACAAAAAGTCATCCTTCTGCTTTAACTATTCTAAATTATTTATTTTATTTTTTTTATTAGGTATTTTCCTCAATTACATTTCCAATGCTATCCAAAAAGTCCCCAATACACTCCCCCCCCCAGTCCCCCACCCACCCACCCCCACCCCTTGGCCCTGGCATTCCCCTGTACTGGGGCATATATTGACAGATAATTATACAGACTCCGGGAACATGGTTGTCATATATAAATAAACCTCACTTATTCTTTCACATATTTAAAATTTTTGACAAAAATACCACATATCTCATTTTCATTTCAATCATTTAATTTTTATAAATTGGCACGTAAAACTGGTTGTATGTTGTATGTGTTTATTATATACAACATCATGTTTATTAATTCTTTTAGTTTTTTCAGATTATTATATGGAGATTATGACATTGCCCCCTTCCCTTTCCTCCCATCAGACACTCCCATATACCACTCCTGGCTTTCTTTCAAATTTGTGACCTCTTTTTTCATTAATTTTTTACATACATGCATACATATGTATATATATATATATATGTAGTCACACATACATAGTCCTAAATACATAAATAAAATTGTTCAACCTGTATTATTACATATATGTATGTGTTCAGAGCTGACCACTTGATACTGGTTGACTAAATGGTATGCTCTTCTTTGAGGGAGACTATTTCTTCTGATCTAAGCATTCCTTAGTTACCTGTATCTCTTTGTGGAGGTCCAGGGCCTCCTAGGTTTTAACTTTCTACTTGCGTTTGTATATGGGCTTCCATATACAGCTGACATTTGTCCAGTTATGTTAATGAGATTTTATGTATTTTGCTTCTAAAATTACATCTTTCTGCCTCCTGTTTCACAATGATCCCTGATCATTTGAGTGTGGGAGTTGTTTTGTGCATGTGTCTATTAGAACTCACATGTTGAAGTATGTATACATCATAAATAGTATTTACTGAGGCCAAGATGTTCATAATTAAAAATTGTGACTGCAAAGATCTTCCTTCATAGAGGATAAGGAAGATACAAATTCCCAATATAGAGTGAACATTCCTATTATAAAACTGAAATGTGAAATTCAGGAAAAATAAAAATCCAAAATTACAAAATGTAAGTAAAATTACATACATGCATATATGTTCATATCTATGCATAACAATGGCAATATATATATATTTTGTTACATATATTTGTAAATACAATTTGCTGACCCCACTTACTATTGCTTGTTTATGCATGTGTTTACGACTGAGAAGATAAAATTTCTATGGTTATATGACAAAGTAAAAATATTGTCTATGTATGCTATAATTAATAACATCTAATACAAATTAGTAATATAATAGTTTCAAATGAGTTCTTTAAGAATTGTTAACTAGTGCTCGCTTTGGCAGCACATATACTAAAATTGGAACAATGCAGAGAAGATTAGCATGGCCACTGCGCAAGGATGACAGGCAAATTCATGAAACATTCCAAATATCTGTAATGTAAATAAAGAAAATATCTAAGTTCTTTCCAGCTTCTGGCTATTGATACAATTTGCAAAACACATGAAACTCAAGAAGGACGAAGACCAAAGAGTCCACTTTGCCCCTTCTTAGAATTGGAAACAAAACACCCTTGGAAGGAGTTACAGAGACAAAGTTTGGAGCTGAGATGAAAGGATGGACCATCTAGAGACTACCATACCCGGGGATCCATCCCATAATCAGCTTCCAAACGCTGACACCATTGCATACACTAGCAAGATTTTGCTGAAAGGACCCTGATATAGCTGTCTCTTGTGAGGCTATGCCAGGGCCCTAGCAAACACAGAAGTGGATACTCACAGTCAGCTATTGGATGGATCACAGGGCCACCAACGGAGGAGCTAGAGAAAGTACCCAAGGAGCTAAAGGGATCTGCAACCCTATAGGTGGAACAACAATATGAACTAACCAGTACCCCCCCTCACCCCCCAGAGCTCGTGTCTCTAGCTGCATATGTATCAGAAGATGGCCTAGTCAGCTATCATTGGAAAGAGAGGCCCATTGGTCTTGCACACTTTATATGCCTCAGTACAGGGGAATGCCAATGTCAAGGAGTGGGGGGGGGGGGCGGAGGGAGTGGGGGAAGGGGATGAGGGACTTTTGGGATAGCATTAGAAATGTAAATGAAGAAAATACCCAATTTTTAAAAAAGAAAAAAAAAGAAAATATCTAATAAAAAATTAGTGACTAGCTCAATCTCTGATTAGTGCTTTGGGGTTTGAAATATAATCAAAGATCCATTTATTGTCCTCTTTTTAGCCAGTTGCAGGAATATGCTGATGCCACAATTTAAAACTCTCTGAATATGGTTTTGTTTACTTGTTTCTTTTTCAAAGCAAAATGTGTTGAGTTCATGTATGAGGCATTCTGAGAACTTTTGGATTCATACAACGTTTACAAATTTCTTATTTTGCTGACATAGTTCTTAAAATATATAGAGTCTACTAAAATATTCTATAGTGTAACAAAATTTAGAAACTTCTAAAACTCTTCACATTTTCAGTGAGATGTAGGATTGTACGTTGTCTCATTGGCACTAATAACATTTGCAAAGACAAATGGCCTTTTCTCATGAAAGTCCAATTTAGAGTATCTCAAATTAGTATAGATTGATTAGTCTCTTTGGAGTATGTAGGGGTTAGGGTCATAGTAAGATGGGGAATATCTCTGGGGAGAAAATTAATTTGACTACCATAGGAATTGTCATAAAAACAAACCTTTTATTCAGGCAAGATTTTGTTTAGAATCAGTGCTTTGGAATGTGCTACCTAAAAGCCAGGTGGTGGTGGTGGTGGTGGTGGTGGTGGTGGTGGTGGTGGTAGTGGTGGTGGTGGTGGTGGTGGTGGTGGTGGTAGTGGTGGTGGTGGTGGTACACACCTTTGACCATAGCACTTGAAAGCAGAACCAGGCAGATCTCTGTGAGTTCTAGGCCCCTGGTCTGTGCAGTTCCAGTACAGCTGGAGCTACATAGTGAGACCTGTCTCAACAAACACATAAGCAGATAATATGCTAACAAGAAAAAAGTTAGAGGAGCAAATTTATTATGTTTATGAAATAAGCAAAGGTCTATACTTTCTCTCCTTTCATTACGGTTTTTACATCTCCATAATCTGATATTCTACTGACCTTACTTAATAAATGGTGGTCAAAAATACACATCAAATGGCCAGCTATGAAAATTGCTTTTAAATGGCACTTAAACTTTTGGTCCTGTTTACTTTTCCTTGCCTATCCATTATCACTATTCCTTTCTATCGTGGTTTCCCTGTTTCTTGACAACTGGCAAGCATAAAATTTGTCAGTGTTCTATTATTTTCAGTATTTTCTGATCCCCCTAAATGATAATTTCTCTGTTATCAATACAAGGTAAGATAGGTCTAAATGCTGCTCATTTACTGTTAGTTTTATCTTTAGAGTGTCCATGCAAATAGCAGCTTCCAAGGCAGACATACATAAAATGTTCATTTAGACAATTCTCAGTGACTCCCTTCCAAGGCTAATTGTAAGAGTAGGTACAAGCTGGGTGTGGTAGTGCACGCCTTTAATCCCAGCACTCAGAGGCAGAGGCAGAGGCAGGTGGATTTCTTTTTTTTTTTTTTCTTTTTTTTTTATATTTTTTATTAGGTATTTTTCTCATTTACATTTCCAATGCTATCCCAAAAGTCCCCCATACCCTTCCCCCACCTCCCCTACCCACCCACTCCCACTTTTTGGCCCTAGAGTTCCCCTGTACTGGGGCATATATAGTTTGCAAGTCCAATGGGCCTCTCTTTCCAGTGATGACCGACTAGGCCATCTTTTGATACATATGCAGCTAGAGTCAAGAGCTCCGGGGGTACTGAGCATCCACTTCTGTGTTTGCTAGGCCCCGACATAGTCTCACAAGAGACAGCTATATCAGGGTCCTTTCAGCAAAATCTTGCTAGTGTATGCAATGGTGTCAGCGTTTGGAGGCTGATTATGGGATGGATCTCCCGATATGGCAGTCTCTAGATGGTCCATCCTTTCATCACATCTCCAAACTTTGTCTCTGTAGCTCCTTCCATGGGTGTTTTGTTCCCAATACTAAGAAGGGGCAAAGTGTCCACACTTTGGTCTTTGTTCTTCTTGAATTTCATGCGTTTAGCAAATTCTGAGTTCGAGGCCAGCCTGGTCTATAAAGTGAGTTCCAGGACAGCTGGAAAAACCAAAAAAAAAAAAAAAAAAGAGTAGGTACAAAGAAATCTGAATAACAACAATAGCAACAAAAAAACAAAACAATAATGTATTAAGAGCCATATTGGGGGCTATTTTTCATGGCATATATAAGTAGGCATTTGCTAAACTCTGAGTGCAATTTCTAGTACATGGTAATGTAAAATAATATTCGCATCCTTTATCCTTCTCAGGTCTCTTTCTTTCCTCGTCTCAAACTCACATATCCTTGATAAGATGACTTGTGTTGTCAAAAATCTGTGTGAGACAAGGTGCTTCATAGATTGTTTTTCTCAAACACTTTAAAATGTTTTACAGTCTCTATAGACAGAAAACCCTCCAGGATCCAGTTGTGAGCCATGTTCCATGAAAATTATTTTGTGCTCATGTGTGTGAAAATGGAGGAAGGATGTCTCTCACGATGTCTTTGTTTGTTATTGATCATAATTTTGAGATATTCAGTGACTGTCCGTTCCAGTTGATTTCACTTACCTAATACTTCCAAGTTATTTTAGCATCAACCCCCACTCCCCAGTTTCTTTTACTGTCACCTTTTGTGATGCTGTGGTAAACTTTTCTTAATGCATTTTTTTTCAGATAATTTACTTGATAAAGTTATTTTAAAGCTAAGATATTTTTGCAGAGAACATTTGCTGAGAATATGAAGATATCTATTTAGGGAAGATCTGTGTAAGTAATAAAGTATTTTAGGAGGGAAAATGCCAGACAGTGATTTAGGGCTTTATCTGCTGCCAAGTAGAGCTATGCATGTGAGAGAAAGCCTCACTCGCCTTTATGAGTCAGTTGATGTGAGTCCCTGGCCTCACCTAAGGACAACAAAATCTGAACAAAAACAACAAAAAAGAAATATACACTTGTCTATTTCCTTTTAAAAATGGACCCACAAAGACTGAAGCAGCAAGCCGGTGGCCTTTACGGGTCGTTACCAGGTCCTCTGTGTATATGCTATGTGTATATGCTGTGTGTATGCTTGGTGTTCTTGTGAGACTATCTTCTGGTTTCCTCATAACAAACTTTAAGATAGAAATGAGATGAACCACAATGAAGCATTTCTTCTCATTTGTCTAATGGCCAGTGAAGTTGGAAAGTCTCACCTTGTGTTAAATGGTCATCTTTTGAGAATTGTCTTTTCATGTCAGGAGCAACTTTAATGTTTGTGTTGTTTGATTGTTATTTAGCTTTCTTTTTATTTCTTTGCATATTGTAGATATCAAGCATCTGTCAGAGGCATACTTACCCCATGTTTCTCTCCCATTCTGTAGGCTGTCTCTTACCTGATTAGTTGTTCAGGCTAATATATTTCTAAATAGTTCCACAGCAGCATTTTACATAATATTAGTATTTAGGAATTATGGATTTTTCTTAACAAAGACTAAATACCGAAAATAATAATAGTTTTATTATAATATAATAAATCTAATAATAGTTTTATAATAGACAATAATAGTTTTTCAAAGAGGATATATTGGACAGCTAGTGAAAGATAGGAGAAGTTTTCAAAGCATGTGAATCAGTTTAGTTTAAACATAAAACCTCAACATTTAATATGATGCAGAAAGTCAATGTTCTAATGATTCCCTTTGAATAATTTATGCCATACACACATATATGTATATATAGTTTTTCTGTATAATTGATAGGAAAAATTGATTGAAATTTTATTTCAAATAGTATATCAAATATTATATAAAACATTATAGAATTATATTAATATAGAATGTTAATGTAGATTGTTTAGTTGTAAAAAACTATATATGTCATTTATATATACTATTCTTTTCTCATTAGATGCTTAATTCATTTCCTACATGCCTTGATTTATATTTAATTTTGCGAGCTCTCATCTATAAAGTATTATTCTTAAATATATACCTTATTCATTTTAACATTTTTCATGCACTGACAGAAAAGTCACAATGTTGTTTTGTTTTGTTCATAACATCATTTTGGTATAATGGATCTGAGCCAAAAGGTGTGGTGGAGAAAGTTTCTGGAGCAAGCAGTGGCACTTAATTTGCGTTCTGTATGTCATTAAGAACTGGAAGAGTTATAGTTGGGCAGAAAAGAGCATCAGGTTAAGACCTCCTCCTGTTTGTGTGGGTGGGTGGATGTGTGTGGTTGGGTCGGTGTGTCTGTTGGTATTCTAGCGGAATGCAAAGTTTAATAGCTATTCTTATACTTACATTTGTTCACAGACCTAAGGATATCTGGTGACAGATGATAAGTGTTTGCCTTTCTTGTAATAAAATGAGAAAATGTTAAAAATTCTAGAAAGCAAGACTTATGCAAATTACTATTCTAAAATGTAACTCTAAGCTGTAGCTTGAAGCTTAGTTCTAGGTCTAACCACAGTGAAGTTCAGTGAAGCCCATCACAAAGAAATGCTGTATGAACCGAATCCTATCTGGTATCACTGGATGGTGGATTACGGCACGGGAACTGCCTTAGTCAGGAGGCTGAGCGTAACCTTCACCCCACTTCACACCTCTGTAGAAAATCTTGGATAACAACTCTGTGTTCTGGGATCAGTGCACGCCACAAAGAAGGATTCATTTTGGAGAACCAGCATAGTAAGCTCTAGCACCCCACAGCGGCCAAAGGTCCTATGCATAAGCCCTGGTTTACACGAGGTGCTTTAGAACTGACGTAGCACCATAAGATAATGTTGTGGCAAATCTCCAACCCAAATAAACCCCAGTAATGAAAACACAACTCAGTTAATATGAATACAAGTTGTGTGCCTAGATTGGCCGAGTCTACCACTACACTACCATCTTCCCCATCTGTATGACCCCTAATAACTTACAGTTTCTCCAGGCCAAGTGCTTCTGCTCTGCTTTCCTTCTACCCCCTCCATTGTCCTCTCTCTTCTACTCTTTCCTCTCTCTCTTTCTCCAGTTTTAGCTCAACCCAATCACCATCTCTAGTCTTTTTTTTTTTTTTTTTTTTACAAATTAAGGTGGGAAGAAGGTTTACAGGAAATCACCTGTGTGCTGACTCATTTTGTTCAAAAACCTTCCTAGGAGAACATAATTAGCATCAAATTACAAATAGCCCCTGGGCTATCCACAACAGGATAATGCTTTGGTACTCTTCTCAAACTGTGCAAGAGTGAAGCTGAGGCAGACCAGAATAAGTGGATAAGGGACTACTCCAAACTTGGGCAATGTGGGATGACATAAGACTAAGTTTACAATGAAATTTAGTACTAGGCTAGGAAGCCCCAACAATTGAAATATCCTGTTTTTCTTCATGCTTGGTCCTGGCTGGATAGAGAGGGTCTGAAACAGACTATCTATACCTACGGGATCAAAAGAAGGCATATGGCTCCAATGACTGTCTATTTTAACTAGCATCACCCTTGAGTAGGTACAGAGTTCATTAGCCAAGCCACATCATCAGTAGGGAAAGCATTGTTGGTCTTGTAGATCATTGTGTGACACAAAGAGGTGTCATTGGTTGATACCTGGAACTGGTATATTCATGGTCACTCTGCCCAGATTCAGTCATAATCCCAAAGTGGCTAACAAACCAGTAACTGTTAGCAAGGTATCTGGGACTACCCTGGACTCAGGGACAGGCTTAAGGGTACATGCATTATACATATATATATATATATATATATATATATATATATATATATATATGTATATATATATATACACATATATAGATGCATTATTTTGTGATGGTAGAGTTTTCTGGTTCGTTTGGTACAGTACTTGAACAGAATAGTTAAGATAAACCTGAGCTTGGGTTTCTCTCTACTACTAAAGTCAGAGATACAACAGCAACAGTAATCTTTAGGGCGGTTTGTGGTCCTATATGGTACTATATAGGAAGTGGCTACAATGTTAAAAGTGGCTACAAAGTTAAAAACAACAACAAGAAACAAAACAAAAACAAACAGAAAGCCAAAAATATAAGCAACTTGCATAAAATTACTGCACAGATAGATACAATCAAAGCTCAATCAGCAAATCTGGAATAACTGCAGCATTTTTTAATGCCCATTATTAAACATCTATGCAACACTGGATGCCAACAACAGACATTGTCAGAAAACCAAGGCCTTGCCTAATAGTCAAAATACGGTGCTGGAAATAATACTTAGCATGGTAGAATGCTCCTTTGGAGAGTTTGAAACAGCTGTTTTAAAGAGCTTACATTGAGAAGAAAACAGGCCAGCGAGAAGAAAGCACACTAAAAAGTCCCTGCAAACCAAAGGAGACATATATTAATGTGAAGACACACTCTGTACAACAGGAGGAAATATTTGCAAAATGTTGATATATTTCCAAAATATATATGAAACAGAAACAATTCAATAGCAGAAACAAGCTGACTTTTAAAATGGACATGAGACTGAATAGGGATTTAAAAAAAAACAAAAAACAAAATCCTATAAATGCATAGCAGGTACAGGAAACATGTTCACCATCTCTAGTCCTCTGAGACATGCAAATCAAAAGCACCAGGCAATATCACCTCACTCCAGTAAGAATGACTATTATCAAAAAGACAAAAGAGACACACTGGCAGCTCTGTACACTGCTGGGGGGGAATGTAAATCAGTGGGGCCATTATGGAAAACAGAATGAAGGAGTGTCAAAGTTAAAAATAGAACCAGGAAACTTCTTATGGGTTATGGATCAAAAGGAAACAAAGACACTGTATCAGAAAAATAAACCACTGTATTCTGATGCTCATCACAGCACTGTTCGCAACAGCCAAGAAATGAAAACAAGCGCAGTGTCCATCAACTGATGAAAAGTGAAGATATTCCCAGTGTCCCTATGCACAGTGGAATGCTTTCTGTCATGTAGAGCAATGGAATCCTATGGTTTGAAGCACTGTAGATGAAAGTGGAGATCATACTTTAAGTAAAATAGACCAGGCACGGAAAGCCAAGTATGCCATGATCTCCCTCAGATATAGAATCTAAAAATGTTCAGTCTCACAGAAATTAAGAGTTGAATGCTAGTTACCAGGAGCCTGAGGAGATGAGGGATGTCGGAAAGATAATGGCAAATATTAGATGGGAGAAAGGTTGCCTTGAAAAGGTAGAAGAAGAGCTTTCAAAAGAGTCTCCAAAAAATAAAAATCATTTGAAGAGGAAGATATGTTTAGCTTAGCCTAAATATTATACATACCACACTCATCATTACTCAGTTTCTTTTAAAATTTAATTTAATATTTTTACTAATTCACTTTACAGGTTTCTTTTTTTAAAGAAGTTTTAAAATGCATTAAAAACCCAGCAGGTGGGATATGTGAGACTATGTTGAAGAATTGCAGGTAAATCACATTGGCCTGAAACGAGCACTCCAAAAATTGGAGGCATGTCTGTTATATAAACAAACCTTTTGAATTTATTTCCATTTTCAAGCAGTTTAGGGGCTGTGAATATTCCCTGCAAATAGTCACCCACTTAGTCTCCGGATTATCCCATTCACGGCACATGTCTGTGCAGGAGGGAGACTTTCTAATTGTGGCCTTTGCAAGATTGTAAAGCAATTGGTACTCTCCTCCATGGACTTATTACTGGGTGTTTCTATGCAAGACTGGCAGAAAATTGGGCCATGCATGATTTCCTTTGGAATTAGTCAGCCAGAAGAGAACTTACCACAATGGAGAAAGACTTTTCGACAGTTGCCAAGGATGCTTGGACAAGCCAAATTTCCACAGCTTTCCACAGGGGAATCCTCTCACATTTGTCATTTCCTAAATCAATCAGTGTCCTCGTAGGTTCTCTGACTTTACCAATGGCAGATCTATTGTCTGTAGAAATACTGAGAGCCTGGCAGATGAGGGCCAACAGAAGCAAACTTTAACTAGGTTTGTCAAGCTTCATGAGCTCCCCTGAGCAAAGAAACTTCTAACACTATTGTGTTGCCGTTGCTTGGCCTGGACACAAAGGCATTTTCAGAATTAACCATCCTTATATGCTTGGCAGCATCATAGGTGCTGAACACAGAGAGATTAATGTGATCATTACTCAAAGAATACAACAGAAGGGAAAACCTGGCCCGTTACACCTTCAACTGTGTCAAACAAGGCTCCAAAATAAAACAACATCAAATTATTTGGCACCCTCGTTGCTCTTTCCAGTGTTTTCTCACATGTTTTAGCTTATTTGACCAGAACTTCCTCACAGGACTCAAGATAATGCAACGCATGGTTAGCACTAGACCAGGAGCCCATCCACAGTTAAGTCTGCATGTCATTAGCATACAAGACACATTGAGCCGCAGATCATGTGGGATAAATTGGATGGTAAACAGTCCAGGCACTGTGAAAGCTTTTATACACATAGAGCAAGAAATACCATTGAGGTTGTATAGTACCCTGCCAGTAGGTGAGGCTCAATACTGTGATATAACTTGCCCAAGACTTCTGTGAAGAGTCCGAGATCTATATAAAGAAGGAAAATCAGAAGCAAAACAAAACAGACCTCTTTAGATGGATGGGGCAGGGGACTGAACTATTCTTGGTTGGGCTTTATAGGCAAAGGTGACCCTTGATGCCTCCAGGAATGTAGGGCATCTGAGTTATATAAGAGGTTCTTTTGAAATGCAGCAATTATTTCTGGTCAGATAACACCAGGGAAAAGTTTTTATAATTCTGCTGTACGTAGAACAAATAATACCTGCTCAGATCCTTGAAACCGGATGATGGCTGCTGTATTGGTGGAAACTGTAGATAGGACTTGGCAGTTTGGACATGATTCTAAAGCTATGGACATAAGTAGAGAAAAGAGAGGATGGAATGAGAATTATCCAACAAATAAGAATTTTATTTCCATACCCTCGAGCCTTTCAGACTCAATTTCCCATGAAAATATTAAATGTGTGAATTTGCAAATGCCCATACGTCATGAATGCAGGGGGTTGGGGGTGGGGAATGCTTACTATAGAGCGAGCCTGGGGAATTTGGCTGCAATTGTGAGGAGCACTATTGAAGCTGCTCTAATTTTAAATTTCCTCTCGCAGCTGCAGCTTCCTGCTCTAATCTCTATGAATACAACACATCAATTTAAATAAAAATAGTTATCTGCTTCATGCTCCCCTTCCCCAGCTGCGGACCGCTATTAGAGGTATAGAAAGAAGCTATTGAAAATTAAAATAGTAACATCCTCCTTTTCCAGTTCCTAGACTCCATCCAGTTTAACCTAACGTTAACCAAATGCAGCTAGCTTCATAGTTAACAAATGGATTCATCCAATTCTTCACTCTGTGTGAAATATAGAGGAAAGGCTTCCTGGAAGAAAGGTCTTTCTGTCATCTGACTTTTGTCTAGAGTTATTTAGTTAGCATCTTTCATAGTATTTCCAGAAGGTACTGCAGGCTGTCTTTCTTGTCTCTCTTTCCTTTCCTTTCCCTTTTCCTTTCTTGTCTCTCTTTCTCCTATTTACTTCTAGAAAATCTCCCTCATCTACTATGTTGTACAGGCACCTCAGAGAAACAGGTTTTGTGAAGCCTCTCTTGTTCTGCTGAAGTACCATACGCCACTACTCTTATTACATATTCAAATGTGAGCAAAGCCCCAGCTTGACTTGTGGGCTTGACTTGTGTTTGCTCCAGCACATTTGCTGCTCCCACATATTTAGGGCTGGTCCTTAATAAGCAATAATCATACAAATAGAGAAAGTAACACATGTACTTACTTGCTTTTTTTCCTCGTCTTCTCTAGTGCCTTGTACAAGATCTTGTGCAGAGTAGATACTTAAAGAAGATGAGCATTAAAGAACATCCAGTGTTCAGTAGCCTTTACCTGTCTCCATTGGGCATGAGAGGAAGGCTTCTCTGCAGACAACCAAAATGATTACATTAACTAATCCCTTGGTCCTGAGGATCAAGTTGAGTAATGGTATCTATGTATGTCAAAGCTCATCTTAGTCCAGTCCTTGCCCAGATGATCTGCGTCATCTCTCTTCTCCCATCAGACCTCCCTTCCCTTGCACAGCCAGCACCCAGCTTGTAACTGCCAACTTCAGAAGTGCACTGATCGCTGTTTGCATATTATTTCTCCTGTCCGAAATCTCCGGCATCCTCATTTTGCTTCCTCAGCTTGGAGATTTGATAGACACTCGTGTCTCAGAATGCATTTTCCAATGCACCAGGTTGACATTAAGTGAGCATGTATGTATTCATCTGCACGCTGAACTCACCCTGCATCAAAAACTTCTTTGAATAATAACTTATGTAAGTAGTAAGTTTCTGGACTATCAAACCTCCGATTGTATAGGCCTATCCTCTGGGCTAAATTGCCACCATCTTAATGAATTCAGCTGTTCCCATTTGTATGAGATCATCTCTGTTGGGCTTGTTCACTGTTAGCATCCCTCCTGGATTAGGGACCAAACAGGGCATGGAACCCTGTCCAAGTATCCAACCATTCTTTTTTTAAAAATTGAATGTCATGTAGGGAAGGGGAAGTCTAATGGGAGATGAGATGAGAGATGAGTCAAAACATCTGGGCAAGGACTAGATGAGCTTTGGCTCACATAGGTACCATTAGTCAATTAGGTACCCTAATTGTATCTTGGGATCTTAGTGAGGGGTTAGTGTATATAGGCTGAAAAGGCTAGGGGAAAGGGGTTCCATCTATGAAACCATGGGGAGGCCATGCTAGGCAGAGCCGTTGCAGTGAGACTCTCGAGGGTCATGCATGTTTGTCTCAGCAACTCCTCACTCATGGACTGTAGCCCTATGAACTTGGCTGGTGTCAGACTTTGGTTTGTCACTGGGAGTGCAGAAGGAGTAGGGAGGCACTGCTTAGGCTACACGCAGGGTAAAGGTTCACAAATAGCCCTTTAGTTATTTCTTTTTTTGTTGTCATTTCTCTTTTTCTTGTTTTTTTTAATTAAAATATTTATCACATTTTGTTTATATTCTTTTTCCTCCCTCAACTTCTCCAGTCTCTCCACACCTCTCTTTTTACACAACTTAATGTCTTCCCCTCTAACACACACACACACACACACACACACACCAAAACAAAAATTAAAACAAAAGACCAATAAGATGAAAAATAACAAAACAATGATGATGCCATATTTTATACTAAAGCTATGTATGGGGTGTGTATGTGTGTGTGTGTGTGTATGTGAGTATGTATGTGTGTATGTATATATGTATGTATATGTGCATGTGAGTATGTATGTGTTTGTGCATGTACGTGTGCATATGTGTGTGCATGTGTATGTGTATATGTGTGTTTGCATGTGTGTATGTATATATGTACACGTGTGTGTATGTGTATGTATATATGTGTGTATGTGTTTAGTTCAGAGGTAAGGATGCCATCGTTCGTACTTTGAGAATGTCTCTCATTGGCCTTGAACTCACCCAGTAAGCTAGACTTGCTGGCCAGGAAACGCTGCCTGTTTTTGCCTCCCCAGTTCTGAGATTCTAAGCATTGCCACCACACTCAACTTCTTTTTACATGAGTTCTGGGGGTTAAACTCTGGTCCTCCCAAGGCTTTGATACTTGACTGAACCATCTCCCCACCCTGAGCCTGAAGTTCTTAATTCGAAACACAACATGTTTAGGGACCAACCTACTGCTTTTCATTCTACCTTGGTCTTACTCCAAGATTTTCAAATATCATGTTCCTCATTGTTTAAAACTTCCATTTTTCACTGAAAAAAAGTCCTTGTTCAGCAACCCCTCTTTTAACCTAGCAGCTACATAGTTCTTACTGCAAAAAATATTTGATGCCCAAATGACTGAACAGCACCGAGACACTGATTCCAACAAGGCACCTTATCAAGGTGTGTGCCTGTCTGAATTGGGTAAAATCTGCACATGACTATCACAAAGTCATCAGCACGTACTTCAGAAGCAGTCCGATACCTTAGGATGAATCATGGATTATGAAAATGAGACAGCACTCTCTTTGCTGTCATTAATCTCTACCAGTTAAGACCCGGAGCTTTGTTGGCACTATCTCCTATTAATTAAACCCCACAACAAGGAATTAAGGTATTAAAAAAGAGAGGAAGAAAATGTTTAGCCTTCCAGAATTGTAAGCACATGAATTTAATGTCCACATAAATAAATAATCACGGTGAGGTTATATGATTCACTTGGACAAATTGTATAAACTTGATGCTCATTGTTTTAATTTGACTCCAGAGCTATTCCAATTAAGACAGCAGTAGAAAGATGGGATGGAGGGGAAAATGGAAATAATTGGCTTGAATGCTTGAACAAGAGGAAGGTGTCAGGGAAACCGAATATTCAGTTCTGGATTGTAAACAAATTCTGCTCAAAGTTCAGGAGCTAAAGTTCTTTGTTGTCTACATTGCTACCAACATTCTACTTAATAAAGTGGATCCTCTCTGTGTCCAGGCATACAGGAAAGATAAAAGGAGTCCCTTGGGGACCTCACATGACAGATACATGAAATAGTAGAAAAAGAAATTAAAATGTTCCACAGAAGTTGCCTTGGAGTCAATGAAACTTTTGAAGGGGAGGGGCAATATGTGGTTACTGCATTTTGAGTTAAGCTGTTTGAGATCAGGGAGATCTAGTAATGCTTTCAAAACAGGTTAGAGTAACATCTATCTCCTACAGCACATGATATTGCTAAACATAGAACAACTACATGGCCGACCACAACCAAGTGTCATTCAGTCTTTGGACATCTTCTCCCTAGACTTTTGGCACATTTATAGGATTTAGGTAACTCTCAACTATTTTCACTTCAGAGATGAAGAAAGTAAAATGAGAAGTCAAACCCAGGATATTGCATCCCAAATAAGAGGAAGTTTTCTTGCAAATAAAAATGGTATTATTTAACTTATCAATTCTAGCAATGATCCTCTTTGGTCATTGCTTTAGTCATCATTTGGTAGAGGAGAAAATTGAAGTCTAAAAGAGTTTAGTAACTAGCATGGGGGCCATACACTCAGCCAGTAAGAAAACTTGAGTTTTGCTAAGCACTGGCATCAAAGCGGTTTACCACCAAACTGACTGGTCAAGCTCACTCAAATAGGATTTCAGTCTAAGACAGCAGTGTCTAACTTATTTCCACTCTATGCTTTTTTGAAATAAGTTTGTCCCAAGGATTACTGGGTCAGGTTTCTTAAATCCCAATTAATTAGCTGATTTTATTGTTTGGTTCTGATGAGACGGGTGGCAAGTGGAACCACACCCCCCCCCCCAACAAAAGAACTGGTGAAGTTGAGCGGATTAGGGAACCCTGACAATTCTCATAGTTGAAACAGGCACCCCACAAAGACGACCAAAACAGCTGGTCACATAGCATTAGAGCCTAGAGTTCTCCAAGTTAATGAGGTACCTAGCTAGACCCCAAGTGTCTAGCCAATGAGCTTTCTTCCCTGGGCATCATTTCCTGCAAAAGGTAATCTCTGGTCCACCCTGAGTAAGTCATAAGCATCTATTTCTACCATGAAAAAGCAGTTTAGACAAGCAAGGACTGTCACCACTCATCAAGGACTGTCATTGGCTCCTTCAGAAGGGCTCTCCACACTCCTGAACTCACACTACACTAAGCAGGGGCCTTGCCCAGATTATTTCAGGCCCACATCCCCTGATTCTCAACTCCTCAAGGTTCCCAATGGCATCTGGGTGCCCAGGAGTTTGAGAAACAACAGCCTCGACCCCAAACTCCTCTTTCTGACCCAAAGAAACATGGGCTGGGATCCCTATCTTAGGCTCGATTTTGCCTCCCATAAGTAGTATGTTGGCGTCCTATGAGTCTGACACCCTAATAAAGAGAAAAGAATGTAGCCTAGCACCTCTGTGTCTCACCTCCTCTGAGTGGCATGTTGGACACCCAAGCAGTGAAGTAAAACACAGACCCACAACCAGAAAAATGACTTTCTTCCTTCTCATTTAGAGCAATTTCTACCCAAGGAAGTTTGGGGAAATTATTTAATCTTTCCATTCCTTAGCTTCCTTGTCAGCAGAATGGAAGTCCTGAAAATTCCCAGCTATGGAAATCAAATTGAACATATTTATGGTTCTTAAACTCATGTTAGTGCAAAGTCTCTTTTTAAACTTCAAACTCTGCCATTTCAGTTGGTTTTATAAAAAGGATGAACACTCTGTATGGCCTAGGAGGCTAATAAGGCTCTTCAAAAGTGTTCATTTCAAAGCCTCCACTGAATGTTTGGACATGAGAAAGGGAGCCCCGACCTCAGCTGACATCCGGGGCATTGCAGAGCTAAACTTATCTGTATTTGGGAAGCAAAGTATGTTGTTAGCATCATTACTGGGTTTGTATTTGTTTATTTGTTTTCTCTTCTGTATGAAAGGGCAGAGAATGGACCAATGAATAAGAAGAGTCACTTAAATCTCAAGTGACCCAAATATAAGAAACAAAAATGACAGTCAATGTAAAGAAGTTTGTCCCTCTGGTGTCAATTCTATTCATCTCCCTGAAATGTTCAGTCACATAGAAACATTATCTAAGTATAGGTATAGTTGAAGAGGGGGTATTATTTGGCTTTTGAGAATAGATTGGTAGTTATTACAGGGAACTGAATAACTGGTGGATATGAGAGGTCTAGACATTTCTAGTATACCTGAGCATATCAGTAAAAGCAATAATAAAAAGCTTTGTAGGAAACAAGCTTTGCTCTTTGTGCAAAGTATGGCACATTAAATGAAGGACAAGATTTATACGAGCCAGAGGTTGTGAATGACCCCAAAGAAGCAACATCTTCCAGACACAATGCCACTGATAATCTCACAGAGAATGTGACAGACAGCATACACAAAACCTGCACAAGTTCAAACCAGGCAAAACTGTAGCACTTAAGCGAAGTAGATGCAAAGTCCCACCCCTAACCAAGCAGCTCATATCTGCTGGCAAAGGGAGAATCAGTGTTTTCCAGTGGCGTGACATGGGTATATCCACTATACTCCAGAGTAGGCCCATAACCAAGAGTAGTAGGCTAATAAGAAGAGCCCTTTATACTTTTGTGTGTGTGCTTTATGTTTTGTTTTAATATTTTTTTATCTTATTGACATTTTCCACTTATTTGTTTTGATCTTGGTTTTATGTATGAGAGAGAGAGAGAGAGAGAGAGAGAGAGAGAGAGACAGAGAGAGAGAGAGACAGAGAGACAGAGAGAGAAGCAGAGACAGAGAGAGAAGCAGAGACAGAGAGAACATGAAGTCATGGAAGTTGGAAGGGTCTGGAAGTAGTTAGGGTAGAGGGAAGAAGATGATAAAATATATATGATATGAAAACATTTTAAAAAAACAAAGAATGAATATGGCATAAAATTGTGGAAATAGCTTGGCCATATTGAACGTACTAGGCAAAAAAAACCAGTTTGTTGAATATTCAGGACATAATCATTACAGATTCTATGGGTTTGATAGAAGATTTAAGCTTCAATAAATATATTACAGTATTACTATATTGCAATATTACTAGGATCTACTGTATAATGTTATGTCAGTTATCAAAAAATATTGTACTATATGCCTAAATTTTCTTTTAGAAGGTATATTTTTATTTTTATGTTCTATCATCCATAGTAATGACTGAGAAGACAGGAAAAACATTTGAATCTGATGGTTAAGTTTATGACATATATTTTGTTGCTGTTCTCACAACTATGGAGAGAGATTTGGATTCACCAGGCTGTGAATATTAACGATGTTCAGAACTTATGTATCTATCTTACTTCATTCACTAAGGTTTTTAAAGTTTTTAAGATCCAACAAGTTTAACCTATCAGTAAGGTCTGGGATTTCTAAGAATGAGAAGAATCCAAAGAATACAGAGTAGTTAGAAAAGTAGAGCACTGCAGCAAAGAAAAATTAAAAGAGTAGGACAGGCATTGGACTGAGAGAGGGAGAGAAGGAGCAAGGGAGGGACGGAGGGAGGAAGACAACAGGCAGTGGGGGCTACAGAATAAGGACAGTGCTGCAGGGGGCGGGGGGCAGAGTGAGCTCTTGAAGGACTCTGGAACCATGTAGAAACTGACAGAGTCTTCTAGTAACTATGGGAGCCACTGAAATTAAAAGAAATGGAAGGAGAAATGAATTTAGTATACCTTGAATTATGTCTTAAGTAGAACGCACACACACACACACACACACACACACACACACACACACACACACGTAATCTTAGAGATATTGAAGGGATAATACCTCTGGGAAAGAATATAAGGTTTTCTCTCCTTTGAATTTTTGGTTTATATCTTTGTTTACAGGTGAAAATACAAGTCAAAGTCCCATTAATGAAATGTTTGGAAAGAAGAAAGGACAGAATTACTTAAAATTGGGGACATTGTATAGGTGATTGATACAGTTGGGAATTACGTTAGAGATGCTTATGGCACATATTTCTTAGTTCCTACAAAACAGGCAGTTCATTTAAATATGCGCATGAAGGTAACTATGATTCCTGATTGAAACTGGAATGCTCATGAGCGACTACTACATCTTACATAATCTCATCTGTTGCACATTAGTGTGATTTACACCCAGTTCTAGGGAAGTTTGCTCTGAATTGCATATTTTCAAGACTCAATAGTTACCATCATCGCTAGATGCTTTCACGTAGATCACATTCCCGTGTATATTTTATGATAAGATGACATTTTCAAAGCTTCATGGTAGAGATTAGCGTTGTATCCTGATTTGTATCTTTCTGCCCTGGTGTACTTGCAACAGACTTCACCAGAGCATTACCTCAATTCCTGGATGAAATTTCTTAGCGCACAGAAATGTAACGTATACATTGGGGACAAAACACACGAAAATCTTATTTTCATTCTTTTAAAGTGTGTGGACTCAAAGGTTTGAGGACAAAGGGTGAAAACCAATTAATAATTTAGCTACTTAGAAAAGTTATTTGGGGGAACTTATTTTACTTTATGTAGACCCAGCCTTAAACATAATAATACATTATTCATCTGAATAATTTTCAGGATATCATTGTCTTAGTTTCTTCGGGTTTGTAGAAAAAAAATAGAAAACTGCTACAGACTGGAAAGCTCATAAGTATTGACTTTTTTTTACAACCATTCTGGATGTTGAAAGGATAAGACTTGAGATCAGAATGCAGTCACGGTTGACTCTGATGAAAAAGACCTTGAGGTTTTCAGACTTCTTTCTGCTTCTCTTCTTAGAGGAATGGTGTAGTCTGTAATAGAAAATTTTAATCCAAATCTGGAGTTTCTGCCCTGCCTTTGATCATTCGGTTCCTAGACAAAAGACATACACAACCTTTGAATTTACAGTAAGCCTTAATCAGGACAAGAGCTAAGCAGATATCTATCCTCTATATTATTATGTCTTATTTCCCAGCCAATGATCCCATTATATAATTTTCAGTGTTTTGTCTGGGCTGCTTTTAGCTCCAATTAGCCAACTCACATGGCCATTTTTTCATGGTTCACCTATCCATGGTGACTTTCTTCTCTTTCACCTTTTTCCCTCTCCACCTCATGGTTCTCCTCTCCCCAAAGCCCATGAACCCTAAACCCTACCTATGTCTCTTCTGTCCAGCTCTTAGCTGTTGGTATCTTTGTTCACTAATCAGAAATAACTTGGAAGCAATGTCACATAGTATCACGTGGATCTATGTGCAGACTTTCTCATCTCAGGAGCAATCAAGTCTAGGGGACCTACACATAACATTACAATACATAGCAAGAGACCAAATCTTAACATAAGTCTGATCTAGAACGGCCCTAGTCAGCTCATGTATTTGAATACTCAGCCCCATTTGATAGAACTGTTTGGGAAGGGCTAAGGGTTATGACTTTGTTGGTGGAAGTATGTCACTAGGGGTAAGCTTTAAGCCTTCAAAAACCCATTTCATTCCCAATCATTTCTCTGTTCTTACCTCTCTGTGTATCTCTGTCTGCTGTCTCTCTGTCTTTTAGTCTCTGTCTGTCTTTCTCATTCATTCACTCTGTCTCTGCCTCATGGTTGTGTGGGTTCCCAGCGACTGCTCTAGACCTATGCTTGTCTGCCTGGTGACATGCCTTCTGCTGTGAGGGTTATAAACTCACCCTCTGAATGCTTAGACCTGATAGATGCTTCTGTAATTTTATTTGGTTGGAGTGTGTTAATATGGCAATAGAAAAGTAACTCAAGAAAAGAACTCAAGGCAGGGAGAGAGACTTTCTGGGGTTTATTTTATGAGGATAGTATTCTGTCCAACCTCTCCTCTCTTAATGCCATAATATTAGACGTTAACATTCAATATAAAAATTACTCAGTATAGAGTATTATGCTTAGCATGCCATTTATATGCACAGCTTCTATAGGATAAAAGTATAATGAAATATAAGCATACATGTGCTATTTTCTGTGTTAAACAAAACAGGATGGCAATTTTATTTGGAAGTTTACTGTTAAAATATCTAAGTACACATGAAATTTTCTATTTCTTTTCAAGATCTAATAATAACTTCTCTTGTGGCAAAGAAACTTAATAGTCTGTTTATAACATTTGAGGCAATGTTTTTCACACACACACACACACACACACACCCCACACACACACTTACACTGTTTTTTGAAAGTTCTTGATGAGATTCAGTAATATTGAACTTAGGTAGTTTTCCTTCCTTGTACTGCTTCAAACATTTTGATCACTTTATTATTTATTTATTTATTTATTTATTTATTTATTCATTTGCTCAGCATACCACTCAAGGGAGGATCACAAGCTCCTGTGACTTCATCTACTCTCTTTAGTGATCTTGTCATTTTCTTCCTTGGCGTACACATTTTACATAGTCACCTGACTCTTTCATATTTCATCCCTGACTGTATCCTCTAGTCTACAATAGTCTACAATAGTCTGTGAAGTCTTCAGTGATACTACTGGTGCCTCTATAGGTTGCACATATCATCCACTGGATTATTATAGACCACTTTTAATTTGTCCCATCTTTCTTCTCATTATTCACCATACTGTCCTAAGATAGAGTCTATGACATCTAATGGGGAAAGGGGCCCACTTTGCCCTTGCTTTCTTCTCTTTCTTTTCTTTAACTTATAGTTTTGTTTTATATTTTGAAATTATAATATAACTACATAATATCTCCCACTTTCTTCCAATAGTCCCATACATACCCCCTTTCTCTCTCTCTTAAATTCATGGAACATTTAAAAATGTTTTTACTATATGCTCATGTTTTCTTAGCATGCGGTCAGGGCGTAGACAGGTTTACTATAATTTCTTTTCAGAGTGAACTCAGATTCTCATCATCTGGTGAAATTCTGGCTTTAGCTACTGTCTTGAGCCTTCTTGCCTCTTTATGATCCTTTGCTTGCCTGCTCTCATCTTAGCAGCCATGCTTTTATACTCAGTTATTTCTTGGGCACAGAAAAAGCAGATGTACCAAAAAGATGGAGGACACCCTTCAAGAGTTTATAAAAACGATTACACTTTAATTTCTCTCAGTGATATGTTACTCTGACCACAGCAAATATCATTAGCAGGGTAATGAGGCCGAAGCAGCAGAGCAAGCTGTGTTTGAGAAGGGAAACAGAGCCAGAGCGGACAGATGAAGGCAAGTGTGAGAAGAGCTCTGAATATCAACCAGATAAGATGTCCTCGGATGATAGAATTGGTAATAATTCAGACTGAGGAGTTTAGTGATAAAACTGATCCTTATTGATGTCAACAACATACATACTGCTCTTGGTGCCACTATACAAGAACTGGCTTCTTTGCAAGTTCATATCTCTGCTCTTAGTTCTTCTTTCTTCCTCATTTTTGTTTATTTTTGCTTACATACTAAAATTGATATGTATGAAGCAAGGGGTGAGATCAAACCTTGTAATCTTTTCTTAAAGCATGTATGCACTTGTTCTGAGATCAAGGTTTAATCTTATCAGAGGAAATGTTTTGGCTATACTCTCAATTAAGCTTAAGTCCTAGTAGTTTGATAACATAGAGGTTATCTTACTCTCATAAATAAATGGGCCTTAGGGAGTGTAATGGTTGGCTTTGTGAAAGAATAAATGTGTGTGTGCTATATAGAAGATATTTCTGTGCAGCCAGTCACTCAGGAATCAGTGCTTATAAAATCTTCATTCTTGCTAGCATAAAACCCAGTTACCTAGACATTTCTAACTCAATTTTTTTTTTCAGGAAATTCATTCTAGTCATGTAACTAGGAGGAAGGAAAATTGAGTTATTGCATAAATAGACAATCTGCGTCACAGTACAATCAATGTATCCAGAATTAGCTGGGAAGGCTAAGCTATTGTAGTCTAATCTCACAAGCATCTACACATTGTATGAATGTCATGTGTGCATGCATTTTAAACACAAAAATTGGACCAACTATTCTTTAAAAGCATCATAATGTCTAATCGCACGCTATTTGAAAGCCTCCATATGACATCAATAGTCCATGCGTCAGTAAATTTACTTGCTAGTTTGGCAGCAGCGAGTCTTAATATTACATATGTATTTGTTTTGCTCATTTTTCTTAAAAAGGGAGCAGAAAAAAACATTAAATCACACTTGCCTGGAGATTCAAAAGTAAAGTGATTTGTGGGCGGAAGTGATTTATGCATCATATAAATAATATTTTTGAGGCAACTGGAGGTAGCATTAAAAAGCAGCGTAGCCACGACTATTCTATCCAATTATTCTAGAAATTCTTATTGTCAGTAGATGCAGTGCTAGGAAATTGAAGAATAAACAACAGATTTGCTTGCTGTTCACATAATTTGGGTTGCAATTTTTACAGCAATAAAATCCATTTAAAGAAAAATTAAATTTCAAGCTAAAAAATATCCTGGGCTAAGTCTAATGAATAATGAGCTGTCCAATCAACTCACCTCTTACTGTGATGTGTTTATATCTAAATCATCCTCCGTTCTCACATTATCCTCAGTATTGCTGAATCTGAGCTCTGGTCACTTAATAAAGTCCACTGGGAACACTCAGCATCCGATTATGCAGCTAATGAAATATAGGTCCCAAAGTATTTCTCTTATGGTAACACATTTAGAAACAAGGCCTAAGCTATTTTCTTAAAATATAGACCCAATATTTATTTCATTACAAGCTATTCCCAGAGATATTCTACATACTTATATCCAGTATTATAGAATTTCATCTCTGTTACAGATCACCATGATTCAGGCCTATGCTGCCAGCCTGGGCCAGGGTTTTGTGTGTTTAGAACCAAGAGATGCTCTCTTTCAAAGTGGACTTTTTCCTTCTTTTACTCTTTGCAATTTTCTCTGCATCCAGTATTGTGAACCTGAAGTTAAATTACATCCCAAGTAGAACAGTAATTGCATTTGATGCCTGGAGTGGTGAACATCAATTAGTTACAAGTGTTCAAAAGGCTCCTGACTGGCAGGTTACATTAGTCTTGTATGAGGATTTTAAATTGCTTCGAAGGCATTTTCAATCATGTCAACAGGTGGCAAAACTTTTGAATGACTTCACCACTTGTCTCTGTCACAGTTCCATTAAAACCCTCATTCATCTACATTGTGTTACAATGCTCAGTGCTGGCACCTCTGAGCTAAAAGAAAATACTACTTCTCACTCTTTCGTTTTTACTTTCACTCAAAGTCGTATTGTAATCAAGGGAGAGGCAAGATCTTCAACCATCAACCGTTTGCAGGACAAGTTTCAATCAATGCAAGGAAGGAATAGCAGTGTCTAAAATTTTCATGGGCATGCAATCACCTGGGGATTCTGTGAAAATGCACATTACAGTTTAACAGGCTCGTAATCACCTTGGACTCTGCATTTCTTGTTAGTTCTCAGGTGATTCTGATGTATGTATGCCAACCAAACATGAGTGGCAAGGAATAATACCTTGGTAGTCTGCAAAGCTAAGGCCTATCCACTCTTTTTAAGACTCTCCCATTCTGATTTTTCTGGGACAAAGTCTAACTTGTTATTAACGTGTATACATAAATATTTCTGAAGATTTTTTGGCTCACCTGGCATTGATTCATTTTTGATCAACTGCAACTCCTGGAACTATGCAGATTTTAGTAGGAAGCTAGCAGTCCTAGTTACTTGCCCCAAGGAACCTTACTCCTACGTGCATCTATTCTGGGGGATGAATAGAGATAAACAAGGGGTTTTACACAACCAGAAAAAGACCTATCTAAGCATCCCTAGTGTTTAATATAGTCCTTGACACATACTCACTTTTTCCTTGAAAATAAATATTGAATTAATAGAAAAGTTCAATGTTGTCAATTGGCATGTTCAACAAGCTCAGCTGTCAGATGTTGATACATGAAAGACTGTTTGTTTCAAGGATTTATACAGTTGGAATATGCTAATCTTTCTTCTTACAGCATATTCTCTTACATAAGTGAAATAAACACCAAAGTACTGTGAAATCCCTAGTCATATAAATGGTTTTCTTTCTTTCTTTCTTTCTTTCTTTCTTTCTTTCTTTCTTTCTTTCTTTCTTTTTTTTGGGGGGGGGGTGTTCAAGACAGGGTTTCTCTGTATAGCCCTGGCTGTCCTGGAACTCACTTTGTAGACCAGGCTGGCCTAGAACTCAGAAATCTGCCTGCCTCTGCCTCCCGAGCGCTAGGATTAAAGGCATGTGCCACCACACCCAGCTATGAATGGTTTTCTTAAAAGACTGTCGTTATGAGAAGTGATGTGTGTTCTAATACAAGAAATAATGCAGGAAAGGAATTACCAAACAGAAAATAAAACAGATACTTTAAATAATTACTGATTAGTAGATGGGAGAAGGTAGAAGATGAAACCATAAGAAATTTGAGATAATGAATTGCTATGTAAAATGTATTTGTTCCAACATCAACTATACTTTTACATACTAAATGAATAAAAGGAATGGTAGGCAAGCAAGCTGTTATGACTCTTCCTCAAAAATGTTGAGTCATTTTAAAAGAAGAGACTCTTTTCTACATTAGATAAAATTCAGATAAAAGGCCAGGCTTGGTTGTGCACGCCTTTAGTCCCAGCACTCGGGAGGCAGAGGCAGGCGGATTTCTGAGTTCGAGGCCACCCTGGCCTACAAAGTGAGTTCCAGGACAGCTAGAGCTATTCAGAGAAACCCTGTCTCGAAAAACCTAAACAAACAAACAAACAAACAAAAAATCAGATAAAAGATACCATGTAAGTATTAGGTAGAGTATAATCATGTATGTATTCACCATTTATTATCTCAATAAATATTTACTAAATCTTTCTGAGTTCCAAGGAAAGAAGAGTCTATGATCTTGGGACAGCAGTAAACAAAAGTGAAAATTTAGTAATCTCGAAACATGTATATGTACAAAAAGAGCAATTTCAATGCATGTATATGTGTGATGAGAGTTAAAATAAAGACATATTGTATTATGAAGTATGGTATAGTAAATATATGAGAAGATTTATAAAAATGAAAGAGTAGTAGGAATATAGATTGAGGAAAATTGCAATTATAAATCAGGACATCATAGGAGGTCTGGTCGAGAAGACATTTGAACAAAACCTGAAGAAGTCAAGGGAATGAGCCCTATAGCAGCCCAAGAGGAGAAGTCTAAAGTGGTTGGAAGCATGCCTGCAGAATAGGCAAAAGGAAATATGTGTGCAACAGAGTAAGATAGAGAGAAAATAGTAGATGGTTCAATCAAGGTGGATATGACTGAAGGGCAAAAAGAGCCTTCAGAATCGCAATCAGGGGAATGGCATCAGAGAGGAAAGGAGTATATGAGTTTATAATATGAAATCAGATGGGCATGTTAGTGATGTTCAAAGCTTAGTCTTTAATTTTGAATAAACGTAATAGCTATTCTTTGATGTTTAGGGTAAATCAAAGGCCAGCATTATGCTTCAATAATCTAGTTGGCCACTGTGCCCTAGGTACCACCTGAAGTGGATTGACTCTAGAAAGTGACGGTCGTTGAGAAACATTTTATAAAATAACCATCGAAAAAGAGACCAGGTCTTGGATGATTAGGTCAGTGGAGATTGTGAGACAGGGGTAAGAATTCCTTTAAATTTGAAGGTAAAGATGGACATATCTGGCTTTAAGAAGGTTAAAACGAAAGGGTTAACATTCAGCAAATGAGAGGCAGTGGGTTTTTTTGTTTTTTGTTTTTTGTAGATACAAGGAGAATCACAGGCTGAATATCTGACTAAGAAGCATCAGGAACTGAATTGCAGAAATGCTCCAGTACTTTATAGACAATGTGAGGCATTGTGTCACATAGATAATTGGAACTATGGAGTTGGTATTCCAGTCACAGGTTCTACAGGGAGCTGTAGATTTGATGTCATCAACTTATTCACAGTTATTTAAGGACATGGATTTTACTGACTTCTTCTAGATAAAAGAGAAAAGACTTAGGTGCTAAATCTTAATGCTTCAAAACTATTCAGAATACTGAAAAAGATAATGTGGAAATGTGATGTGTCATTTTCATCATTATCACTAATGATGAAAGTTAAAAAAAAAGATGGATTAAGTTATTCATGTTAGGCTATGGTCTTTAATCTTCCTAAAAATAGAAATAGTACCATGTAGATTTTTAAGGAAAGCAAAGATTAGGAAGTATAAATTATTATTAGAGGTTTAAATGTAAAGAACTGGAAAATGGATGGGATTTACCTGTCGAGAGAGATAGACTACTTAATTCATAATCTATGTTTAAATTCATTTTAAATGATCAGGGTAGCATACACTTAGCAAAACAAATTAAATATTCATAGACTTTAAAGGATGATTTTTGAGTACATGGTAGTTTAATTACTCCTAAAAAATAAAACAAATGCTGTCAGCATATTGGAAACTTCTTCACTGTCCCTTTATATCACTATTTTTATACTTGTCCATTCCAGAAATAACTCTTCTGCCCTGACTTACAATCACCATTTCCTTCTTGCTCTCAGTGGTATTGCCATCTTCATGACGCCAGGGGAAGCTGTCAGTTTGCCTCCTGGAAGGAAACTCTCAGCAGGAGCTCTGATTTTCCATGTCCCTCCCTCTAGACAAGTGGCAAATAAGTGTCTATTGTTTATCAGCCATCTAATCTGTGGTCCTTGGCTACTATTGCTTAGACTGATGACAGCAGCCACATTAAACAGCATTTTAAAATGTGTGATGCAACTAAATGTAGCCAAAATACCTTGAAGACAAAGAACCAGGACTCTGTGCTCACAACATGAAGTACTGGTTTATTCGAAAGGAAATCTTTGTTTAGAAAGGATAAGGCTTTTAAATAACACAATGAAATAGCACCGTGGCTCACTGCAGGAAACTCATATAGAAACTTAGGAGACTTGAGACACCACTCTAACCACTGCTGATTCATTTCTCATTGTTCATACTTCTCTTATGAAGCGTGGACAAGGACCATTTTGATGCAATATTTCCTGGCTGGCTGGCCTGCAACCCACTAGAGAGACAGGCTGGCCTCAAACTCACAAAGATGTACCTGCCTCTGCCTCCTTAGCTCTGAGTCTAAAGGCATGTGTCACCTCTTTTGTAGTGGGAAAAGACCATTATCGAAAGTCATTCAGATTGCAGAGAACATCTGACTACAGCATGGCCAGCCCCAAATGGTTCATCTTTAACACACCCAGCCACCTAAGGCTCAGGGACCTTAAAAGAAAAAGGGTGAGGTCTACACTTACCAGGGTCAATGACACATGTAGTAGCTTTGGTGTTCTGGTGGGAAGTGAGGCTTGATCATTTTCTTTTTCTTTTTTTTTATTGGCTATTTTATTTATTTACATTTCAATATAATTTTATATTTCCCAGGTTTCCCTCCGCAAACCTCTCATCTCTTTATCCCCCCACCTCTATGTTCCTCCACACACCTACCCACTCAGCCTCAGCACTCTAGTATTTCCCTGTGCTGGGACTTTGAGCCTTCACAGGACCAAGGGGTTCTCCTCCCAGTGATGCCAGATAAGGCCATCCTCTGCTACACATGCCACTGAAGCCATGAGTCCCTCCATGTGTACTCTTTGGTTGGTGGTTTAGTCCCTGGTACAATGTATTTTTACTGTTTTGATTTATATCTGATGACTTATATAAATGAATATAAGTTTTATTTGCTTATTACTCTGATTCTTTCTTTTGGAAATTATCATTGTCGCTGTTTTTTTAGACAGCATTTTTCTTATTCATGTTTGGGGTTACTTACACTCAGAAACTAACTTTTTATCTGATGTTTTTGTCACCTTTTTTATTTTTGCTGCTCTGCTTGGATATTAACTTTTTTTTATTAAGTATTTTCTTCATTTACATTTCCAGTGCTATCCCAAAAGTCCCCCATACCCTCCTTCCCCCACTCCCCTACCCACCCACTCCCAATTCTTGGCCCTGGCGTTCCCCTGTACTGAGGCATATATAGTTTGCACGACCAATGGGCCTCTCTTTCCATTGATGGCCGACTAGGCCATCTTCTGATACATATGCAGCTAGAGACATGAGCTCGGGGCGTGGGGGGGGGGGGGGGGAGGGAGTACTGGTTAGTTCACATTGTTGTTACACCTATAGGGGTACATGTGCAGAAGCTTAAACTGTTTATATCTTTGGGTCTGTATACACTTTCTTTTGGGATTTCCTTTCTTGCTTCTATCCTAAGAAACTTCTGGTCTGATTACAGCTAGTCAAACATATTTTTCCTTAAGTAGATTTTACCCTTTGCACTTAGCTACTCACCTTAAATTGGGTTTATTTAGTGTACTATCTTATAAAAAGGACAAAGCTACATTTTCTCTAGGTGATGACCTGTATGGACTAAACTCATTTCAAAACCCTTAGGCTGTCTATCTCCAAAACTACAATTTGGTATGATTTAAAATGTGATTTGTTTGCTTGTTTTCTTTCAAAGTAAACCAACAAGACTATGATCCCTAGATCGTCTGTATGGTACATTTAAATATAGGGAAGAATTTCTTACTACTATGAATGATCAAGAGACAGATCTGAGACTGACCAATGGTGTGCCTTTGTGCCTCAGGTTACTTATCTTCCATCTTTGATAGCATCCCTGTGGAGAAAGCGTCAGTTTACTTTGCCTTCGGTGTTACAGTAAGTTGGATTAAAGCATAAAGAACTTTCCCACAATCAGAGCTTTTCAAATTCGATTGACAATTGGAGGAAGCAGTAAGTTCCCCTTCATCAGCTGGCTGAAGGAAATAATAAAGCGTGCTAACAATAGAAGCATTTTCACAGAGCCTTGGGCTCGAAGCCTTCAAGGTTCACTGCAACTGGAAAAGTCCATATTTCTGGAGTCTATCTGTAAGTACTTTTCTATTTTAACTACGTAAGACTTATCCAAAGTAAAATTCTTTTTGTTAACTTCTGAGCAGTCCTTAACCCGTAGAGCCAATCATTTGTTTCATTTAATTGGATTTGAATGACCAAATTTGCATAGATTCTCATCAAGCTTAATGTCCTTACTTGCTGTACTCTTCACAGCACCAAATGAGGTCCTAAGGAATCCAATCTAAGCCCAGCAGAAGAGCAAGGCTGACTGAGAAAGATCCCAAGATGGCTATGAAAGTTAACATGACTAACTGGACTTACCCACCAGGGGTTCCATGCCATCCTGAAAGAAAATAAAAATGGTACCTACTTTAAAGAGAAGACGAAGACTAATACATAAAGCTCTACATAAAATTGCATTGAAAGTTGAGTCATATCTCATTCATGCAGATATTGAAGTAAAAAGTCAGAGCAAAAAAAAAACCCAGAGACATAGAGATATATGATATTTTGATTTATAATTTTAAGACAGCAGATTGGTAGATAATCTGACCCATTCATTCTTTATGAGAAAAATTGCTGCTCCAAATAGACAAACGAGCATTATAAGGAGTGTAGTAGTTACATTTAAGTATATGAATTAGAATTCAAATGCTTATTTTCTCTCATTCTTTGAATAATAATTATCATTAACATTCAGCAACTTACTAATTATTCTTAAAACCACTGATAAACTCGCCTTCTGATGTGCTTATTAAGATTTCGTGGTTATAGCAGAACCAGACTGAGCCTTAAAAAATTAAATCATTGAAGTGGGTGATTCTCTTAATGAAATTATAATACATTGATAGAAGTTCCTATAGAAGAAAATGAAGACATTAAGCACATTATCTTCTAGGGGTTTTTATAAAAAACCCTTTAAGCTTTTAGGATGACTCTCAAGAGAGGTTTATTTTGAAATTCTGAGATTCCTGAAAGAAGAAACTGTCTTGAGGGTACAGTTAATTGTCCCTTTGGCTCCTCTCTCTGCTCTATGGTTGCCGACACATTCTGAGCTGTTTGCATGACACACTTGGCTCACAGTTCCTGGAATAAATACAGAGGAATTTGTAATGAGTGAGCATAATCTCACATGCTTTGCATGTATTTCCTTATTTGAGGAAATCATTTAGGACCACATGTCTACTAATGATAATTTTCATTGTAAAACACACAAATACATGTACAAGGTATTTTCATACATTGGACAGAGCAGTGTATCAGGAACCGGGTATCAGAGTGTCAGTTAAAACTGAAAATGATTTCATATTTAAAAAATATTTAACAGGAAGATGAAGATGTCATCATGTAGTGATTTACTCAAATATCCAATGAGAATAATTACAATTACTTCAGTGGATACTGAAGAGAGGAAAAATAAATCTAAGTGTGGAATTTTTGTTTGTTTGTTTGTTTCTCATTATTGCTTGGAGTTTAAGGAAACAAAATCTTCTGTAAACCTAACAAAGGCTTGGGAACTTGACCTAATAGAAGCATTCAGAATGATGATGCTCCAAAGAATGACCCTTCATTCCACTGTGTACTTCCTAAGGAAGGAGAATGAATAGACTTCATGTGCAAGGTTAGAGTGGCTTTCTCTTGTCTGCCTGTCCCTTGATAACTCTTCCCTTATAGGCAGATCTTGGGAATCCCAGTCTTCCCTCTGGAGTTGGGTCATGGAGTCTCCCCTAAAGTAAGCCTTAAAATCATGAAGCTTGTTCTTGTTCTTCCCATGAAACTCAGAGAGGAGTCATGACCCCAAGTCATGAAATGCTATACAAAATCAGAAAAGGAAAATGTGAACAAACAGATCTTACTGGGGTTTCCCATCATCTGAAGACAAATTATAAAACTCTAAAGCTATAACTTTGTCTTATCAGATTTTGAAGAAAAAGAAAAAAACAATTTCCTGTAGGTTTTAGTGTCTTTATTTCTAGAGATTCCCATATTATATAAAATTTGGCTACATAAATTTATTATGCATTTCCTTTGTTAACCTGTCTTTTACTATTCATTCGCCAGCACTGAGGCTTGTGATTGGTAGGAAAGAATTGGACATTTCACCATTCAATTCTAGACAGAATAGAGACAACAGCCTGAGTTATCTATCAAACACTATAGAGTAAATGTATCCAGGTGATGGTTGACTATGATATTGAGAGTTGAGTGGACGTGTTGCATGCTGGCAGTAGAAGATGATTTAGGAAGACGGTCATGGGGAACAGGATTAAGTCATCATCATATTACATATTCCTCTTTACAAAAATCCCTTCTCCAATATTCTAAAGTTCTACCATTGCATCCTTCCAATAATGTCAGATATCTGATCCTTAGAGAGACCACTTATTTCAGTTTCCCAAACAAAACCATTATAGGAGCATAAGAGAGTAAATGAGCCCTGTGGATAAGTTTTATTTTTTTTATTTATTACTTTTTATCTATATTGTTTTTTCCCAGCCCTCTTCTGAATATGTTATCACCTTTAATAACTCTTGGACTTTGAAAACATGATGTGATATGCCTGGAATGCACATTCCTTCCTCTTCTTTCCCAGCTACAAACTCTCAGAAATATTCCATCCAAACATCCTAAACCAACTCCAACAATGTTAAACAAACTTTGTTGATGGAACCTTCTCCAAAGTTTCCACAATGCTCAGCTATGTTTTTCTCTCCTTCCTCAACATGCTTTTTTTTAAATGTCCTTTTTAATGTCTCTCATTGCACTTTTCAGACTGCACGTCATACTTTGATTATGCTAGATAGTATGCTGCCTAAAAACAAATGCTGTATCTTACTCAGCTAGGACTTTCCTAATAGGTAGCATACACAGTGTTTCTAATGGATATTTTTGCTTGAGTTGATAGATACAATCATTTTCATACAATCTCCTAAAAATAGGAGAGAAGCAGCTGAGGGACTCTGGGCAGGAATTTGGAGATAATGCGTAATATTTAGGAATACTAGTTCTGAGAAGACACTATGGAAAGAAGATCCTGGTAATTGTCATGAGAGGTGGCAGGCAGTTTCCAGATGGTACAGATGACTCTAAATCTCTGGGGAAATTAAAAGCCCAAATGCCTGGTTCTTTTGTTGTTGTTGTTTCTTTGTTTTGCTTTGTTGTTGTTGTTGTTGTTGTTGTTTTAATCTGTTCTCAGAACAGGCTCTAGTTAAAGTCCCCTAGATTAAAATTATCATTAACTAGAATTATATCCTTCTAAAATAAACACTAAAACCACTCACCTGGACCATAGTGAATTTATTATTTTTCTCTCACATCTTTTTTACACTGTAGTTTAATTAACTATTTTACACTGTAAATGTCTATACTTTTTATACTGTGGCAATTTAATTAAGTCTAAGCTTTAATGTTTCTTACATTGAAAAGTTGAATCAAATTTTATATAAAATTTTAAACAGAATATTAATTTTATTCATTATTAATTTAAAAGCCTATATTTTCCTCTTTTTCTTTTTTGGTTTTTGAGACAGAATCCACCTGACTCTGCCTCTCAAGTGCTAGGATTAAGGGCATGTGCCACCATTGCCCGGCTAAAAGTATGTATTTTATTAATGGAATATTTTATCCTAGGTTAATTCTATGTTAGCTCTAATTGTGAACAGGGAAGAATCATGTTAATCTATAGATAAGGGCAAAATATGATGTCTGTCACTCGAGAGCTCTAATCCCAAGGGTAAGGAGTATGTTTATGTCATTATTGTATGTAAGAGAAATACTGTCTCTGGTGTCTCTTTCTTTACCTTCTTTTTATAACTTATTACCTTTTCTGCATCACAGATAACAGTTTTAAAAGTTTACAAGAGAAGTGACATGGTTTAGGTTATAGCTATCAAATGAAAACCACTGGGCTTGAAAACTCTGCTGAATAAACCGCATACCCACTGAACAAGACCTTACCTTAGTTGCTTTGTTCTCTACCAATGGCCAAACTGATAAAGGCAATTCTCTAGGAGCAAAGCCTACTATTGGAAACAAGTATTTTTTCAGAGATTTGTTAGAACACAGGCAAGAAATTGATATGGAGTATAAACAATGTGTGGACTTTAATGGGTAAACCTATGTATCTTTTAGTTCCTCACTGCTATGGTCAACTACCTATAAAGTAATTTAAGTGAGGAAGAATTTATTCTGGCTCATATTTGAAGATGCAATCCATCATAGTACAAATATCTGGTAGTGGGGGTGGCTTGTGGCTCTGGTAGCATGACATTGCTTGCTTTCTCTGTGGCAAATCAGGAAGCACAGAAAAAAGAAGAATGATATTTGGTTCACTGTTGTTATTATCATTATTATTGCTATAATCATAATTATAATTATAATTACTATTATTTTACTTAAGTGCAACCTCATGGGAAGATGTCCTTTACACTCAGGGTAGATCTTTCTCTTCCTCAGTTCATCCTAGCTACAAATCCTATACAGCCAACGCAAAGGTCTATCCTAATCTCCTAGGATACATCTAGTCAACTTGCCAATGAAGATTAGCCATTGCATGCTGTATCAGAAGGAAATATTGTAAGAAAAAAAATGTCTTGCAGGAATTTGTTCTGAAGCTGAATTTTAGACAAATAAGTGTTACCCAGTGAGACATTGGAGGTCTTACACTAATGTGGAGACAATCAAGTGTAAGTGTGTGAGTGTGTGAATGTGTGTGTGTGTGTGTGTGTGTGTGATTTCTTTACACTATTTTAGTGGAAGTATGCAGTGATTATTTGTTGGAGAGGATAGGGTAGCAAACAATATTTAGGATTGTAGACCATAAAGCCAAGGTGACTTCCATTCCAAGTTTGGCTTACCACCCACTAACATCAAACTATGGAAAAATCACATGATAGCTTAAAACATGATGTTTATCACTATTAAATATGGATTGAAATTAGACCTAACATTATTTTGAAAATTAACTTCAATGATCATGCACAAAGCAAATGTTCTGTTTTTCTGACCCAACTGCCTATTCTTTGTAGTCAGGATACAGCAGCACTTCAGATGGTGCCTGGGACATAGAATAGATGCATTGACCATTTCCAAATTGTCAAGAAACCCTGTGTAATAGGAACTAAGAAATGCACAAATAAAATTACCAAATACAAGATAAAAGAGACAAAGCAAACAAGGGTAAGGATGGCAATGAGTGTTTGAGGCTGATTCTAGGAATAGGCTCAGAGTTGACTGAAGTGTAGAGTGCATCCAAATAATCCTCCAGAAAAGGAAAGTTTATGGAACACCCGAAGTTCACTTAACACAGCAATCAAAGGACTGTGTTCTGGGTTGTCCTATACTTACCTGTTCTTGCCAGAGTCAATATGATAGACTCTCCCATGATTTAGATTGGTCAGTTAGGATAGATACCACTTGACATAGGAGTTTGTTCTTCTGGTATCCCCTCACTCTCCTGTCCTCCATCAGTGACATTGGAGTTACTCTGTCTCTCATGGGGATGTTCTAGCACACAGATCAACAGTCTCTCCCTGTTACACGCCTGTATATAGCAAGCTGTAGGTGTTCTCCTTATTTAGATACGTCTCAACACTAACTCTAGCGCCGCTGCTGCTATTAAAACACAAGACAAGTGTGGCATGTTAAATGGGAAGATCTGATCTGTTTCATGCTATTCTGGACTAAAGTTTCTAATTAGACTCCGAGAAGGTGACAACGCTGTGGGTGTGTGAAGCTGCCTTCTTGCAGCTGGGTATGTCTCCTTCTTACTTGGCTGCCTGAGGAAGCTATGCTTTGCTTTGTTAGTGCTGAAAGACAGATAAATCCTCAGGCTTCCTGTTAGCAGCTGGCCATGTGGCGTATAGTTGTGTGCTCCTCTTGCTGATAACAGCAATGTCTCAAGGAAGCTTTTCAACCACAGCCAGGAGAGTTTTCCTATCACTAGAGATCATCAATCATAAAATACAGTTTTCAACCTTCCACTGCATTCTACACCATGATGAATAGAGGGAGGGTCTGGAGGAGGTCCTGTTAAAAAGTTGTATTCTTGTGAAAAGGGATGAAGACTTGGGGTAAAATGGGAGCTAGAGGATTGGAAAGAGATAAAGTGGCTTAGATATATAAGGAGCTGTAAATTCTGTGAGTTGGTGCTGATTCCAGGAAAGCAAAGGAAATAATCAGTACAGAGACTCATCTCGTAGCATTGCATTTCCTTTGCACACTTGGAACAGTTTCCTCTCAGTCCCAGTGTTTGTTTCTCATTACATTTAGATTATTCTCTCTTGGGTTGAAACTAAGAGGGACAGGAACCTATTGGTACAGTTTTGTACTGTACTATCTTTAGGAGTCTGAAGAGTGAATGAACAGCAGTCATTAAAATATGACTCATAGAATGGGCAGGTAGGGACTAGAGGTAGAAAACATCGATGGTTGGTACATGTGAATCATAAGAAGGGGATACAATGGTTGATAAGTCTGGACTTACAGGTTGGGGAGTAGTCAACATAAGAAGAGTAATATTAGAGATGCTATAATTTGTCAGACTCTAAGCATTTTTGCTCCACTGTTACCCAAATTCATAGGTTAAATAAAGCCTGACACATCAATTTGATGATATTTGGAGACAAAATCTTTAAGGAATATTTAGGTGGTAAGAGTAGAGACCTCGGGATAATGATTATTAACATTGTAAAAAGGCACCTTTGGGAACTTTAGCTAATCTTCCATCTTTCCCTACCTTTGCCTTTCCTTTTGCCTGTCTTTCTCCAGCAGATGAAAGAATGGTAACCATGTTGAACCTGCAAAAAAAAAAAAAAAAAAAAAATTAGTCTTCACTAAAAGTTGAATCTACTGCTGTCTTGATATGTTGTCCAGAACAGAAGTAAAATCCTGATTTTTGGATCTACCATGTCTATAGAATTTTGTGGCACTTACTAAAATTTAAACAGAGTTTGTGTCAGTTTCACCGTGTAATAGAAGCCACCCCAGAACTCTCCTGGCTTTTCTGAGTCAGAACAGGAGGAAGAGGTAGACAAGAACGCATTTTCTAAAATAGAAATTAAATATATTAATTAAAACCCAATGCCACGTTTGCTATTATGGATCTTGTTAATTATCTTCTAATAGCACATTCATAGAATTTGGGCGATAAAATACATTCTGCAACAAATTGTATGGCTTCTGCCACTGTCTATTTTGCAATACTTGTTTCTGTTTATAAGAATTGTGGATAGTTTTGCTGTGCACCCCCAGATTTCCAAAGTTTCATTGTAAGTACAGAGATTCTGGAAGATACATACATATATATATATATATATATATATATATATATATATATGTGTGTGTGTGTGTGTGTGTGTGTGTGTGTGTATACACATATATACATATATGTGTGTGTGTATATATATATATATATACATTTTTAAAGAAATTTGGCCTGTTAGTAGCTTTTTTTCTATGTATAATTGTCATGGCATCTTAAGCCCTAGGCTGACTATTCTAGTTTTGCTTCCTAAAGATCAGTGGTTTTCCTTTTTAGATGTCCTGTTCACATTTATGCAGTCAACATAAATTCACTTCAAATTGTTTACCCCAGAAATAGCAAACGAGGGCAGAAGGGGTGTTTTGCTGCTGTGCCAGTCATGTCTGAACCAAGGCTATCTGCAGTAATCCTGACCTTTAGAACGTTTATCATTGTTCATAGTCATGCTCAAAACAAACTTGCCACCAAATGTCCTATGGATGCTGCTGGAGAGACCACTGATGAAGTCTGTATCCAAATGCTAACATAGCGTGGCAAAAGGAGTCAGGGCAAAAATTGACTGGCAGAGGTCTCCAAAGAGCACTAATTTCTACCTTGATATGCAGCAGGTGTGCACATTGGATAGGAATAAAGTCATCTTCTGGTGCCAGTGAAAGGCCTGGTCCCCACACTGCTAACAAGGTGTTCTGTCCTCCCTTCGCTCCTGGGAATACCCCTTAACCAAAGAACCCAGACTGCCGTTGTATCAGATAGAGCCTACATTATCTGGAAGATTTTAATTATCATAGGCATGCTGTGGGGCTTCAGGAAGAGATGACTTGGCTTCCAATGCTGTAAATTTCATTTTCCCACTGAACACCTGCTAAAGGACTATCTAAATCATTGGCCAGTGTGAAATCCATCACGCTGGAAATTAGTGCAGTATTTATTCTCACAGAGACATGTGCCTTAGGAAGTCTACCCTGGTCTGCAGAGCCAGAAATGTATTTCTTGAAGAAGTCTATGCAGTGCTGAGATTCTGCAGGCTAAAGGAATTATTCAGTATTTGTAGGTTGCATATATTAGTCACAGGACTGACAAAATGTAGAACAACTTGATAATTTTTCATGCTACATTTCATTTATCTCCCATTTAATTATCTTAGGGATGAAATTACCAAACATGGCGATCACACTTGTATCCCAAAAACCATTCATCACATCCTCACTGACAAACTTCATGAAGTCTGGTAATTAGTAGGTAGGAGAACCAAAACTCCCTCCTACTGTAGAATAGGACAGGACTTCCATACAATCTAGGAGAGTGTTTTACATTTGTTCATTTCTAATCCTAAAAAAAATTACAGTATATAAGAGGTGATGTATATCTAAGAAAAAAATACTTGAGAGAATCATGGGAAGGTTAGGTTATATATTAAAAGTTGCAATTTCCTAGGCAACTCAAATGAATAAGCATTGTTTTCCCAAAAGCACATTACTTTGCTAAGTTCACTTGTCTTCTGAAGTTAGATAATGAGAGGGCACTCCTGGGAGATGCTCTTAGAATTTTGCATCACCTATCAAATACTGCCCTCCCATATCGAAGGTTTATGGTAAGACTGTTAATAAACTTATAAACAAGAAAAATGAATCATTGAGAAGCTCAAAACTAATAACCAACAGAAATTAGTGATTTGAGAGTACATATGCCAGAGCAAGTAGGCAAAAGATTCTTGTACCTATTTCAAGATGGGTTGATATCTGCATTACTGAACAAAAGTTTTAGCTCCTAGAAGGCTAGGAACCTATTCTTATAGGAAACTCTCATAGCCAAGATGATAAGAAATAGTATATTCTGAAGCCAGCTATGAGTGACCATGTTCCCCCACAAAACAGATTCAGGCTAATCCAAATTCCATGATCCAATGCGGTAGTCGTTTGATTCAGTGTTTATCATAACAGAACAAAGAAACTCATAAATCAAAACACTCTTCAGTTACATTGGTGGAAACATCTGAGCAGGTGGGTTATGGCTGGCAAAGGATGAGAAACAGACTCAGATGTTGTCTACTGACAGTGTTAGTCTTTGGATTGAGGAAGCTAGAATTTGCATACATTCCCAAGAGGTTTCATCTGACAGTCACAACAATGTTAGATCAGGCACAGAGGAGAACAGGGGATGGCTATTCAGGATGGTAAAATGTCCACCATTAATCATAACTAGGCTCTAGATCTGAAGTATTCCACTATCTCCACAACCACTGAGGTCCTGATCAGTTAATGAGCCTAGTAGAAGTTTCCTGGTAAGGTGGGGCTTCTGTCCAGGAACTTTAGATGTTTTACCGGGAAAACAGGGTTAATATCAGGGAGGAAGCACCAATTATGTAAGTATTTCCCAATAGAAAATTGAGAATTATTATATTATTATAGAAATATGAGAATTATTAAATGTTCATATAGAGGAAGAAGTAGAAATTACTTGTATAGGATCAAGTGATGAAGACACTGAAATGTGATCAGGTTTCAAGTTCTAAAGCTAAAAAAAAGGCTGTGAGTGCTAAGATCATCTATAGTAAAAAAGGAACACATACACACATACACACACACATACACACACATACACATACACACACATACACACACATGCATACACACACAAATATATAAACACATACACACATACACATACATACACACACACACACTCACATACACACACACACATACACACACACACACACACACACACACACACACACACACACACACACACTTTGCTTCTAAAAGGTCATTTAATGGCGCCACAGCTTTGTGTTTCTTGTTATGTCTATCTCCTTGATTTCTGCATTAAAATGCCTTAAAAACCTCAGCATTTATTTGTATTTTACTGTAAAGTTTATTATTTTCTTTTTCGTTGCTCTTATTACTGTCTCTTTTCCTTTCTTATTTCCAAAGTCACTAAACTGTTTCTTTGTAAAGAAAATAGAAACTAGTTGGATTCCTTTCGACTTTCTTGGGTCTTTAAAATAAAGCTGCAGAATGGATTTTGAAGTTGTTTTTTCCTGAACAACTAAATGCCCCGTTGTCCGCTCTAATGACAACTCTGGTTAATTACAGACAGCAGCTTTCCTTCTGGGGGAAGAGTGCTGTAACCCAAGTTCCTCACAGGGGCAGTTTAAAGAATGCCTTTGTTTTTATTATTTTTTATTATGCAAATGTATAGGACTAGTGTGGTAATTTAATACCCTTCATGGTTTCATGCTGGAAAGGATTTATGCCTTTAGCACATGTTTTTCTATCAATGGTCATTTCTTTCTTCCTTATGTTTAACCTTCTGAGGTCCTCGGTGATAGAAATCTAAATGATCTCCACCAGTTCTCATCACACATGCCAAATGAAATTATGGTCTCTAAAAATGATGTTTTCTAAGCTTCCAGTATCCCATAAATCTCGGATTTTTCTTCATCTTCTGCCTGGAAAGCCTCTCTTCACATCAATTTAGCGATCACCTTGCCCGCCCCATCAACATCCTCCATCGTTTCCCCAGCAAAGCCTGCTGCTACAGAAGGATGATTCCACGTGTTCTCTAGCCATGTCCTAAAGAAGCTGTGAGCCTTTAGCATCCCACTTTTAAAGCAAACGTTTGTCATAAACATCTGGCAGATGGCCACAACACCTGGGACAATTAAGCCCCAGGGATCGATGGGTAGTTTCTAAGGCAGGCAGCTTTTTCCATCTGCTCAAATGGCACTTGTGGATTAGGCAAACTGGCATTGGCTGCCAGCGATGTGAGCACCGCACAAGCTTACTTTTCTGCCCCCTGTATACTTCTTGGCCGTCTCTCCAAAAATGCAACCCAGCGGGGAAAATATATACTTACTGGCGTTTACATCTGTTAAACTTCTGTACATGGATAAGTTAGCCCCAGTGAGCTTATCATGAAAAAGCCAGTTCCAACAGTTTTATGGTATTCCACTCACATCTTTGGTGCATGGCTTATTATGATTTGTTCTGCTGCAGAGCATTTCAAAACCAGAATTAAATGCAAAAGGACAAATTAGACCATTTAAGAGACGATGGTGAGCCATGGAACAGATCATGGCAACCGATGTTCTGAGTCAAACCTCCCCTCCAAATGCCCCAGCCCCGCCTTCCCCCCCCCCAGCCCCGCAAAGAACCCACTAATTAATTTTGCATCATGGAACTCTAACCAAACTGATAAGAAGAACTGGAACCCGGCCTGCTACTTTGAAAAATTGTTTCTTATGAGAAAAACCATAGAAAATATCTCTTGAATTGGGCAGATTTTTTTGTTGTTGTTGCTTTGTTTGTTTGCTTCTGTGCTTGAATGGCAGTAAGTCGGCTAGTTCAGGGATGTTTCCAATCCCTCCAAGTTTTAGCCATGCTGCAATGTGAAGTCGCTGCCAAGTTTTCAAAAATGAGCCTGGACTGCTATCCCAGTTCACCGCTGCGCCTCCTCCACGGCAGATGGTGTTCAGTTGTGCAGGGGACACAGCAGAAACTGCTCAGTGGAAGCGTCATTCCGTGGCTCGGGTTTTGGATGCCCTCTCAGATGCAGAAGAGTAACCATTTGTTCATCCTTGTCACTCCTGCAGCAGCAGCAGCAGCAGCAGCAGCAGGAGCAGGGTTGGGGTTCACCCCATTTCTCCCACAACCCCTAATGCCAACCCCAGCCTGCATGAATTGCTTCCAGGCTACAAATCTTTTCTTTATATAAATATTTCTTGGTGGCAAACACATTGCTTCATTGTTTTTATTTATAATTCCTTACGTGTGTTTTTAGTCTTCAAGTGCTTTTCTGTATAAAACGTCGGAGAACTCCTGTAGAAGAATACCAAAAATGCCATGCCAGGAACCATCCCTTCCAAAAGCAGACGTTTGGGTTGAACAAGTTTGACGCTCACTTTATCCTTGCCTCTCGCTCTATTTTTGAGCATTTATTTGACCTCTGCTATCTACAAGAGGGAAATGGTTTTCTCTATGTCTGGAGCACTGAAAGAAAGCAGATCTCTGCTTTCTGTGTTAGTGACAATGATTTTGGACATCTCATTGCAAATTCCTAACAGTTGCAAGTTTAGAGCAATGGAGATCTCCTTGAAGACTCCGTTGCTCTGCCTCCTGAATCAGACATTTCTAGAACTCTTCTTTTTGTTTGGGCCGATGGCTAGAAATAAATACAGAAATGGCCCTGCAGTTTGAAACCACATTTTGTTGTATTTCCCATCCTCATCAAAGCTATACATTTTCCTTTAAGTTTTTCAAACACAATTTTAAATTGGTTGTGTTCCACCAATATTGTTTGATTATAGGGATTGTCAAAAGCTTTGTGAGACTATTGGTTAAGATGGGAAACTGTTGAGGGTTGATCTAGTGTATCCAAATACTGGCCCCCAAAATCTAGTTGCTCTGTAAGGAGCAGATTCTCCAGTACACCAAGTGATGATGTGTAAACCTTGCTCTCCATTTTAAAGTTATTGGTTAAATGAATGTGCTAAAGCCAGTTTCTGGGGCAGAATAGAAGAGGCAGAGATTTAGCTACCAGGCTTGGGGGTCACAGAGAGATACCACGAAGAAGAAGGAAAGTGGGGAGAAGAGTGATGGAGGAGGAAGACAGAGAGAACGGGAGGTTTCCATTACATGTGATGGGCCAGGAGCATATACCCGAATGAAATGAACTCTGAGGACATGCTAATGGGACAGAAGTAACCTGGGAGAGAGCCCGACAGCAAGTACTTAGGTAACACAGCTAGGAAGTAGACAGTCTAGCAAATAAAAATATAGATTAGGGATAATCTCCCAATAATGGTGCTAGAGCTGATTTAAAAAAAACAAAAAACATAGGACTAGGACTGTGCCTTGATTACTGGGGTCTTTCCAGGTTCTATTAATAACTAATAGAGTTCATTAAACTCCATTATCAGGAACCAGCCCGATTGGGTTTACTGACCACCACCACTGCTTACTAGCTGCGTAACTTTTACTAAGGGACTTGCTAGGTCTTCTTATTCCAGTTTCCTCATTGTTAATATGACCAATTATGGGGTCATAATGCACAGTAAACCCATCTAGCATCTGAAAAGTACGTTTGCTAATGTTATCAAATGTTTCTTTGACTAGTGGAACTCATCTCAGGACATTCTTTTCATGTTACACCAGAACGAAGCTTCTTCATTTCAGCTCTTCATTAGCTTTAAATCAGTTCCCCCCAAAGGTCTTGATGTCCATTTGATTTTCTTTATTCAGGCTGCAAAGTATTTTTTGTCTTCTTCTGGACATCAGCCCAATTTCTCTAATGAATTGTGCATATTGGCAAGCCATCCTGAGTATCCATACATCTTCCTTTTAATCTTTTGTGCCTTTAGGATCCACTGCTACTAAGCCAGACCTGTTCTGTTGCTTCGGTTCCTGCTTTGTTTTGCTTTTGTTCTAATTCAGAAATCCTGTTGAAAATTCCTCTTCCAAAACAAACAAACAAACAAACAAACTCTTTTCAAGTGCTTTTAACCTGATCATTCTTTTATTCCCTGTGTCTTTCGAACAACTATTCTGTTCTGTTTTCTGCCGTTCTGAAGCATGCCAGCATCCATCCATCTCAGGGTTATTGCATCTGCTTTGCTTATGAACTGAAAATGATGCTTCCATATAGACAAAGGCATGGTTTATGCTCTCCTTCATTAGGCTCTCCAAATATCACCAACATAAAGGGTCACTCTGTCACTTTCTTATGGTTGCATTTTTCTATAGTTTTTTTTTTTCCTGATATATAGTTCTGAGATTTACTGGTTTGCTGTTGGTCTTGCCTTTTACAGGGAAGAACAATTGTCTCTTTTGTTCTTTTATCTATATTCCCCAGTTCCCTATCATAATGAAGTCTCACTAAATATTTTTGGACAGATTAATAAATATCTTTTAACCAAACACTTTTCACCAGAAATAATCCTAGATTTTGTAAGAAGCCTCGTGCCTTAAGACAACCATATGCCCTATAACAAAACTGCTCTAAATTCTCAAACACTGTCTGAATGAGTCCCAGTACATTTTTCTCTGAGCCTTCATCCCCTTATGTGTTAAATAAGTTTAGCGATAGATATTGTGAAGGCTAACTTGATGTGAGAACTATGTGCCCAGTTATTTGATCAAATGACAATCTACGTGCTATTGTGAGGGTGTCTCTGAGATGTCATAAATCGGTTTATTCTCTGTAGTGTGGGTGATCCCCATAACAGTACGTTGAATATCTTAAGAGGATAGACTGAGGTTTCCTGCAAGAAGCAATTCTCCCTCAAATCTGTAACACGGAGCTTCTCACCCAGCCTCCAGCCTCCAATCTCTAGATGTCAAAGAAAACTTCAATACCAACGCTTTTCTAAACTTCTACATCAATGACTTGGTCTACAGATTCTGATCTTGAGAGTCTGCAAAATCATGCCTGTCAGTTTCTGGAAACCAATTTAATTTCTACCTTTCCATCTTACCTCCCAACTCTTTGACTATGTCAATATCTCTCTACTCTGTTTTCCTTTCTTCCTTATTTCCTTCCTTTGTTTCATCTTTTTATCTATCTATCTATCTATCTATCTATCTATCTATCTATCATTTATCTATCTATTTACATCCATACAAGTTTTATCATGTTGATTTTTCTCTAAAGAATTTTAATTAAACAATATTGCTTAATTGAAGTCAGGATTAAATTAGAATGTATATATATATATACATATATATATCTAATATATAGAATATGTATTATTCTAAGACATGCTATATTCAACATATTTATTCCATATTATTAATATATTTTATTGTTATTGTAATATCCTATGTTATATAGAATATATTCTAATATAACCTATATAAAATATGTATTAATAATCTGTCTATATATTATATACATATTTTACATCCATTGAATAATAGGAGTTATTATTACATGATTAGTATATTCTTTAGTCAGCTCAATAGCAGTTCCTCAATAAGAGCATGGTGAACAAATCAAAAACAAATGCCCACAATGGATGTCCTTTGAATGAATATGATTCCAATAATAATCTCATAAAACTGACAAAGCACATTTCATTACTGAATATTGTTTGATGTGGGATATACAGAACATTGCATTTTTTTGTAAAGGCCTAAGAAAGTTGTATACATATAGTAAATGAAACATTGAAAACACAAACTAGTATTTCTTTTAAGATCACAAAAGTTTTATTTGTGAGTGAGCAGACACATAATGTCAGATCACTCTATGACTCTTACATGTTTGCCAGGCTCATTTTCTACATCTGAAAAGCTTTTCTAAGGATACCCCAAAAGCTCATTTAGTAATAGGATCAATGGCCTTCTGTTGGAAAAAAAAAGCCCACTCTATCTAGATGTTAAGTATTCTGGTTCATATGGAAATAGAATGACAGAGAGAGGCACTTGAGCATTTGGAAATTAAGCACCCAGTTCTTAAGACTTTATAAATGCAGATGGTGTTCTGTTGCGAATGTGCTATGATTCAAGGAACTGAAAAGACTGAAGCAGTCAGTGCTTCTTGAATCACAGCACATCAGCATTTCCTCTGAAGGTACTCAGCATACAGATTTGGAGACTTGTCAGATAAACTCTTCTTTGGAGTTTACTTAAAGATACAACATATCATCAAGAGACAGACCCAACATGTACTGCTGAGCAAGTACAGGCAAAAAGAATGGCCACTGATCTAAGCCTCTGTACTAAAAAGCTGTTAGGAAATGGAAGGACATAGGAGTGACAGTGATTTTAAGGACCAAATGACTTAGCCGGCATTGTTATGACTTCAAGGGTATATAAGAGTCCATGAGTTTCCAAAAAAATAATTAGCTGTAGAGTAATACTCAGACAAAAATAGTATGTAATACAGAGTGTTTTATTTTGCAAAGTCCAACATGCTAGAGTCTCTCATTACCAAGATAGACACCCAACTGAGCTTATAGGCTTGACTTAATGAGCATTAGGGAAATTCAAGGGTAGGTGACCTTATCTTGCTCTGTCTCTTAGGGACATTAAAATACTATTATCAAGGCATGGGGGCTGGAATCTGTTGTTGAGGGATTCTTGGGTACGTGACTTTTTCTTGCTCTATCTCTTCAGGGCATTCCAGAGCTATTACTGGGGTTGAGGGATGGAAACTGTTGCTGACCCATTGTCCTTGCTTCAGGCTAGGTGGCTGGGCAGTTTCTAAGTAGGTGCCTAAAGCCTGGGATTTTAGGCCTACTCTCTTGAACTGTCAGTTTGCAACCTGTCATGGAGTCAATCTGTCTCATCAGGTATAAATAGTTCTTGTGAAGAAATTTTATTTTTTGTCACCATTGACATGTTTTCTATGGTAGAAACATTAAAATTCAGCAATAATTCTAGCAATCTTCTCGCGTTAACTCAGGGCAAGTTTCTCTCTGTGTTCTCAACACCCTGAGTTGATAGTAGGGTCTGAGTAACGAGAATGAATAATGACAAGATGTTTGTTAATTAGAATTTAAGTCTGTCTAGAACAGGAAAATTTTTTTACTACTTTTAAAGGCACTTATGTTACCAACCTACACACAGGAATAACTACATCTTTAAGCATTCCAAATGCTTACTTAAAATTCATTTCAACACTTCTATATTGCATTTGTTTATTTCAGCAGCTGCTAAAGGAAGTCTTCTAGTTCTGGGGGAATTTTAGCTACAGAATACGGAAGAATGCCTAGAATTTATTTATTTATTTTCCCAGTGTTTGAGATGCAGCCAACTCAGAGAGACAAGTCTAGATGGGCTCATGCTGTTATATCAATTCCACTTATTTATTTATTTAGTCATTAATTTATAAACATTATAGAGATTTTGGCATTGATCAATAGGAGATATCCAAGGAAAATTAATGAACAAAAATTATGAAAATCCAAACCACTTGATGATTCTCACTTCCAGAGAGAGGATCTTGGGTTCCCTCTACAGCAAAGTATTTTGTACCTGTCAGAAACCAAGTAAAATGACACATGAGGAACCAGACTGAATCCTCTGTTTGGAAGAAGGAAAGAGATTTTTTTTTAAAGATTTTATTCATTTTTATTTATTTGAGTACATTGAAGCTATCTTCAGACACCCCAGAAGAGGGCATCAGATCTCATTACAGATGGTTGTGAGCCACCATGTGGTTGCTGAGAAATGAACTCAGGACCTTTGGAAGAGTAGTCAGTGATCTTAAACAATGAGTCCCTTCTCCAGCCCAAGATGCTTTTCCTAGAGCAATGTGGCTGTCAAAAACAAGCATTTCAAGTCCAAAGAAAATGTAGCTTATGTCTTTAAAATGCTTGCACACATACAAAGTGCACTAAATAATAAGTTCTGCGCTTACAACTTGACATGTGCCTGGCATGTCCTTTGATCATAAAGGCCATCCATCATATTCTCTAATATAGCTCCTTCCTCCTCTATACACCCCACTATACCATTTACCTTCATGTCTCTCACCCATGTATGAAGGATCATCCGTCATGCTGATCTTTGTGGAAACTAACATTTCACTTGACACAATGATCTCTAGTTCCATCTGTTTTCCTGCAAATGACATCATTGTGTTTCTTGGATGGCTGAATAAAAGCTCATTGTGTATATCCACCACATTAGAAATGAAATCTGCTTGCTTCTTGATGGCACCCCAGGCTGATTCTAGAACTTGTGTTCTCCCAGAGCAAAGTATTTCAGAGTTATTTACCAATGCCTTTTGGCATAGTTGGTACTTTTTTGAGTTGAGTGTTTCCATAGTTTATAGAAGATCAGACAAGGACACACAATGCTGAGAAGGATTTAGGCAGAGCTTGAGGGATCAGCCTTAGTCAAGTGGCTTTTAATATGGAGAATCCAACCTCCAAACACTTGACCAGTTTTAGCAACCTTTATTTTTTTTTCCAAGTAAAATGGAACTTGCTACTAGTGACGACTTTTCTTTCTATATGCAGGGGCCTAACAAGCCTTCAAAATGGTAAAAAACCATTTAATATGGTATAAAACATGCCTCAGCATGTGTAATGTGTACATTATAGCAAACGAAGCTTTAAGCAAATGGAAGATTACTCACCCTCATTCCATCCCTTTAATTTTACATCTTGAAGCTACATGGTTCCGTTCTTAGACGACTCTTGCACCTTTTAACAAATTCTTGTCACCCAAGTTTTAAAAATGTCAAGTTGGATTGGGAGGAGAAAAATTCATGTCCTTGCTCATTTTTCCAGTTGTTTACCTTTAACTTTGTGAAATGTCAGGTGCACAGCTGATTATTGTGCTCTCAAATATTCCCCATCTTAGAAATCATGCTGCGTATGTGCATAATAAATGCACGTCTATACCAAAACCACCAAAGTAGTGATATCTAAAACACGTAAAAAAGTTATCTTTGTAGACTGTTTTCTGTTTTACAATGACTCTTGTATCTTTGCTGTCATTAAAAGAGCAACTCTTCTGGCAGTGCTTCAGATTGGCAGCCAACGCGCTGGCCACAGGTTTCATGATCCAGATCTGCTAGTGAGACCTCATAGCAGCAGAGGCCATTACCAATAAGGCTGTGAGAAATAGGCAGAGATTTTAGAAACCATAACATCTGAATCATAAATTGACTCACGCGATTACAGAAGACTAAACTCCAGGTAAGATCGCTAAGTGACATTTTGAAAGGAGTATTCTTATTCAAAGGATGCATTCTGGCAGGAAGCAGGAAAAAAAAAAAACCCAAAAAACAAAAAACAAAAAAAAAAACCTCTGCTGTTCTCTTTGGTGCCTCTTGATACAGAGTAAACAAAGTTAGACGTTTGATTTCTCTGGTTCTACATTTCAGTGTTTTGAAATAGAAAAGGAATTGGGCATGTCTCTCTAATACTCATTACCTTTTAATTGTTCTGTTCTACTATCTTAATTTGTCCAACACAGCTAGAACAAAGGGATGTATATGAAAATAGCTCACATAATGTTATGTGAACATACAATATCTTCATTCCAACTCCATAAAACCATTCTTAGACTCATGAAGGCGAAATTAGGCAATGGCCTGTTATTATTACTATTCTACTTTTAAAAGAAATGTTAAACTTTTTCAACATACAAATTTTAAGTTCAGTTATACAAGATTAAATAAACAATAAAGTTCTTAAAACTCATTTTCAGCCAAGATGAAGGTCATATCTATGAAAGTTTATTTAATTAAAAACTTTTAAACATCATTTGTTGTTTTAGGCAATACCCTTTAATATATCTATATTTGTAAAATAACTCCTTAAGATAAAAAAAAACATTGTTTTCATAAGAGATTTTCAAAAACACAGACTCAGCAGTATAGAAGGATATACTAGATAAATAGGTAGGTAACAAAGTCTTTCTCAGGAGAATTGACAGGTGATTATAGAGTCTGTGAAGGCCTAAAGTTTACCATTGGCAACCAGAGAATCAGGGAAGCTAATGCTCTAATTCATTCAAATCTGAGAGTGTAGGAACTTGGATTTGTTAAGCGAACCACAGAGGCAAAGGCCAGATAGCTCAGAGGTCTGATGTTCTCGGTCAGGAGATTAATCTGCCTGTTCTCAAAGACAGAAAAACGTACACTTCTCTGTTTCTCTGTTCTACATGAAATCTCGGTCTGTTGATAGTGTCCATTCTGGGTAGTTGATGCTGGGTCTGTCATAGACAGGGCAGTGGTGATTTAAATGCACTCTCTTCTGAATGGGATTTGCAGATATACCCAGAAATTACCCTTTCTCAGACATTTGAATATCCCTTTGATTCAATTGTGGTGATTAATACTGAAGAGATAAGCCTGTGGGCACATCCATTATAGGGATTCTGTGGAATAGGTTGATGGAGGTAAGCAAGACCCACCCTAACTATGAGTGACACCCTTTCATATGATGAAGTCCTCACTGGATAATATGAGAAAACCTGTCGAGCACCAGTGGTTATCTTTCCATGCTTCCTGTCTTTGGGTGCAGTGTTATCAACCATGCCATGCCCCTCACTGCCATGATGCCCTGTCCCCCCCAACTGTAACTCAGAATCAATATTTTCTTCCTTTAGTCCATTTTGTCTGATAGAAAAGTAACCAATACAGCAGTCACATTGACACCTAGAGAGAACCATTACACATTTCACCCAGTCTTGAAGAAGTAACCTATATTCTTTTGTTGTTGTTGTTGTTTGGCTAAACACATTGTTCACTAATTGAACACCTACTCAGTTGGGAGCAAGAAGGTCCCACAATTACTTGACTGCCATGACACTTACAGGGTTCCCCTCCCCCCACTACTTGCCAAAAATAAATAGATTCTGGCATTGTGAAAAGTTCAGAGAATATGCCATTCCATTTTCCAGACTTAAAATAAAAAAACCACCTCCACCCCCAAACAACAATGGCAACAACAAATAGTTGCCTTTAAAGGGAGCCATGGTAAGTATTTATTTATTCTACATGTGTCTCATACATATGCCATGGTGCCTGTATGGAGGTCAAAGGACAACAGGTGGGAGTTGTCCTTCTTCCTCCACCATGTAGGTCCCAAAGATTGAATTCATGACATCCAGCTTGATGGCCAATACTTCATCTTGATGACCCATTGAAAACTTTAAACCAAGTTTCTCCAAAATTTCCTCAAAGCCGTTATTACTGATTTTATATAAAGATGGCTTTAAACGTACAATCCCTGACATGGAGAATCAGAGAAGCTGGGTTAGAATCTTGTCTCTGTTACCTTCTTTTTGGTCAGTGAGCTAATGAATGCTTAATCATCAAAACTTTCATAATTTATAAAACACAGGCATCATGAGACCTTTCATTTGGGGGTTGGGGTGTGGTGGTCATTATATGGATCGCATGTATTGATGTCTAATGTCTGACTGTGCCCTGCATAGAGCCAGCCTTATAAATAGCAACTGTTTTAACGGAATCAATATCTACAGAAAGCAGCCTGTTCTGATTTCCAAACAGCTCTAATTGTAACCGTGTACTAAAAGCTGCCTCCCTGCAAATTCCAGCCACTGCACTCGTGATGCTCACTGGAGCAGGTAAGTTGGATTCCTTCTTCCACACGAATGCCAGTGAGAGTTCAGAAAACATCTACTTGTCGTCACCGTTTCCCAACTGAGACACAGCAATGAACAGTTGTTATTCCTTAATTCTTCTTCTTTTTTTCCCCTAAGTGTAATGAATATATTAGACTCGAATATATGTAGACCAGAGTGGAAATCAGTACAGGATGGAACTTTTCTTATCTAATTTATATCTGTTTAGCAACAGAAACTAGAAAATGACTTTTCCAGGTCTGACATAGGAAATAAATCATGATAAAACTCCACCAAGGCAGTAGTCTCCTAGACCAATTCTGGCGTGATTAACTGAGTTGTATTATAAATACAAAGTTTTCCTTTTTACCACCATAAATAAATAATAGTACTGTGTTTCCCATTCCTTGTGGAGGAGTCTACTACATTTTATCTCCTTAATCCTTGAAAATATTGCTTCTGTAACTGTTTACTATGCTGTATGTGTAAGCCAAGAAGGATATTTATTAGTTCACCAAAACAGCAATAACCATTACATTTTTATGCAACCAATATATGATATGAGAAGCAATATATTCCCACAAGCAAAGTAATAACATCCTGCTATTGATTAATATTTGTGTAAGTTTCTTTAATAGATATTTTAGTAGAAATCAATGGGATTCTCATACATGCTTTTTTATTATTCATTTTTTATTAGATATTTTCTTTATATATATTTCAAATTTCAAATGCTATCCCGAAAGTTCCCTATACCCCCCCCCAATCTTGCTCCCCTACGCACCCACTCCCGCTTCTTGGCCCTGGCATTCCCCTGTCCTGGGGCATATAAAGTTTGCAATACCAAGGGGCCTCTCTTTCCAATGATGGCCGACTAGGCTATCTTCTGATACATATGCAGCTAGAGACACGAGCTCTGGGGGTACTGGTTAGTTCATATTGTTGTTCCACCTATAGAGTTGCAGACCCCTCCTTGGGTGCTTTCTCTAGCTTCTCCATTGGGGGCCCTGTGTTCCATCTTATAGATGACTGTGAGCATCCACTTTTGTATTTGCCAGGCACTGCCATAGCTTCATAGGAGACAGCTATACCAGGGTCCCTTCATCAAAATTTTGCTGGCATATGGAATAGTGTCTGGGTTTGGTGCCTGATTTTGGGATGGATGCCCAGGTAGGGTAGCCTCTGGATAGTCCATCCTTTCATCTTAGCTCCAAACTTTGTCTCTGTGACTCCTTTCATGGGTATTTTGTTCCCTATTCTAAGGAGGAACAAAGTATCCACCCAATGGTCTTCCCTCTTCTTGATTTTCTTGTGTCTTGCAAATTGTATCTTGGGTGTTCTCTTTCTGGGCTAATATCCACTTATCAGTGAGTGCATATCTAATGACTTCTTTTGTGATTGGGTTACCTCACTAAGGATGATATCCTCCAGATATAACCATTTGTCCAAGAATTCCATAAATTCATTGTTTTTAATAGCTGAGTAGTACTCTATTGTGTAAATGTACCATATTTTCTGTATCCATTCTTCTGTTGAGGGACATCTGGGTTCTTTCCAGCTTCTGGCTATTATAAATAAGGCTGCTATGAACATAGTGGAGTATATGTTCTTATTACCAGTTGGAACTTCTTCTGGGTATATGCCCAGGAGAGGTATTGCTGGATCTTCCAATAGTATTTTGTCCATTTTCTGAGGAACCTCCAGACTGACTTCCAGAGTGATTGTACAAGCTTGCAATCCTACCTGCAATGGAGAAGTGTTCCTCTTTCTCCACATCCTTGCCAGCATCTGCTGTCACCTGAATTTTTTTATCTTAGCCATTCTGACTGGTGTAAGGTGGAATCTCAAGGTTGTTTTGATTTGCATTTCCCTGATGATTAAGGGTGTTGAACATTTTTTTTTTTCAGGTGCTTCTCAGCCCTTCGGTATTCCTCAGTTGAGAATTCTTTGTTTAGCTCTGAGCCCCATTTTAATAGGGTTATTTGAATTTCTGGAGGCCAGCTTCTTGAGATCTTTGTATATATTGGATATTAGTCCCTATTAGATTTAGGAATGGTAAAAATTCTTTCCCAATCTGTTGGTGGCCTTTTTGCCTTATTGACAATGTCTTTTGCCTTACAGAATTTTATGAGGTCCCATTTGTTGATTCTTGATCTTACAGTCATCAGCTATTGCTGTTCTGTTTAGAAATTTTTCCTCTGTGCCCATATCTTTGAGACTTTTCCCCACTTTCTCCTCTATTAATTTCAGTGTCTCTGGTTTTATGTGGAGTTCTTTGATCCAGTTAGACTTGAGCTTTGTACAAGGAGATAAGAATGGATCAATTCGAATTCTTCTACATGATGACCGCCAGTTGTGCCAGCACCACTTGTTGAAAATGCTGTCTTTTTTCCCACTGGATAGTTTTAGCTCCCTTGTCAAAGATCAGGTGACCATAGGTGTGTGGATTCATTTCTGGGTCATCAATTCTATTCCATTGATCTACCTGTCTGTCACTGTACCAGTACCATGCAGGGTTTTTGTTTGTTTGTTTGTTTGTTTGTTTGTTTGTTTTGTTTTTTTGTTTTTATCACAATTGCTCTGTAGTATAGCTTAATCATACATGCTTTTATATATATGTAGTTGCAATATATTTTGTTTGAACCCTGTAATAAAAATCATACCTCACAGATGTACGGAGTCACAAATGAAGAGACATATTAGTGGCAATGTTGTGGTGATATGTATCTGGTGGACAGGTCTCTCTGCTCCTCCAGCCAAACTCAACACACGATAGCTCCTTACAGGGCAGATGTGATACAAGGTCAGTGTCATCTTTTACTCTGTTAAATTAAAAACCTGTCGTCTGACTTCTCCTTTATAAGCAGCTTCTACTCTTGTATGATTTTGTAATACTGTGTTCTGGTTATACGAAATGTATTGGTTCACTGAAGCTTGAAGATATTTCAAATGTAGATGTGTCTTATTATGTAATATAAAAGAATCACATTCATTGATATCATTTCAAATCTCGCTGGAAAGGTTCTAAATCTCGAGAAGCTGTCAGGCTCACAGAAGGTGATACAAATTTCCCCAAAATTCTAATTTTCTTTTGAAAGCACGAGTCCTAGCACTGGCACTAAATGCTGTCAGTTGTTTACATTATAGTGACAAGTTCATTTTATTTACTTTCAAGAGAATGCCTGGTGAATATGCCTTAACATTATAAAATTCATTTTGACATTTCTCAAACAGTGCTAGGAAGCTCAGGAGTCTATAGACCACACTTTGAGACATATCATTTGCTTCAAAGGGAATATGAGAATGTTTATTCTATCCTAAACATGAGTGAACGTAGAGACATGGGTCCAGATAGCCCTGAATATCATGTTCTACTGTGGAAAAGCTACATACAATTTGGTAGTCATGAACTATGAGAAAGTAATTAGTCAGCGCATTACTGAATACATTGTTAGGGACATCAGTTAGATGGGTTACAAATGCAGGTATTAAATCCCTGCTATCGTTTTCAAATGATATTTGTAATATTAGTTTGGGGATTTGTAGTAATTACTCTCCCATTAATATATTTTAAAGGTTTTTCATGATAATATAAAAGATACTATGGCAAACACAGAAATTGGTGGCAAATGCTTAATAAAGGTAGTTTGATACAATACTGATTCTTCTTTTTTTTTTTTTTCAATCTCCCAACTTTAGACATTTATAGAGACCTATGTAGTCAGTAGAATCTCGAAATTAGATCTGTTTTTCAGGGACCTTCATGGCAGCTTGTCTTTCATTCAGGCTTACTACAAGTTGCTGCCTATTTTTCATTCTGCTGTGACTCTGGCCTCTTCAGTTCTTGCACCTGCTCTATAAAAAATATATTCATTCTCTCTCTCTCTCTTTCTCTCTCTCTCTCTCTCCCTCCATCCCCCTCCCCCTCCCTCCCTCCCTCCCTCCCTCCCTCCCTCCCTCCCTCCCTCCCTCCCTCTCTCCCTCTCTCTCTCATACTTCATGTAACAACCAGGAAAATGGCTCCTGTAGAAAACACCCCCCCACACACACACACACACTTACACTTCTCTTGATGCCAAAATTCGGGGAACTGCCAAATTTTGTCTTAAAATGTTGCTTACTGTCATAAACTGGGCTTCCTCTTGGCCTTGATCTTCTAAAACTTCTTTTCTTTCTATTTGTTTGGTTTTATTTTAGCTAGCTAGTTGGACTTTGGGATTGTGAAATATCCACTTCTATGTCAGAAAGGATAACCTACCTTTATCCACGGTTATCTTCAGTGGGTTTCATACCCACTGTCCATGCTTCTCATTTCTCATCCATAAAATGGAATATTCGTGACATAACTCAGAGAAATATTCTGAAGCTGAAATGTAAGAATCCACATGTCTTTTCAAAATGTTACATCCAGTACAACACAAACATTCATATCCTTGTTACATCATGTTCAATAGCATGTGATTGTTATCATAACCAAATAATTGTTAAATTATATATACAATGAATTTTTCTCTAGTAAAATTAAAGAGTAAATGTCTTTGTCTTTGAGGGACTAGTCCATTGGTGAGAGAATTTCTAGTTTACTCTATAAATAAATAGATTTAAACCTATAAAATTGTATAAGTTTATAAATGTTTCTTGATATATGTGTATGTGTGTGTGTGTGTGTGTGTGTGTATGTTGCCTGACAATTCACTTGGTTGTTGTTTACCTTTCATGGTAAGCCTACACATCAACATACGATCCAGCAAGTCATGGAATTCCCTAAGGGAAATCTGACGTGAACATTGTATTTACATGTGGAGAACATCGCCCATGTAATTTTGCTCTTCTGACAATGTCTTCTGACAAAGAATGTTTAAGCAAAATTGAAACATCGAATCTAAAGAAAACTCATGTGATGGCTTAAGACCAATGTAATAGCACCGAACTGTTGAGCAGGGCTGACCAGACTGTCCTGGAGAACTGAAAAGAACTGAGTTTTAACCCAAAGATGCGAGAATTCCTGGGAGATCATCCACATGTGCTCACCTACGCCCTCTGCTCACCAATGTTAGCACATCCCTGATTATTTAAGGTCTTCCTTGCTAGCCAGTCTTGGCCTATCACACTTGCTTAAGATTGGCAGTCTAACAGTTCTTTCTACTTCCTCTTCTGTGATCTTCCTTTTACAAGTAAGTAATTTCCAATATCACCCAAATATGATTCAATCATGTATATCTAAAAGGAAAACATCTAATCATCTCTCCATTCCACATTTACCCTCTAGGTACTATTCTATTTCTCTTCTATGTTTTCTGGATGATCTTTTTGGGAAAAAATTGATAATAGATTTTCTAATGCATTCTCTAATTTCTGGATCTCTCCCCACTGTTGCAGGCATGGAGATTTAGCTCTTAGCCTCCTCATTTTATTTGTTCAGTGACAGATTTATCCTAGGAGTTAGGTCCCTCCATTACAATGCCATCTTCAGCTGTTGAGTCACCTGCCCTTTCATTTGTCTCCTTGAGGATGTTTATAGGTATTGAGGCAAGTTTTCCTTCTGTCTATACTGGTCGTGCCAACCAGTCAGTCAAGTATTTTTCCTTAATATTTGTATATGGATACCATTCATATTTCCCAGTGTATTAAAACATTAACTAAAGCTTCCAAAGTTGCCTCATATATCCCTTCTTCTTTCTCACTATTTATGTACTTTTCCCCCTAAACAACACTTCTACTAATGTGGTAATCAAAGTTAGCCATTGTGGTCCCCATATTCAGACAGGTATCTGATAAAGGTAGACTGATCTCTGTGAATCCCAGGCCAGCCTGGTCTATATAGTGAGTTTCACGACTGCCAAAGCTGCGTTGTGAGATATCTAGCAAAACTGAACAAAAATAGAGTATCTAGCTAATCCTTGTCTCAAGGTAATCAAAAGATGCTGGTCTTTCTCTCTAGCATTGTCCTGAATCACTTGACTCCTCTGGGTCATGAGCTGTCTACAAGGTCGATTCCACTTCCTCACCACAACCTTCTTGACTTTATCTCATAAAATCTTTCCCACGTAACTTTTCCCATGGCCTATCAAGCATGACCCTGACTTATAAGTTTTAAAGTGTTCTCATTTCTTCTGTGTGTAGGATATGGGCATGAGAGAAAAAAAAAGCTGCCTGTGAGGATGCAGCCGTATCTGCATGCATGCACATAGAGACCAGAGGATAACCTTAGTACCATGCATCAGGAGCCATCTACTAAGCATGTTGAGATGGGGTCTTAAGGGTCTGGAGTTTGTCCAATAGGCTAGGCTGGTTGGCCTGCAAGCCTGTGTCTATTTCCCAGTTCTGGGACTATAAACCCACAGCATCAATCATGCCTAGTATTGTTATGTGGGCACTGGGGATCAAACTCTGGCCCTCATGCTCACATGACAAGCATTCACTGCCTGAGTCATCGGTCCACTCTCCCTTCTCTTCTTAAAGTTCTTTATTACCTTCCTCTGAATTGCTGTGGTGCATATGTGTGATGCTCTGCACCTTTACTGAGACAGAACTGCTCCTCCCCACTGTGGCCAGTCCATATTTTCTGGTTGTCTTCTTTGTTGATCTAATTCTGATATACCCTGGTATACTCTTGGGCTTATTTAGTAGACTTTGTATGCTTAAAGCTTATCTTTTAAATATGAACGTCAGAACTACAAGCTGTACAGGGACAGACATATAGGTATAATATTTTGCCTACTGATAGAACTGTCATATTTCTTTTGGGTTGCCTTTCAATCTCTGCATAGCTGGTCCCCACTTTCTTAGAGAAGTTACTTTAGAAAACATAGAATAATAATTCTTCCTTGCCTCTTTTATGTGTATTTTTCTCCCCCTTGTTCGTATTATCGAACGTTCTTCGGCAGGAATTGAGAACCACTTTTTAAACTGTAACTATCAAGATAGCCCCCTCGTTCTGCAGTATCTGTCAGACAGAGAGTATGCTTCATTTTAGTGTCAGTTTAAAAACGCAGATGGCCACAGTGACAATAACTCTAAGCTAACTGGCTCCCGGGGCAAGGAACCAACCAGTGCTCAATTAATACCATTATAATTCTGCATTGGCTTGGTCTATAAAGCTGCTTTACAAGCCTGTTTCAAATCTGAGACCTTTCATGAAATTTGATAGCACACAACAGTATCCACTACTACTTCTGGATTTGATGTCCTATTTGTATCCACATTTCCCAGAGCTTCAGCACAAAGTTAGAATGGCAAACGCTCAGTACGTCTGGTTAAAGAATGAAGACCTGCTATTAAAAATGCTCTGTCAAGGTTTGTGAATCTGGGCTCATTTATTCTGAATGAAGACCTGCTATTAAAAATGCTCTGTCAAGGAAAAAAAAAAAAAAACCACAGATAGCCTAATTGCAATTACCAACCTCCCCTGTTCATATCCCCCCATACTGTCCAAGCACCATTCAGCTGAGCTTAAAAACTCTCCATTAGTCTTTCCATGAAGCTCTGTGTAGGTCAATGTTACAGTGAAGTCTTTCATCCTTGATGCAATAGATTGGATAAAATGCAGCTTGCCAGGTTTAATACATATCTGGTAGTTCAATAACATCCCCTAAAACAAAACCACTTCAAATCCATTGAATGTGTTTTAAAAAATGTCTCTGATAAGTGAGTGAATAAATAAAAGACATGCTTTATAACAGCTAAATTAAAAGGCTATGGAAGAAGCATGCAAGATGAAGACTGGCAGGTAAAGTGGGGGAGCCTACCCATGTAAAAGGAGAAGGAGACAATCAGAACTCTTGGCCAGCTGCCTCTGTCCAGTCTGATTCTTGTGTACAGAACTTTGAAAATAGCCCTGTTTTTCTCTAAGCATAGGTTTGGTAATGTCTGGACTCATAAGCTCTTACATCAAGACAAACCCAATCAGATCATTAATTAGACTATTAGCTCTATTGTGAGCCCAACTCTTTAAAAAAATTAATCACTTTACATCCCAGAAGCTGTCCCTATTTTGGTCCCCCCTCACAGAGTTCCTGCCCTCATCTCTCCTCCCCTTTGCCTCTGAGAGGGCAGCTTTACCACTGTGTATTCCACCACCACCCCCACCAACTCAAGTTCATCAAGTCTTTGCAGGTTAGGTGTATCATCTCTCCCTGAGGCCAGACAAGGCAGTCCTCTGCTACATATGTGCCAGAGGTCCTCAGACCAGCCCCTATATGCTCTTTGGTTGGTAGCTCCAGTCTCTGGGAGTTCCCAGGGATCCAGGCTAGTTTACACTGTTGGTCTTCCTGTAGGGTTTCCATGCCCTTTGGTTCCTTCAGTCCTTCCCCTAACTCTGCCATGGGGATCCCTGACCCATGTCCAATGCATTGATCTTAGTCAGCTACTGGGTAGAGCCTCTCAGAGAGGTGTGAGCCCAATTCTTTAATCTTGGCATTGCATGTAACACAGATCAGGTTATCACTGCACACATTCGCTCATTAGCTTATTTGCTTATTTATTATTTATTCTTAAGAATCTCATGCACATATACAATTAAAAATGACCACCCCTGCCTTGTGTTCTTTTAAATTCTCCCTATATTCCCCTAAAAGTCCTTGTACCAAACCTTGTTTGTTTTAATGTGACACTAAGTCAAGTTAGTACCAATTTTTCATAAAAGTATAAGCAACTCTTCATTACAAACGAGTCTTAAACTATTCCCTGCTCAGTGAGAAATCTTAGAGACAGAAATCAATGGGAGAAAAAAAGATAGATTTATTTAAAGATAGGATTGGACCAGAGAGATGGTATTGATACCTAAATTGATGGCCTGAATTTCATCCCCAGAACCCAGAAGGTGGAAGGAGAGAACCAACTCAAACAAATATCCCTCTGAACTCCACTCATGAACAGTCTTATATGTGTCTGTCATACATGTAAATGCATCAATGAATCAGTGTAAAAAATTGAATACAGGATGAGGAAGATAGGAACTACCTTTTATTGGTTCTATGGTAGTGGTGGTTTTCCTCCTCCTCCTCCTCCTCCTCCTCCTCCTCCTCCTCCTCCTCCTCCTCCTCCTCCTCCTCCTTCTCCTTCTTCTTCTGTTCCTCCTTCTCCTCCTTCTTCTTCTGTTCCTCCTCCTCCTCCTCCTTCTCCTTCTTCTTCTGTTCCTCCTCCTCCTCCTCCTTCTCCTTCTCCTTCATCTTCTGTTCCTCCTTCTCCTCCTTCTTCTTCTGTTCCTCCTCCTCTTCCTTCTCCTTCTGTTCCTCCTCCTCTTCCTCCTTTTCTTCTTCTTCTTCTTCTTCTTCTTCTTCTTCTTCTTCTTCTTCTTCTTCTTCTTCTTCTTCTTCTTCTTTCTCTAATCTCTATTTCAGAGATTTTTGGGGTGTGTGTATACCAAAAACTTTCATACAAGGAAAAGAGAAGAGTTTGGGGAGACAATGGGAAGGAGTCTGGAAGCTCCATATCCTTCATCACCACATGTGCATCGTCTGCTCCTCATCTGTTCTGGGACTTCAGACTCTACTTTGCACTCCTATAGCGAATTCACTGTTACTGGAAGATGTTCAGATTCCAGCATAATTTGCAGGACCCACTTAATATAATACCAGTATTAGACCAAATCCACAACACATCTAGACTCAGCTGTGAATTGGACCTCTGAGCATGACTATAAGGGGATTATCTCAGTTTCATTATAGAGTATGGGAAGCCCCACCCACTATGCATGGCACCTTTCTTTGGTTCATATGCATGAATGTCAAGTGGGGTAGGAAGCTGAGCAGCATCAGGGGTTCGTGACTCTACTTCTAGAATGTAAATTCCATGTGATCAGTGGCTGTTGCCTTTGTCCCCACCATGATGAACCATTTGTGAGCCAGAATAAATCCTTTCTCCCTTAAGCTGTTTTGGTCAGAGTATTTTCTCACAGCAATGGGATGAGAACCACCGTTCAATCGTATATGACTGGCTTATTCTTCCCAGAAGTGAATCGTTCCTAGTTTATCAAGTGTTTCTTCACACACTTACACACAGCCTGAAAGTCCTATATGGTCCAGATTGAAAGTGAGTTCCTTGATTCTCTTCCCTCTCAGAGGGAAACTGGAGTCGAGTGTCAGGAGACACGGAGTTCTTTTGAGCAGTTAATTATTTATTTGGATTATCGCCAGCTTTCAGCTGTCACAATGTAAACAAGCTTCTGGAGCCGGAACAAAAAAAACCTCCACAGTTCAATTCACTATCAGTTCTGTGCAGTTTGATGGCACCTGTGGTCGGTCTTGATAGTCTAGACAGAGCTCTTACAGAAAACCATCATCCCACACATAGTGAAAAGATACACTCCTCTCATTTTGAAAGGTCCCTGCGTCCTCTGATTTTTTTTCCAATTCTAACCTTCCACCCTGCACAGTTTGTACTGCTTTTCTTTGCAACTGTCTTCAGGAGGAAAATTGTCTTCTGCCACATACCTCATCCCAGGTGTCTGCAGGAACTGTCAATTCACCAAAAAAAAAAAAAAAAAAAACAACCCAAAAAAAGAATGTTTCTCTCTATCTTCAGAATAAGAACAAAAATTAAAATAAACTTCTGTTTCTCTGTCATAATCAAACCTAACAAAAGTAAGTGTTTAGTGGATTCATATCCCCCACATTAACTACTTTAGCAGGTGGCTGAACAATTGTAGGCTACTACTGTGTAATCTATTTCAATCAAGAAAACTTCTGCATACAATAATTTTTAAGCAGTCAACTATGATGTGAGGGGAAAAAAATCTTTTTTTTTTTTTTTGAGCTGGACTGCTGGTTTTTTTTTTGCACAGGGACCAATTCCCACATGGTAGTTAGTTGCACCAGAATATAAATACTTGGTCACACACACAAGAAGAGATAAAATTTTAGAATTTCCGCAGATGGGGAAAAAAAAAATCTTTCTTAACATTGAAGGCCCAGGTCTAACTTCATGTGTGTAGAATGATCTGTGATTAGACCAAGAGACAACATGTGCTGCTTTTCCTAATGTCTTGACGGTGGAAACTCTAAGATTCTAAAGACAAGTCTTCAGCCAGAGCATCTATGAAAAAATGTGATGAATCCAATTCTTAACAGGTTAGACCTGCCCAAGAAAGCTGCTAAAAACAAGGCAGGCACAGGCTCCATGAAGAGAAGCCAGAGGGGATATGTTGTTCTCTAAAGGGGTCAAACACTGGGTTCAAATCAAAGTCTCAAGGCATATTGCTTTCTTAGAAGAGGGAATATCTGCTCGGAGCACTTGGAGTGCTCTAGTGGAATGAAATTATGTTCTTTATTCTTTCTCTGTTATGTAAAGGACTCAGGGAGGACTTGAAACAGAATACCTATAAACCCACACAGGCATACAGGGGTGTGCACATTTATGCCCCACCACATACACACACACACAAATTTGGTCATGTAACAATTGGCTTTCATTTAACAGAAGCAAAGCTATTCATTACTAAAGACTGAGTGACCTCTCAGGAGATTGTTGGGACATTATTTATTACTCAAGAATTTCATGTCTTTCATAGCTGCTGGGAAATGTGAGCTGGTCGTGGCAATGAAATATGGGATTTCCCTGATTCTCACTGTGGGTTCCTGCTCGGTTCTAAATTGTTTTACTTTGGCTCTTAATTATATTTAACACTATTGCATATCCATGATTAAGTTAGGCCTGTAACCTGACAAGACATCTTACATCTGCCCTTTCCTCTCAGAATTCCTACTGACATTTTAAGTAAACTATGGAGATGTCTTGTCTACGTTTCAGTCTGTGAATACAATGCAGCAACGTTAATTAATTGTGATTTGATCCAATAAAGGAGTCTTCTAGAATCTGTGCTTGTATAAGAATTTTTAAACACCTTGTTTTATTTGGAGCTGGGCTCAATTCTGAGGTCCTGGCTGGCATTGATCTTGTGCTCTAGACTATGCTGGCCTCAAATTTTCAGTGGTTCTTCTACTTCTTCTTAAAGTCCCGAGATGACAGACATGTGCCATCACACCCAGCCTAGAACACATAATTAATCATAAGTATTGTTAGGAGGGGTTAGATTTAATGTGTTAAATGCTATTTAGTAATAGTCATTCTTATAAAGTGCACTATGCAGAAAATACGGTAAATTGAATATAGACTGTAATTTCCAACGCAGTGTAGCACTTTTAGAAATGAGAAAGGTAGCCCGAGGAATAAGTGATTCTTGCCAAGACTGAGATGTGGAAAGAAAATCTAGGAAAATAGAGATGTAAAAAGAAAATATGGCCAATAATCTACGTACATATTCATATATCAAACATCAGATATGGTGAAATTGACCATGTAGTAAAAGTCCTTGCCACGCAAGAATAAAGACCTGAGTTCAGATTCCCAGAAGTCATGTAGACTCTGCAACAATAGTGGGTATCTTTAATCTCAGTGCCTGTGATAAAATAGGAGGTGGAGACAGAAGTAGCATCGTAGGTTCACAGGTGACCTAACCTAGTTAATGCAGCAGCAAGTGAGAGACCATGTCGCAAGTTCTGTGGAAGATGAGGAATGAGACCAAGTGTTTGTCACTAGTCTCCACTCCCGCACTGAGTGCACCACCCACATGCCTCCATTCTTATCTAAGTACACATGCTCGCACATGTGCACACACACACACACACACATACACATACACACACACTCACAAACACAGAGGAGAGAGGGAGAGAGAGAGATTTAATATAAACTAAAAGGGCTCCTGATAGCTCAGTGGTAGAGCACAGGACTCCCATGTACTGTATCTACTGTTATGTCTTTGCAAGGCCTTAGACTCAATTTCCTGTCTTGCAAGAGAAAAACAGAAAAAGAATAGGCAATCCTAAAGGAAGTCCAGCCTGACTGAGAAAAGCAGCAACTATGGGGGAAGTCCTGCAACAGTATTGTTGGTACGAAAATAAGTAGAGCGGTACATAATCAACCAATCAATCAATAAACCATTTTCCCAATGTCTACAGCTTCCCTTTGTCCGAAAGCTGCTGAGTTGCCTCAGCCTGAGTTTTCACTAGTAAACAACTCCTGTGTTCTAGAACACTTTGCTCTGCCTGCAGAGATCCGCCTTGAATTCACCCTCTGCCTGGCCTCAGCCTGTCCTACCCTCTTCTCTCTCTGGCTTCTTCCTCTCTCCTTTTTATATCTGAGCCTCTGTGAAGCCCTACTACTACCTTCCTCAGTTTCTGTTTCTTTTCTTTAAATGTTAGTCCCAGTGGAAGGACTCATTATCAAGCGCTTTTTGGGGTTTTGTTTTGTTTTGTTTTTTGTTTTTTGTTTTTTGTTTTTTGTTTTTTGTTTTTTGTTTTTTGTTTTTTGTTTTTTGTTTTTTGTTTTTTGTTTTTTGTTTTTTGTTTTTTGTTTTTTGTTTTTTGTTTTTGTTTTGGTTTTTGGTTTTTGGTTTTTTGGTTTTTGGTTTTTGGTTTTTGGTTTTTGGTTTTTGGTTTTTGGTTTTTGGTTTTTGGTTTTTGGTTTGTTTTTGTTTTTTCGAGACAGGGTTTCTCTGTGTAACCCTGGCTGTCCTGGAACTCACTCTGTAGACCAGGCTGGCCTCAAACTCAGAAATTCGCCTGCCTCTGCCTCCCAAGTGCTGGGACTAAAGGCAAGTGCCACCACCTCCCGGCTTAATTTTTTGTTTGTTTGTTTTTTGTTTTTTGTTTTTTTTTTGCTCTTTATTTGTATTTGTGTTCTCTTTTCTCCCTCCAAACCAGAAGTTGATGAGAAGTCTTTTACTGAAAATATCGCTTTCTTACTTCAATAATTATTTTTCTGAAAAGTGAAAATAGAAGGAAGGAAATGCCCACAGTAATTGTCATTGGTCAACATCAAGGGTTTGTTTTTTTAATAAATCTTCAGATACTTTGCTTGTTGCCTTTAGAGTAATCTTTAGGTCATGCTTTCATTAACAGGAATTCACTAAAACCCCAAAGTAGCTAAATGCAAGGCTAGGGACAACATAAGCTTCAAGAGTATCTGACTAGATCAGCACACACATACATACACATATACACACACATACACATACATACATACATATGCACATATACACATGCACATATACATATACACACTTTCATACATATATATACACATATAAACATATACCTACATGCACACACACATACATACACATATACACACACACATATACATACATATGCACAGATACACATGCCCATACACATATACACACACATTCATACATATATATACACATATAAACATATACCTACATGCACACACACATACATACATATACACATACACACACACACACATACACTATACACTGACTCCTAAGTGATCACTGCAAGAAATAGATGAAGGACAAAGCAAACCACAGCTAACATCGCTGTTTCCTTGGTGACTAGGAAATGTGTCCCCATTGCTAACTTATTTATTTGTGGTCCATGAATTACCACTAGCAGTGTCTCACACTGTTGTGCCTGTGCACTCCCACACTTCAGAGGCAGTCTCCATGCAGAGACGTTTACACTGGATGCCTGGCAGTCTCCAGTGAGCTTTCAATCAACTGGAATGACTGGAGCTTTGATTTTTAAAAATCTTTAATTTTAGGTATTACTTCAGCTGAATTTCTTTAAACTTTTTGTAGATGTGATATTTACAGAATTATTTGTTTAACACAATTAGTATAATTCAGTATCTCTTTTCGTATTTAAAAGTGTCTGGCCGATCAAGGACTATTGGAACTTAACTCCCACATTCTACTATTACATTAAGCATTTGGGATACATGATCAGTTTACTATTTTAGTGGTTATTGTGTTCAATTTTTTTTCATATTCCTGTCTTTCTTGGACAGTAAGTGGTTTCATAATTCCAATAGTCTCACCTGCCTGTATAAGCTACTTGCTTAAGAGAGTTTTATATGAGGGCTCATAAGATCCTAGAACTCTGTTTCATTCTCTCTAAATGTGAAGATAAACACCTGTCCTCCTTATGAAAAAGAAAGAAAGGAAAGGTAAGGAAAGGAGAGAAGGAAGAGAGAGAGAGAGACAGAGACAGAGACAGAAAGAGAGACAGAGACACAGAGAGAGACAGAGAGAGACAGAGAGAGAGAGAGAGAGACAGAGACAGAGAGACAGAGAGAGAGAGAGACAGAGAGAGAGAGAGAGAGAGAAACCCTAACTTGTAAGTCCAATCATAGGACAGAAGCTTGCAACTGGAATGCTAACTTTAGCATATCTAATTAGCTGGGACATAGAACATGTTGGATGACTGAATCTCAATTACAAAAGAAAAAACCAGTTTAATTTCATCAGAGTTTTAAGGACATTGGTAGACATGATATATTTTACATCAGCATAGCTAAAGGAGAGAGCTGATCACTGGGCTTGCCTGCAGGGTTTCTAGAAAACACAATAATATTTTTTTCCCTAGAATTAAAACTGGTTATTAAATTCACTTTTCTGGAAGCAAAACAAAGTGTTGAGAAATCTGTCCTTTGTTTATTCGAAAGCATACCAATATTTTATAAACAAATGTGTAATTACTCAAGGGAAGTTAAGAGTGAAAGCAAATATGTGTGGTGCTGAATGGCATGGGTTAGATTTTTCTGAAAAATTCCAAGCATGAACCAAAAAAAAAAAAAAACCTACACACAATGCAGATTTATCTATTGAAAATGAAAACTTGGTATTAAAGATTTTAACTAAAAGCGGCTGGTTGCCATGGTAGCAAGACATAAATTCAGATACTAAGGGAAAGGAATGCATCATGCAGTGAAATCAGGTGGGATACGAGTACGGGGCAGAGCTTTATATTCATTTTAATTTGGTGAGAAAAACTTACAGGAAAAAAGAATTCAGCCAAATCAGCTAAATGGTAAAGAGTAGTTAATGCTCTGGGGAGGGCATAGGAAGGGACCTAGGTTGGATTCTCCTGCCTTAAACTTCAAGCAATGAGAGACTTCAGAGCTACTCTGTACAGAAGATGAACAGGTGAGCATTGCATTTAAAATGCCTGTGAATTTACTGTAGTTTACACACATACGTTTATTTCAATGGGACCAAATATAAAATGAACGTCTATAAGTTCCTATTAAATAGTTTTTCCAGAAGATTTACATTTTCACCGTAAATAGCAATAGCTTAGGGAATTTTTTTTTCAAAGAGGTAGTTTTTACTTCTAAGACCAAAGATGGCAAAATGGCTCAGAAAATAGAGGTGTTTTATCTCAAGATATCATGAGTTCAAGTGTTGGGACACACAGATGATACAAGGAAAGAAGAGACATCCACAAGTTGGTCCCTGACCTTGCATCCTTTGGGAGGTAGCCACTTGCTTAAGAGAGTTTTATATGAGGGCTCATAAGATCCTAGAACTCTGTATTTCATTCTCTCTAAATGTGAAGATATATATGTGAATAGGCATAGGCATATGTATGAAAGATAAGGGAGATAACACAAAATACCTGTCATAAATATGTGATGGCCTGAGATAAAATCCCTAGAACTGATGTGCAAAAGCCAGGTGCCTCTCCTAGCACTGGAGACATAGTGATTGTACAATCCCTGAAACTCACTGGCCAGCAAGTCTAGCCTAATTAGTGAACCCTACATTGAGTGAGAGAAAATGTTGCCCAGTATATTCACCTAGCCTCCACATGTCCTCACATATACAGCCCTGTCCTGGCTGGTTTTGTGTCAACTTGATACAAGCTAAAGTCATCAGAGGATGGAGCCTCATTTGGGAAGATGTCTAATTGAGATCCAGCTGTATGACAATACTCAAACAGTGATCAATAGAGAAGGACCCAGCCCTCATTAGGCAGTGCTGTCCTTGGGGTCCTGGACCTGGGTTCTGTAAGAAAGCAGGCTAAGCAAGGCAAAGGGAGCAAGCCAGTATGCAGCATCACTCCATATCCTCTGCAACAGCTCCTGCCTCTAGGATACTGCCCTATCTGAGTTCCTGTTCTGGCTTCTTCAATAATGAACAGTTCTATAAAAGTGTAAGCCAAATAAACCCTTTCCTCTCCTACTTGCTTTTTGGTCATAGTGTTTTGTAACAATAATAGAAACCAGTCCGCAGCAAAAATAAACAGAGAAACAATATTGTGTAAAATAGATGCATCTTGAAAGCTAGCATCTATTATATGGGCAGAGATATATTTATGCACATAATCCTATGTAATACAAATAAAAACAATAATCCATGAATATCAATAATCTCCACATATTCTCTTTCAAGATAGAAATTAAAGAATTTTGCCCAATACCAAAACAAAAAATATTCCTGTAATTTTTTTTTTTTTTGCTTTAAAGCTTATTCTTTTCACTTTCTTCTGTCTCATGATGCCATCATGTCTCCTGACACTGGGTATTGAAACCAGGTCGAAGAATCTGTTCCCTCTGGACCAGTTCCACTCAGATCTTCTCTTTCCGAGGTAGCTTCAGTATTCTAAAACACCTGTCCACAAAAAAAAATCTTTTGTCTATCAAAAGTCAGGAGCAAAGAGGCATCCTCCTCCTGGTTTTGATATAGATAACAAAAGAGTCAAGGACAACACTGTGAGGTTTATCCCTTCCTCGGAACTCACTTGTATCATTGTGATGTCAGAGTAATACCTATATGTCTGTCAGATGCTGAAATCCCTGTTTTGTACAAAGACTCTTGGCTGTAAAACCAAGCTTCTAGACAAATCAGGACAGGGTTATCCACTTTGCAGAACTTGAGCCCTATCAAAGAGTTTGTTATTCAAGAGGGAATATATCATTCGCAATTTGTAAAGTTCTCATAGATTTACCAGTATGTCTATATACCTCTGATCAAAACCAAAGGAAACCTCCACAGATATAGCTTGAAGTAAGAAGAGCTAGTCTTGTGTATTGATGGTAATGTGTCTAGTAAAGACCATGGGAAAATGGTTTCTTTTTTAGCAGTGTTCATAAAGCAACACTAGGATAACTCATCTAGCATTACTCAATATGCTTTACTCTGTGTTTGTTTTGAATTACCTCATTGTCTCATTTCATCTTCAGCATAATCTTGTGAAGCCAGATGAAGCTCACAGTACTTGCCCATTAAAGGGACCATGCTGCCATACTAATGCCTACATCAGGGCCCTCGATGCTCTGTGTATCTACTGCTTGAAAGTGATGTCTCATGAATCATGAAGATACATGGGTCTTTAAACTGCCAGTGAGAAAAGTTATAGAAGAAATTCCTAGACTCAAAAAGGACAAATCACTGGATTCCTGCCTGTGGGAACAGAGGTTTAAAAATAGAATAATACCAGAAGTCTACTTACTCATATATACACATATAGAAAATTAATAGCAATATAGTATTAAGCCCCTGTACTGCTCAAGACAATACCACAACCTAGTCATTTATCTAACTAAAGCATCATGCCCAATAATCTAACTCCTTCTCTGCTATCCCAACTCCTCAAAACTATTATACTGCCAAACTCAATCACTAATTTAGTTTTGTAAATATATTAAAATTCTTATTTGAAAATTTAAGATAAAGCAAAGTTAACGGCAAAGGCAAACTATATCATCCAATAAACAAAGTAATAGCAAAACTGCTGTCACGAAGTAAATTCCGCTCAATACTTGCTTGTCCCAAGTACAACTTCTGTCTACCCAAATACAAAACAGAAAAAGAAATACTGTACAATGAGGAAACTTCAGAGCTGGGAAGAAAACAAAGTATTGCATCATATGTCAATTTATGCATTTGTTTTTTGACTAATATTTATTTATTACCCCAGTAACACATAATTTGACTATTGTATATTGCAATATATGTTAAAATCAGTTCCAATTTCATCTAAAATTTAGAATAAAACTCCAGGAATTTATATTGGGTATGCTTGAAAACACACACATTCATACACACACACACACACACACACACATATGTATATATATATATATATATATATATATATATATATATACAGTGTATGTTTATGTGGGGTTAAGGGGTGTGGCTTGTGTGTAATACATATGGACTTATGTACACTCAGATGTATTTGAATAGAACTAATATGTCAACAACATATATTCCAACCCATAATCATGCATGTTTAACTTCTCTCACTAGTCTTTTATAGATCTCAATATAAAATCTACATTTACATATTGAAATATTTCAAATATTTTGTTTACAGACACTAGGTGTTTGCTACTTATTAGAAGTCACTTATTTTTGCTCACAGGTTTTTGCTAATCTTTAGAAATGCAATTGACTTTTTTGTTGACATTGTGTCCTGTGACCTTTTTAATTCAGAAACTTTCCAAGAACTATTTGACAGATTGTGTATACTTTTCTTCAAGCTTGATAGTGTTATCCAAACACTGAGAGTTTTACTCCTTTTATACTAAACTAAATGCCTTTCCTGTCTATCCTTTGTGCTAAAAAACACCCGTAGAACAATGGAGAGAAGACCTAGGAAAATAAAGGCTCTGTTTTGGGGTACGGTATCTTAGTTAGGGTTTTTACTGTGGCACAAAACATCATGACCAAAAAGCAAGTTGGGGAGGAAGGGGTTTATTCAGTTTATATTTCTACATTGCTGGTTATCACCAAAGGAAGTCAGAACAAGAACTCACACAGGGCAGAAACTTGGAAGCAGGAGCGATGGAGGGATGCTACTTACTGGCTTGCTTCCCCTTGCTTGCTCAGCTTGCCTTCTTATAGAAGCCAGGACTGGCAGCCCAGGGATGGTATCATTCACAGTGAGTCTTCCTCCCTTGATCAGTAATTGAGAATATGCCTTACAACTGGATCTCATGGAGGCTGAGAAAGAAACTGGAGAAAATAACACCCTTTACAACAGTCACGAATAACAGAAAATATATTGGGATAACTCTACCCAAGTAATTTATTAATACCTTTCACCTGTAAATAAATGATGTGGTCCCTATGCATTGTAAAATCTTAGAATATACTCAGTTTCCTCATTTTTTATTGTTATTATGTTCTTTGGTTTACCTGAGCTTTCATCTATATTAAGGAGCACATTTAATATTCCCTACTTTTTTGCTCCTTTTGTATAGATTTAAGCTCCCCTGTTAACTTATCCATTCTTTTGGGCAAAAATAAAATCATTAAAATTTACTGTTTTCTAGATAAAATTCTATCAACAATGAATTCACTCAACTTGTCTATGTGGAAGAAACCATGCTACTTTAACTCTGTTTATGAAGGGTATATTCTCAGGCTAAGATTTTTATTTTACCAGCTGCTGTCCTTCCACACTCTTACTGTTTTATAGTCTTCACAGTCCCCATACAAAGCAACTCCAGTCTCTGTGCTTCACCTCTCTTCATATCATTTGACTTCAGGCTTTTTTTTTTTTTTTTTTTTTAATTTTGAATCTAACTTTGGTTGATTCACACTCGTTGCAGATGTAATGAAGTATGGTCTAACTCAGACCCATACAGGGTCCATTATTTCACTTAAGTCTCTGTGATCCTTGCTATGAACCATGTTTAGAGGATTCTGTGGGCCCTGTTCTCATGGTATCCTTGACCCCTCTGGTTCCTGCATTTATTTCTGTTCTCAGGGTTATAGATTGAGAAGACAGAAATGCTCCTAACATGGAAAAAGCACATTCATTAACAGGAAGCAAAGGGTAGATGGGGTGAAGATCAGTTTTCATAGCAACCACATTGTAAGAGCTACCCAGGACTACATCAAAAATACCTCCGTTCTTCTAAGGAGAGGCAGTCTCTGACTCAAGGGCCTCTAACCTTAGAGTGATGAAGTACTCTAGTGGCACAGTTCTAGCTGAGAAGCCATTGGGAGTTGATGGCTTCTAGACAAAGGAAGAGTCACTATTTTGGAGGGAGTTGATACTGGCATATTTCTCCAGATCTATGCTTATAAGGACAACACTGACTGGCCTCAAGGGTTATTCAAAGTAAGAAATAAACAAAAATGGGGCACGGAGCTGGATATGTTGAGAATGGTTCAGGGAAAGGTTGGAGAGAGGAGATGGAAGGAAATATGATCAAGATACATTGTATGCATGTATGAAATTTCCAAAGAACAAACAAAAATTAAAACCACAGTGTCATCACATGCCTGTGAGAATGGTCATTATATATTTAAAAAAAACCAAAGATTATTTATATTTTCAAGAAGGTGAAGAAAAGGAAACACTTGTATGCTGTTGGTGAAAATGTAAACTAGCTTAACCATAATGAAAAACAGTAAAAGGTATAAATGGGCTTCTCATATGGTAATATGAACTCCATTAATGAGGATGCATCAGAAGGAAATGAAATAAATGTGTTGAAAAAGCAAAAACCCTGTGCTCGTCGCACTATTAATATGATAGTCAACACAGAGAATCAAAGTACCTGCCCATGAATTAATGGATGAACAAGGAAAATTTAATATATGCATGCTGCTATATAGATATATACACCATATTGTCAACATATGTAAAGAAGGAAATCTTGTCTAGATGGATTTGAAGGAGAGTATACTAGGTCAGGCATAGCAAATAAATTTTATATTACCTTATATGTTGAGCCAAAACCAAAAGTAATCACATGGAAGAAGAGGGGATAATAGTAGTTATCTATTATAGTAATTATCTACATAGAAGTAAGGGTATTTGGGGAAATGATAAACAAATAGAAATTTTTAGTTAAGCAAGAGTAAAGGCCAAATGACATATTGTACAACATTAAAACCTAGGCAAGCATTTATTAGATCGGTATTACAATGTCCTTAAGGCTTCAAATGTTTGTATTTTATAAGATGTCATCATGAGATTTTTATCTAATAAATAAAAGATTTACCAAATTATATATCATATATATGTTCCAAAGAATGACTGAGAATTAACTCAGATGGATAGGAGTGATGTGGAATTTCAGATGCTGTTGCTGAGTGAAAAATGATGTAGACCTAACACAACTAACTTAAGTATTGTTTACATATTTCTGCACTATGGAATAGGCATATATATGAGTATTGTCAAGATAATAGGAAATACCAGTCTAAAATCAGTTCATTTAGTGACTACATGATCTGAGTTGTAATCTTGTTAAAGGTGATACATGTACTGTGGGATCAAGTGAAGCAGAAAGGAAGAGAGGAAATTTGGGAACAAAGAAAGCAATAACATTAATTGTACATATAATCTCATTCTTGTAAAACTGCATTTAAAGGTATATGTGGGCAGAAGATAACTAAAGATGCTAAAGATAGAGTTCTATCTACTTAGTAATGATACATTTTAGCGTGGAGTCTTAGAAACTAATTTAACAGTGGATACCTATAATTCCGTGGGAACGGGATAGGAAGTGACACATGACTTTGTGTTCATATTACTTTATTTCAGCCACCAATACTAAATATTTTTTATGTCAATACATATGTTGATGTATGCATGATACATGCTATCTGAAGGGAATATGGATATATTTTTGCATGTTCTGATACACAGAGTCTGTATGCAAAGAGCATCTGGGTACCAAATCCATCTTGATGGAAAATGTCTTCATGACCTTGTGAAGAATGACAATTATTATGAGAACATTTTGTATACCATTTTTTAATTGATAGTTTCTTTTTAGTTGGATGTACTTTTAAAAGATACTAATTTGCAACGTCTTTTATCCAACTTTGAAATGGTTATCAAATGGAAGAACATGAACATGAGTCATAAAATATTAGTTTGGTATTATTGAGTGCCCTCTAATTACCTCTCTGTTCACTTCTTTGCTGGAAGCATGTTTTTCTCCTTACATAGTCATTAATTTCCACAAGTATGAATTTAAACTATCTCCAAATTATTTTTCTTTTGCTATTCTACACTCCCCACCAGCAGGGTAGCCTAATTCGATGATGTTGGAGGAAGAAACTGAATTAATTAGCTTTTGGATAAATATTGCAACAATGTATAGCCATTAAAGGAAAAAATAAAACTTCAGATATCTAAAATGAGAATGAGAATAGCTTCTACTCATAATGTTATTCTTTTCTTGTGTTTATCTTATACCTAAATAAATATGCACTGAATAATTCCAACAAAAGACTGAACATTTATAAGGTAGAAGATATAAAATTGTTAGGCATTTATGGGGTATAAATCTTTGTACCTTAGTGATTAAAAGTTTTTCCAATTTTATGCAAAATATGAGCTCAAGAGCATAAAGCCACCAAATGTCATAAAGCGCAACTCTCAGCTGTATCCCTTGCCTTCCATAGCTTCGTTCTCCTGCTTCATGCATCCACTAAATTTGATGTATTTTTATTGAGTGTGTATGATATGAAGAGGGTGCATGCCCCAGTGAGTGTGTGGAGGTCAGAGAACACATTTTTGGAGTCAGTTTTCTTTCTCTTCACATCTCTATGCAGGTTCTGATAGTTGGGTTAGGTTATCAGGATCACACAAGTGCCATTACTGGATATGCCATACTCCCAGGCCTTGGGCATCATTTTTAAAATTGAAGCTCTCAAAGCTCTCTGCACCCTTTCCACGATCATTTTATTTTGATCCTTTTTTCCTGCTGTTTCACCCAGTTCCCCAAACATGTTACAAACTTCATTAAAGACCATGGTCTATTTCGTTCATTGACATGTTTCTAAATAGTGTCTGATGGTGAATAAATGATTTCTAAGTATTTACCCATTGAATGAATGAACACAGAAGCCATTTCAGAAATGTAAACCATTCTATTAACAGAGATTATTATGTATCTCTCTATCATCTTCTTATTATGAGGAATGTTATTAAAATAACCAAGCATCCATCTGAAGTATCAAGATAATAGCTACTTTTTTCTGTCATACTCCCTTCTTGATTGCTTGTGTTATTATTTGGTTATAAACATTTTTTAAGAGCAATGTTTACAAAATCAGATCTAGTCAAAGCCATTTGGTAATAGTTAGGTTTGGTTTTAACCATTGTGTCTCAATATGTAGGTACATAGTAACAACAACCAAAAAAAGGCTATAAAATTAAGTCAATGCTTCTAACAATCAAAATTAAAGCTTAACAGAAGGGCTTGAAGGACTTATGGGTAGTATTCTACAATATAGCTTATATTACTGCTTTATGAAATCTAAGCTTCCTTGAAAAATATCTATGTATGTAAGTCTCTGTTTATGCCAGGATTTGTGTGATAATATACTCAGAATGAGTGTGGCACAGCCTGGAAGCAGCACCCTGTGTTTATTGACCATCTCTTAGAGTATGATTCTAACTTACTCTTCGCTATTATGTACAGAATTTTAAATATCTTGGATGAATTCAGGAGTGAAATTTGAGATAGAGACATCACTATATTTTATATTTACTAAAATAAATAAATAACTGAAAAGAAAATCTTCCCCAGCAGAATTTATAACATTCTAAGCTACAGACCGATCAAAAAATTACCATTTTGAGAACGGAGCTTGGAAGAACCACGGGATTTTCTTCTGTGCCTCTGTAACCACGGCAACCTCAATTGTGATTTTCATATTCGACACCCTCTACAAACCACTTAGGCCTCACATGGAAAATAAGAAAGGGAAAAATTAGGCATGATTATACTCTCCTCTTTATCTGGATGTTTAGTGCCTCGGCTCCGCGCTCAGAGATTTGCAGGGCGGAGAATATTTCTCCACTGTCACACACATCATTTTGCGCCTCTCAGTTCTTTGTCCTCTCTGATGTTGTCAGCCCAAGTTTCCTAAAACATGGATCTGAGCTTGTCTTGAGAACTGTTTTCCTCTGAGCATGACACGGCCATTGCTCTCCTAACATCTAGCCAGTCGTGACCGCTACCACTTAAGACCCTTGCAAGTCTGAGCCCACTAATCATGGTTGTGGAAGGGAGGAGGAGAGGGACCCACAATGCAGCTCAGCAGGCGCTGCCCATCAGTGACTTTTTCGAAGCCCTGAAAGTTGCTAGCCTCTCACCCATGCTCCTGCAAGTGTCCACAGGAATTTCATTGACTCTCATCAAGCTGAACTTTTTAAAAATCATTCCTTTACAGTTAATGTCTTTACATTCCTTTACAGTTAATACATTGATGAATAAGTGAATATATACCATGTTTGTCTTGTTGGACCTGGGTTACCTCACTCAGGATGATTTTTTTTCTAGTTCTTTTCATTCCTGTACACATTTTATGATGTCATTTTTAACAGCTGAGTAATACTCCATTGTGTAAAATCTACCGCGTGTTCTTTATCCATTCTTCTGCATTATGATCCTTTTTCTCCTACTGGTTGCCTCGTCTAGCCTTGATGAGGCTATGTCTTATTATATCTTGTTAAGCCTTTAGTTGATATTATTTTTCTGAAGGGAAACCAGAGGAGGAGTGGATCTGGGGAGGAGGGGAGTTGGTCAGAAAACTGGGAGGAATGGAGGAAAGAGAAACTGTGGCCAGTGTGTGCAGTATGAGAGAAGAATAAATAAAAAATAAATAATAGAATAAAATCATTCTGTTGGTGCCCTGGTGGCGGCGGTTGGTGTGTGTGCCGCTCTCTCAAGCAGAAATTAATGGCTTGTCTTGCTTTTCCTCTGGTTAACTCTAAAGATCTTCCCTACACAAGCAGGCAGGGCGGGGCCAGCACCTTCCAGAGCACACTTCTGTCTGAAGGTGGTAAGGTAAACGATAGTGATGTTCGCACCTGTCCTTTTAAACACATCATCTTTTGCCTGTATGAAAGTGTTAGAGATGCTTGTTCCCTTGTAGCTTTCACAGAAGCCCTACAAGATAATTATCATTCTCCTCTTTTAACAAATGAGACTCCGGATGAGTTAATTAGTGTGTTCAAATTCACCTAGCTACGCCATGGTAGGTCAATGCTATGAGACCAGGCTTGTCTGACTTCAAAGCTCATGTTTTTTTCCCTCTGATCATAAATTGCAGCCAGAAGAATTTCTCTTCATTCCCCTTGATGCTTCTAGAGACAGCAAAGTCCCTATGTCTTTGTGAAGTTTGTTCTCCCTTTCTGAAACACTCTCTCTGCTTGATCAATTGGAAAGTCATTTTCAGTCATCAACAACTAAAGTTCTCTCTGAAGCCCTCTGGCTCTCATCCCTACCCAGAGGTACTGAGGTAATCAACACCCTCTTCTGCCTTTACAGAATCCTGTCTATAACTCTATTACAACACCTGAATTATCACATTAATGATTAAGGCTTGCACATTAGACTCAATTTTTCAGCTATAATTTCCCTTAGGGGGAGAGCCATGAATTATTCCTTTATATATTTTATGCACTTCACAAAAAAAGTAATTTTAAGTAATTCTAAACTGTAATCCAAGCATAAGGAAAATGATTTGCAAACACTGTATCTTACATGCCTGTATATTGTGCCACCCACCTGCTGTCAACGGTACGTATCTCTGTTCAGCCATGGGAACCCCTGTTTATTTCTTCATCCTATTCCTTGGCTTGTCTGTATTAGATTCTTCAAGGCTCAGATTTCTTGCTGAGCTATGCTAACCAAATGTCCTTTCTCTTCGTGTTATCTTTAACCTACTTTTGATTTAGTGGCTAAGCAAAGACCGGTAAAAAAATAATACTCTATCCTCTAGTCCTTGTATGATTCTTTGGCTCATGGATAAGTGAGTTTCATTGGAGGTGGTGGGGGCGTGGGGGAAGTGGTATAACAAGCATACCACTTCATTTGCTCAAATTGCATGTATTTGAGTAATATGAGAAACCTTCAGTGGATGTTAGGACATTCCTCCTGTGAATGCCTTTCTTTCTTTAGGCTTTTAAGGCCAATGAAATGTTGTATCCAAGCCCGGCTATATTCAGCTGTGTCTTTGACTATAAGTTTATAATTTCATGAGTCTTCCTTGGTAAATCATGTTAAATGCAAATTTATAATATATCCCTCTTCTCTCTGTCCCTCCCTTTCTTCCTTTCTTTTATCAGTGGGAATCTTTATATTACTAGTATCTGAGTCAAAGAAATGGAAGACCTGTCCATTTGGGGTTCAGAGAGAATGGACTAAAGATTTACCAGGACATAGCCCTTCCCTTTGTACAATACTCTACAGATTGTTAACTATGTCTTTTTTTTCTATCATATCTTTGAGAAATTGTGTATCAAGTACTAGGGATGCTATGGTATCTAGCAATTACCTATTTACTTTGCATTGTGACCCAATGCGTTTAATTTGGCATAATTAAAGAACAATGGATAAAGGGTTATTTATGGGAGCATAGACAACTTACCAGTAGCTACATCTCTTTCCCCTAACACCCATTAATTAGGAACAAATCCTCAGGGTGGGTGGGGGCCTCTTAAATCTCTCCTTCCCATCTCTATTGCTTTGGAGATCCTCAGATACACTTCCTATAATAATTTGTACTCTACCAACAATTGTATGGATAAACTCCTTTTTCATCCTTACTAGCATTTCTTGTTTGAGTTTGGTAATAGCTATTCTAGTGGTTGTAAGTGATATCTCATGGTGATTTTGATTTGTGTTTCCCTGGTTGTTAGTGTTGTTACACAGTTTTGAAAATACTTTTGCTCCTTCAAGTGTCTCTGTCTGCTTTCCACTACTGTGAGTGCATCCAAATGAACTTAAATCAGCATTTCACTTCCTTGTTTATTACATTGTCCATAATAAGGAACTAGAAAATGCATGTGCCCATTAATCAATGAATAGATAAACAAAATATTATATATGTGTGTGTAGGTTTGTGTGTGTATGTGTGTATATGTATGTAATATATAGTTTTTAATAATAAAAAAGATTAAATCCCATCAGTGTTGACAGTTTGGGTGGAGCTAAGGGTCATTATGTTAAGTGATGTAAGATAGACACAGAAAGAGAAAGCTATGGGACCTATTATGGGAAATAGAAAACAAATATATCTCGTACACACTGAGAAGGAAAAATGTTTTTTAGAGGTTGGGAGAGTAGGAGGCAGGGAAGCATGGAGAAGTTGTGGTCAGTGAACAGTAAATCATGAGAAGGATTAAGCTCTGGTGCATGGCTCTATAGTAGATTGCTGATAGATGATGCTAATGTTGTTTATATTTCACAAATTAAACACACAATGTATTTTCAATGTTTTTGCTGCAACAAAGGTAGAGTTTGTGAAATTATATATATCTAGCCTGATTTTTGCAAAACACAGTGCATGCACATATCAAGACATCACATGGTATTCCATAAATATTTTGAACTTTCCATATTAATTAGAAAGTACATTTTAAAATACAAGCAATTATAAGTCTGCAACTGGTCAAGATGAAGAAATAAGTAACCATGGGGTGTCTGGTACCAATTGATACATCTTCAGTACAGGAAGCATGTAAGAGCAAGAGGACTGGGATTGCCTGCTGCGAAGTGTCAACTATATATGACAGGGATGCACATCCAGGAACTCTCACCAATATATTGCTCTAAAAAAGACTTGCATAATTGAAGCACCAGTAGACAAGGATAAGGGAAATTTCACTAAGCTCCTCCTGGACAGAGAATTGGTCTTTTCTGAAGTTAAATCTGATAGGTGAATAGCTCTCAACCTTCCTAATGCTGTGATCCTTTAATATAGCTCCTTATGTTGTGGTGACCTCTAACCATAAAATTATTTTCATTGGTACTTCACAAAAGTCATTTTGATTCTACGGCGATGTAAATTTCATATGTTTTCTTATAGGTAGTTTGATTCCCACCAGGTCTGCCATCCACAGATTTAGATCTGCTTTGATATGGTATTTAGTCCCAAGTGGGCCTTCCTAAACAATAGAGCAACATGAAATGGACTCAGTAGGGTATGGTGTAGGTGTGTGTGTGTGTGTGTGTGTGTGTGTGTGTGTGTGTAAACCAATACTTTATAGAGAGGTCATTAAATTGAGAGAGAGTGAGGGTGAACACCAGAGGAGTTAAAGGGGAGAGAGAAAGGCTGAGAAGGGTGTAAATACAGTAGCCATGTATAAAATTCTCAAAAAAAAAAGTAATTTCTATCAAAGCTTGAAGGATCTCTGGCTACTGAGTAAAGAGTGAGGAATGCATTGCAACTAATAAGAGACTTATTAGTAGGGAAAGGGCATATGAGTACAATGTTCTCTATTTAGACCTGGTCAGAGGGCAATTAACAGGAGCTCTTCTTCTGTGGCTGGGAAGTGAACTCAGGTTGTCCAAATTGGTGGCAATCACCTTGACTCTCTGTACGCTCACACCAGGTCAGGAATCTTTATGTAATGGATAAAGATTAACTCCATCAACAAATAATCTATGAACAACTCTTAATATATTTCTGGATCTCTTTTCTTAAGAAATAATTTAATGTCCATCTTATTGCCCTGTGTTTGAGCCCTACCAACATATTGTACATGTATTTATTTTCTCATTTTCCATTTTCTCTGAGTTTAAATTTAACAATTTCAGCATTTTGTATATTATATATATATATATATATATATGAATGTATGATTTTTTTCCTAACTAGATTTTAAATGGTTAGAAAAGCAAAAATCTATATAGGTTGATTGTAGATTCATTGTGAGTCCTGTCCCAGTGGGTAGCAGTGCTAACTATAGAGAAAATTGATCCATAAAATTTTCAGATGCTGAATAAAAAAATCAAGCAAGAGAGATAGAGAAATAGCAAAGTTAGGGGAAGTAGGAGAGAGGGCGACAGAAGACCCGCTGTGGCTTCTCACAGTGGTGAGCATCCTACAATAGCTACAGGTCACATCTCGGTGTTTACATTTAGGTTTAATTAATTAGTAACAAGGAAAATCGATTTCTTCAGCCAAACCTACTAAGTAGGTCTACATGTCCTAGTGATTATGTCACTAAATAATCCAGAACATATCTGTGCTTTTTCACATTCCATTGGACCCATGCCCCTCCTATGTACTGACTGACACATCCCCAGTGTCTCAGTAACCTTCGGGTATTAGAATAAAACAAACTGCCTTCCAGGCTAAGGTTTTTGTGTGTGGGTTTGTGTTTCTGCCTTGCCACTGGGGTGTTGGCCACCGACAGGCTATTCAGGAAAGACAAAAAAGGCAGTTTAGGATAGGGGTCCCAGCCCGTGTTTCCTTGGGTGAAAACATCAGGGCCTGGGAAGGACCCAGATACTGCTGTGAACTTTGAGGAGTTGAGAATGGGGCCTGGGAGCCTTAGATGAGCCCGGGTCAGGGATGGATCTGGGCTTGTTTTCCATACATGGATTCTGTAAAATACTGCACACATGTGGGCCAATGGACTGTGCCACCGGACAGAAGTACTGATAGGGTAGTAACAAGTTCAGAGCCGCAATGAATTTCATAATTGAGAATGGCAGGAGTTCAAACTAGCGCCAGACCTGGTTCCTGTTTTGGAGCACGTGACCATGTCACCCAACTAAGAGGACAGTGGCAACAAACAGTCTGGAAGGGCTGGAAGAGGGGCCTTCCAGAGGAGACTTAGGCGCCACTCTGTATTATGGAAGGCCTACCACCCAACCTCCCCTACTGTGGTTGTCCTTGATGAAGGAGACAGTCCTTGCTTGTTCAAACTACTCCACTCATGGCAGATATGAATGCATAACCTTTTGCAGGAAGGGATGCCCAGGCAAGGAAGCTCATTTGCTAAACACTTGGGGCCTATCTAGATATGCCATTAGCATGGAGAACTCTAGGTGCATGACCAGGTGCACGACCTGTTGCCATGGTCCTCTTAGTTGGGTGACATGGTCACATGCTCCAAGACAGAAACCAGCTTTGGCCCTAGTTTGAACTCCTGCCATTCTCAATTATGAGATTTATTGGGGTTTGGAACTTGTTACTACCTTACCAGTACTTCTGTCTGAGATTTATTGGGGTTCTGAACTTGTTACTACCTTACCAGTACTTCTGTCTGCTGGCACAGTCCCTTGGCCCACATTTGTGTAGTATTTTACAGAATCCACTATAGAAAAAAATCCCAGTGTTTGATGAAATAACCTAATTGCACTTTCTGCCAGCCTCTCTGTTTTTCATTGGAAAGTCTCTGTTTTATAAATCAGACCCAAAAGCTCATCATGAACACACCTTTTTACCCATATTTCTCCTTGATTGTCAAAAGACCTGATTGCCAAAGCATTCTAAGTCAGTGTTAATCATTGTGATCAACATTGTATGTGTCTGTCTCAAATGTTGTATATTGAAAGAGCAAGCCAATGTTAAATGGATTCTTGACTTCTTAACCACTTTTCATGTTATTCTATTAACATAAATTTCTATGAGTCCTTGGTTCAACAGAATAGTCTGTAAAGAAATCAAAAGGGGAAATCTTGGAAGTCTCTTTATAATATGAAGACGAAGGTGATCTCAAGAAATTAAAATACCTAACCTAACATTCCAATGAGAGGCTCCATCCAGCAGCTGACCAAAACAGATGCAGAGTCCAACAGCCAAACATTAGATAGAGCTTGGAAGTCTTGTGGAATTGTTGGGGGAAGTTGTGATGAGGAACTCAGAGGACATAGGAACTCCACAAGACCAACAGAGAGTAAACTAACCTGAACCCTTGGGGGGCTCCCAGAGACTGAACCACCAGTCAAAAAGCATACATGGGCTGGACCTGTACTCATTGCACATATGTAGCAGATGTGTAACTTCATCTTCATGCAGGTCCTGAACAACTGAGACCCAGCCTGCTCTTGACTCTGTTGCCTGACTGTGGATTCTGTTCTCCTAACTGCGCTGCCTTGTCTGGACTCAGTGGGAGAGGATGTGCCTAGTCCTGCAGTGACTTGATGTGCCAAGGTGGATTGATTCCCAGGGGGACCTCCCTGTTCTCAGAAGAGTAAGGGAGGGAGAGGGGGAGTTGGGGACAGGGGCATCATGGGAGGAGAGACTAAAAACCTAAGTAAAATAATAATTAAAAAATAGTAATATAGTAAATCCCAAATACTTGAAATGATTATATCCAGTTAGAATGGAGATTTGTGAAACCGATAATTTTAGTTCATATTGTACAAAGCACTAGTGCTATTTTTAAGAATAGACATACACTATAGAATTATAATGAGTCTGGCTGGCAATATAGCTATGCCATAGAGCAGTTGCTTAGCACATGTGAGACCCTGGCTTCAGTCCCCTGGACCACAAAACCAGCAGCAGCAACAACAAACAGATCAGTAGGAATGGAGAGACGACTCAGTGGTTTAAACTACTTAGTGTTCTTCCAGAGGACCTGGCTTCAATTTCCAGCACCCACAGGTAGCTTGCAACCATCTCTACCATCAGTTTCAGAGGATCTCCAAGACCCTCTTCTAACTTCCCAGGCAATCAGGCTTGCATGTGGTGTACAAACATACATGTAGACAAAGTACCCATACAAATTAAATAACTGAATTTTAAAAGCCTAAATTAATAAAAAAAAAAAACTACCAAGGAAGGTGGACATTTTAATAAATCTGTACCCAAATGTCAGTGTATCTCCAACGGGTGTTCACCTTACTTGAGAAAACAGGAATGTGTGGCATGTGCTAAGGGGGTGCTCACATTCAGATTAATAGATCCTCTGCAATCTTTCCCTTCAGGGAGTTGATATAGATCACATGAAAGTAATAATTTTCCAGGTTATCCTAGATGAATGCTTCAAGGATCACCAGTGAAGAGGGATGGAAGTATTGATTGGGCTTTTGCTGGTAAAGAATTTTAGATAAAAATAGAAGAGGCTAACGCCCTGAGCATAGATGTTAATGGAATGGACATATTTGATGCAGTTATTCAGAAACTTCAAGTATTTAATGAGTTCACGCTAGATCAGACCCAGCTTTTAATACTGGGTGTGTCATTAGAGTTGGCATGCAAAAGGCTACACTTCAGCCAGGTAAGCTTATGTGTCTTCAAGTGTCCATGTTGACTAGGATATTCTATAGCAACTTATCATGTACTGAGGTTGTATGGTTCTTTTTGTTTATATTCAAGGGAATTCATTCCACAGAGACAGACTTAAATGAGTATTCTTTGAGGCTCTGTACATGCTTATTCAGTTTAAAAAATATTCATACTAATTAGTCTTCTATACCTACTTATGCCTCTGAAGTAGGAACAAGGCCAGACTGCTTCTCTGTCTTCTTTTTTCCTTCCATTTCCTCTTCTCCCCGCTCCTCCCTACTCTTAGCCTGCCTTCTCTTTCTTCTCCCACATTTTCCTACTCTTCTCTTCCCTCCTCCTTGGTCTCCAACATCCTCCTCTCCTCTTTATGTTATTTTCTTTATTATGAGATATGAATGAATATCCACTCTGTGCCCCAACCACAGGCAGGCAAGAAGATCCTTGGCTATAAGTTAAGTAGGTCTTCTTTTACTTCATTGGACTTACATCAAGGTAGTTGTCAATGGTGGAATTTTAGTATCACATCATGTCATAGAGACCAATTAATATTACAACTGGTGCCTGTTAAAGCTGCCAGAGTAATCGACTAATGTCTCTAACTTGCATTATCCTCTATATTGCTTAAGTTGTTATAAATACTTGTAATCAAGAAAAAAAGAGCCTAGCCTATTTGCTCAAAAATGAATAGAGAATTGACTTCATAAAAAGAGAATCAGTCTAGAGGGAGTTCAGGTTCTACCATGGCTCTCTCACCTTTACTCCATTGCTGGCATCTCCAAACTGCAGCTCTTGTTGGCCTCCAACGTTCTTATTATGAAACAGAGAAATGAGAACTTTTTGAAAACTCTAAACTTTAGTACTTTTTTTTTGGTGTGTATAATTTGTAAGTCTGACTAGGATCCTATATTCATTCATAGAGTAAGAGCTATAGCAAGGGGCTCACCAAAGTTAATGGAGGTGCTCTGGACAGACCAAAGGTGACAAGAAAAGCTAGAATGGTGAGCCAGATTAGTAGTCTCAGTGCACTTTGCATCACAGTCTAGCATTGAAGGTATGGGAAGGAAAGGCTGTACTTACACTGAAAACCTGGCTTTACTGTTCTTTAGAGATGAGAAAGTAATGTTACGTTGCAAGTTTCCTGGCCTATCAGTCACCAATCTCTACTTATTTCTTCTGAGTTTCCAGGCCATTTACTCAGAACCTGAACCAGCTGATACTAGTCTTTTAAGGATAACTTGCTAGTGCTTTATCTATAGTATTATATTGTAAGGCAACTATATATAATATAAAATATTTTAAGCAAACAACATATATGTTTACATATCTGTGGCTATGAGCCCATGGGAGGTTTTGTTTGTTTCCTAACCAACTTCTTGACTTTTGCCAATTATCTATGTGCTTCAGACCCTTGATCTACAAAAATAACCTCTAACCTCTTGAGACCTTGCTATGTTGCTAAAGTCTTATTTATGTTGATATAAATATACATACACACACACATATATTTATGTATATATATATATATATATATATATATATATATATATATATGTGTGTGTGTGTGTGTGTGTTATGCTGGTGTATATGAAATGATATGGATATACATCTAGCAATTAACAATTCCAATGTCACAATGAATAATATAGGAGTTATAAAATCTGGTTATCAAATGTTATAGGAAAGATAGCTCAAATGGTAAAGAGCACATACTGCTCTTCCAGAGCACTGGATTTTGATTCCCAGCACCCACGTGGCTGCTGACACTCATCTAAAACTCCAGTCCCAGGAAAATACAACATCCTTTGAGCCTCAGGAGGTAACTGGAATGAATGTGGTACACAGACACATATGCAGACAAGCACTATACACATAAAATACTATTTTTTTAATGTTGTGGAAATAACTTTAACAAATATTGAATGCTTATATTAATATCTAAGTTTGCAAACAGATAGTAAGTAATTATCGTGAATACCAGACTTACGTTGCTATTCTCTGTTGCCCTCTATCTAACTCCGGAAGTATCTATTTTATAACTGGAGGTGTGAGCAGACTAGAAATGAATTTAGTGAACTTTCAGTTCAGAATATTCTCTTGAAAGTGCACAAAAGCTCTTCTGGTTCAGACATCAACAAGAACATCAGGAGGTCGGAACTCAGAGAAGAGGTGGGGGCAGAGAGATGGGCTCCAGCTGACATCCCTTTTTAGGTCATAAGTGCATCTGAAGGTAAAGCAATTTCTCTCTATTCATGTGGGTTTTTTTTTTCCATGTTGGCACTGAAGTGTCACATCTATTTCCCTAAAGAAGCAACAGGGAAATGAACTGTGACAAACATTGTTTATTTCTGGAGTGAAACCCCTCAAGTACTAGAGAATGGCCTAGTATTCAAGTCACTCCCTTTCTTAATGTCTCTAGTCTCTCTACTGAACAAAGCAGTGACACACTGTGGCTGTTGTAAACAACAATTATGACTTTAATGTGAAATTGTCTTACTAAGACAGTTTGAATTCTTTGCAGAGATAACACAAATTTTGACTAAATAAATCCATGGTGGTTATAAGCATAGTTCTGAAAATATTAATGCAGGATCTGCAAATAGACTGTTTCTCTGATGACATCCTTACATCAGATGGTTCGTGGTTTTAATTGATCTTTGACTAGAACCCTGAGGCGTAAATCCAGTTAAGACTTACAAGGATGTATGCATAAAAATCAAATAGACTAATTTTATGCTTTATCAAGTTCAGGAACTCTTCTGGAATTTTACATTTTAATATGCTAAAATAAATATTTTTAGGTTTAGCAATTCTGGTCTGCTTAATATCACTTTGTAATAAGAGCACTCCTTTTTACATATGCAGAAAGCTGATATATTTATCAGCTTATAAATAATTCAGTTATCATTAAAAGTATTCTAAACATCTCAAGTGACTATAATAGTCCAAATGTCTCTCTCTTTAAATTACTTTTATTTCTGTTATTGTTGTTGTTTTATCTTTTCTTTTCTTTTCTTTTCTTCTCTCTTTCTTTCCTTTTGTTTTTGTTTTTTGTTTGTTTGTTTGTTTTGTTTTGTTTTTTGAGACAGGGTTTCTCTGTATAGCTCTGGCTGTCCTGGAACTCACTTTGTAGACCAGGCTGGCCTCGAACTCAGAAATCCGCCTGCCTCTGCCTCCTGAGTGCTGGGATTAAAGGTGTGCACCACCACTGCCCGGCTGTTGTTGTTTTCTTGATAATTAAATAAATGTATATTTTTTCATCCCTCATGTGAACATATCTAACACCACCAGCTTATTTTTCTGGAAATGACTTCTTCAGCAGATAGATAGAAGCTTTGAAGGAATTCTTAGCTTAAGCATCCAATGTTTCTTTACTGATCCAGTCAGTTAGAAATACCGTAAGCCATAACCAGGTATTCAGCTCACCCTGCAGTTCTCTTATTTACCAGGTATTACCATGCACAAGGTGAGGGCAGAAGGCATTAAAATCACTCTCTACTCAATATATGAAACAGATTCTAGCCGTTCAGAGAAGTAGCCACTCCCAAGACTAAAGGAATTGACTCTTTCAAAAAGCTTCCTCGTTTCAAATGGTTCTAGATGGTTAGGTTCATCAGTACATTAAGCAAGCAGTTACCGATGAGCCACATTAACTCATTGTTTACTTATTCATAATCTGGTACCAAAAGAAGCACATACTTCTGTTTCCTCCCAGAAGTAGAGTTCCAGTTAAGTTGAAGCTGGCTTTCTGAGACAACCCTGACGGGTAAGAAAGTGTCAGGTAGAAACAGATCAGCCAATCTTTCCAACAGACCTCAGGGCGATTTTGTTGAAATGAATTGAAATGATTGCAGTATTCCCCGAGTTCCCCCATGGTTTCTTAGATGTTATTCTTCAGTTACCTGCCAGATATTCTGTACCAAGAATAAAAAGCATGAGAATGATTCTAAATGTATATGGTTGATAATAGTCAACTTTTCATTGGGGTTTTGTCAATATTGCTTATTCTGTGTGTCTTCTTATAAAACTTACAATTATTTGGTTCTTAAAGTTTTCTAAATTTAATCCTAGAGCTCAGGAGGTAGGCAGAAGCAGATCTCTGTGAGTTCGAGGCTAGCCTGGACTACAGAGTAAGTTCCAGGATAGCCAAGGCTACACAGAGAAAACCTGTTTCAAATCACAAAAAAAGAAAGTTTTTCTAAATTCATCTTTAACTCACATAAGAAACATAAAGAAACATATTAATAAGGCATGTTGTTTCAATTAAATATAGAACTCATTGTTTAAAACATTGAATATGCTTATTTACTCAAATGCTTGTCATCTATACTTTATTCTGCCTTTTGAAATGTATGCCATGTTTTTCTTAACACACCCCAATTTTGTAATAGCATCCCTAAGCTTGCTCCTAGAACCATCTGATCAACCCCATCTTCCTCCTTTCCCTACATACACTAGACAGTGGCAAAGACAATTCTAATCAAGTCTATGTAAGGAAAATTGGTCAGTGTGTGTCCTCTGGGGCTGGCTTGATTTGTATAGGTCTATATCCTGAAAGTTTACTATATTATTCTATTATTTCTAATAAGTTTGTGACAAAGATTTAATAAACGTATCAGCTTTCCTTTTGCAGCATGAAGTTAGCCTTTGGTTGTCTTTACTATGTAATTGAACATTTCTACTTTACCTTGATTCTCAGCTTTCTTTTTTTAGCATAGAGGATATTGAATACTATCAAGTACTTCTCTTACATCTGTTATTATAGTTATTTGGCCGTTTACCACACTTATTTAATGTTGGGCACTGAGTTTATTGATTTATGCATATTGAATATCTTTGTAGTCTTGAGATGAATCTCATTTGACAATAGTAAGAAGTCACTTTAATGCAACGCTGAATTGCTAGTACTTTCTTATTATTTCTATATCTGTGTTTTTCAAAAATATTGGACTTCATCTTTGATATAATAATGTTGGCCCTAGGGAACCTATTTTGAAGAAGTCTTCCCATTTTTAAAAAAAAAAAAAAACCTAAAGTTGACATTATTACTTTTCTATGCTTGATAGAATTGAGCAATGAAGCCATCTGGTCCTGGCATTTAATGTGAAGATTTTTCTTACTGACTCAATTTTATTGCTTGTTACTGGTCTGCTCAAGTAGACCATTTCATGATTTAAGGTATATGTGTCTAGAAATCTATTTCTTGTAGGTTATAAGCTTTATTGATGGGCAATTGTTCATATAAATCTTTAAAGATTTATTTTATATTTCTGTGCTATCAATGAAAGTCTCCCCTTATTCATGTGTGAGCTCGATTATTCTCTATATGTATTTATTAGTTTAATTAGGGATTATGTATACTATTTATCCAGGCAAAGAACTACCCATTACATTTGTTGTCTTTTTTGTTCTGTTTGTAGACTCTGTTTCACCTGTTTCTACTCCAATACTTGCTTCTTTCCTCCCATTAGCATTGCTTGAGCTTGACATTACTTTTCTGTTTCATAGAGGGGTAATGATATGCTGTTTGAAATTTTCTTTTTGATGAGGGAATTGCTGGATAGAAACCACCGCCCTTAGAGCTATTTTTGTGTATTGAATATATTTTGAAATATTTGGACTGACTTTCATTTGTTTGGAGGCATATTTTCTTTTCTTGAGTTCTTCCTTTATCTGGTGATCAATAAAGTACATACACACACACACACACACACACACACACACACACACACACACACACACGAGAGAGAGAGAGAGAGAGAGAGAGAGAGAGAGAGAGAGAGAGAGAGAGAATAGTTTACATGGTACTCTGTTGTCAACTTGACACACCAGGAATGAGATATTTGCATTTGCAGAACTGCCTCCATCAGAGTGGCCTGTTGGCATACCTGTAGGGCATTTTTTTTCTTTTCTCTTCTTCTTTTTTAGAGTGTAATATAATTACATAATTTTCTTTGGGTCATTTTTTTTTTATTTCTAACGAGACCTGTGTTATATAAGAATGGTAGGCAATTATGATGCTAAAAGAAAGTCAGTAAGCAATATTTCTCCAGGGTTTCTGCTTTAGTTTCTGCCTCAAGTTCCCCACTTGGCTTCTGTGGATACTAAATGGATTGCAACTTCTAAGCCAAATAAACACCTAAATTGGTTTTGTTCAGTGTTTTGTCACAGACACAGAAAGCACACTAGGACATCTTGATATTACTTTCTGGCTTTTATTACACTGTGCTCAAAGAATAAATGTGAAAAGGATTTCAATTCTTAATATTTGTGTGACTTGTCTGTGACTTAGAATATCCAGTACCAAGGAGAATGTTACATCATTGAAGCGAAAAATGTATACTGAAGGCTATGATAATCAGCTATGCTAGCCTAACCCAACCTAGCATTACTTTAGAGAAAAGTCTCAATGAGCTATTATCTTAATTAAGTTAATTGAACTGAGCACAACCAAGCAGGCAGCAAGTAACCTCCCCACAATGATGGATTATAACATGGAACTGTATGATGAAATAAACATCTTTCTTCCGTCAAGGCTATTGTACTGCAGCAACAGAAACAAGGGACAGCAGCTTCTGCACATGCAGAGCTTCTGCGTGGAAGCTGCATGCTCTGTAGATGTCCATTGGCCACACTTGGTCTGCGGCGAAATTTAACTCCACTGTTGCTTTGCTGATATTTCTGTTGATGCCCCATTGCTGAAAGTAGGATGGTACAGTTAACAACTATTCTTGAATCAGAATCTAATGCTGTCCTAAAGTCTGTTGCTATTCACTTTATGTGTTTGTGCTTGTATCTGGTACTTTTTTGATTAGGGCTATTTCTCCTGAAAAATGACCATGTTATTATTTAGCAACAGCATTCCCTATATCTTTTACCCACTTTTGCTTAAAGGCCATTCTTATGTGGTTTATCTGACCTCTTTTTTTCCAGTTGCCATTTATAGGGAACCTACTATTCTAATTCTTACGTTTCTGTCACAGCGAAGTCTCTCTTCACCTTATAACTAAAACAGCTTTATTGCAAGCAGCACATTGTTGGGTCTGGTAGTTGTAATCCGTTTACTCACTCTACATCATTATAATTAAAGAATTACCATATAATAAAGATGAGAAAATCTGAATCTTACTCTTGATATTGGCTAGCCTCTTTAGGGTTTGGTGGAGGTCCTTCCTATCTTTACAACACAATCTTCCTGTAGGATTAAATGGCCTAAAAGTTTAATTCATTCCTTGCTCATTCTTTTTAGTTTGTCTAGTTTTGCTCATTATGGTTTTTAAACAAATGACTACATTTTTGCCTTTTGGTCAAGGTGTAACTCACCAAAACACTTTTTTTTTATTAAAATAAATTACATTGAAATTATGATATAAATATATAGACAAGACAGAACACAATGAAAAGAAATATACTGGTAGGAAACCACTGTACTTTCCAGTACCCCCTCCCACAGCTGGACTTACTATTTTAATCGGCCTCCATTTTGAGTTCACAAACTAAAGATGTTAATGTTGCTAGATTACACTTAAAGTATTAGAACATTCTGAATGTGTGTATAGAGTTATTCTTAGAAGCAAGTCTTATAAGTTTTGCTTACTCATTAACATTTCTTTCCTTCTGTTGGGAGTACTTACTTTAAGACTTCTTGTATAACATGTCTGATGGAGATATAGTCACTCAGCTTTTAAATGTATAGGAATTCATTCCTTCATTTTTAAAGGACAGATTAGCTGTGTATGACATTCTCAGTGGTTGACTCTTATCCTTCAGTTGTGTGAAAACTCCTGGCCTGTGAAATTATTGCGAAAAAAAGCCTGATATCTGGTTAAATAGTATTTTATGCTTTTCTTCCTTGTAGTCATTTATTTTCAGTTTTGAGATTAATTATAAGATGACTTGATTCAGACTTAAGAGGGTTAATTTTGACTAAGTACTCTGATATTCTTGCATTGATATTGGTACCTTTCTATGTTTGGAAACTTTGTTCTCTCATTTTATTTTGCTTTATTTTATTTTGAGACAGTTTCTCTGTATACCCCTGGCTTCCCTGGAATTTTCTCTGTAGACCAGGGTGCCCTTCAATTCAGAGATTTGTCTGCCCCTGCTTCTCAAGAACTGGGATTAAAGGTGTGTGTCATGTGTAACCCTTTTCTCACTTTTTATGTAGTCATTTACCACTTAAACATCCCTTCCTGTTGTAAGTAGTCAACATTTTTCTTTCTTTCTTTTTTCTCTTTTGTTTGTTGTTAGCACATATAAAAGTACATTTACTGTTTGTATTATAACACTTCAGAAATAGATTTTAAATGGAAAAGAAAATGTCACTTAAGAAGTGTCCACCCTGTGTAATAACAATAGCCTGGACAAAAACAAACAAACAAACAAACAAACAACTTTCAAACATTCAGAGGAAAAACTAAAAATAAGCCAATTATATAAAATACATAATTGTGAAATCAGAGAAAGGAGGTTGACACTCTACATAGAACATAAGAAATGATTCTTTTACTTGGTATTGTGATCAGGCACAGCCTTACCTCTTATGTAGGCTTGTATAGTCTGATCCTTCCTAACAGTTTCTTTATTTCTTTTTTTAAAATTAGGTATTTATTTCATTTACATTTCCAATGCTATCCCAAAAGTTCCCCCCACCCTCCCACACCCATTCCCCCACCCACCCACTCCTACTTCTTGGCCCTGGCATTCCCCTGTACTGAGGCATATAAAATTTGCACAACCAATGAACCTCTCTTTCCACTGATGGCCAACTAGGCCATCTTCTGATACATATGCAGCTAGAGACACGAGCTCCGGGTGTACTGGTTAGTTCATATTGTTGTTCCAACTATAGGGTTGCAGATCTCTTTAGCTCCTTGGATACTTTCTCTAGCTCTTCCATTGGGGGGCCCTATGATCCATCCAATAGCTGACTGTGAGCATCCACTTCTGTGTTTGCTAGGCCCCGGCATAGTCTCACAAGAGACAGCTATATCAGGGTCCTTTCAGCAAAATCTTGCTAGTGTATGCAACAGTGTCAGCGTTTGGAGGCTGATTATGGGATGGATCCCTGGATATGGCAGTCTCTAGATGGTCCATCCTTTCGTCTCAGCTCCAAAACATGCTCCACTATGTTCATAGCAGCCTTATTTATAATAGCCAGAAGCTGGAAAGAACCCAGATGCCCCTCAACAGAGGAATGGATACAGAAAATGTGGTACATTTACACAATGGAATACTACTCAGCTATTAAAAAGAATGAATTTATGAATTTCCTAGGCAAATGGATGGACCAGGAGGGCATCATCCTGAGTGAGGTAACCCAATCACAAAAGAACTCACATGATATGTGCTCACTGATAAGTGGATATTAGCCCAAAAACTTAGAATATCCAAGATATAAGATACAATTTGCGAAACACATGAAACTCAAGAACGAAAACCAAAGTGTGGATAGTTTGCCCCTTCTTAGAATTGGGAACAAAACATCCATGAAAGGAGTAACATTTTTCTTTCTTATTTTTACTTTTTGTCTCTCCCAACTAGTTTTTTTCAGGCAGGTTGCCTTTGAGCTCACTAAGTCTTTGTGTTTGCCTTGGTGTTGATGCCCTGTCATGAATTCTTAATTTTTCAAGTAAAACTTTCAGCTTTAGGATCTTTATAAGATGTATTTAAAAACTGTCTCAATCCCTTTGTTAAAATTCCTCTCTGATGGCGAAATTCCTGTTTTCCATAAGCTGCTTCAGCTACCAAAAGAACTGTTGGAAATTTCCTGAGAGTTTTCCCATGCTTACTCTCTGGTCAACTTCTGACTCCTAATTTTGCTTATTAACTGAGGCAAGGGTTTCCTTAATGCTTCTGCTATTTGATGGTTCTGGACATTGGAGATTTGGATGTTTATTCTGGTACTCCTGGCATGTCTGGTTTTGTTTTGTTTTGTTTTGTTTTGTTTTGTTTTGTTTTGTTTGTTTTTTAACACTGTTTGTGTAAAACAGTCTAAATAGACTGCTAAGGTTCTTCCTGTCCTGTTGTTTTACATCTGACAATTTTATATCCATTATTTTGGTACTGGATGATACTCAGGTACAAGTTTTTAGGAATCTACTATTGATGTGCTTTAGTCTTCCAGTGCTAGGGAGAATTATAAGACCAGGCTGCCACAACCACATTGTCAATATGTCCTTATAAGAGTTGTCTGCATATCTTGTTCCTCCTTGGGCCCAGAGACAGTTGCAGATGCCTGATTCACAGTTACTGACTGGTCTGTGTTCACACATGCTAAGAGTCTCCTTGTCTCTCAGCAGAATTACATTAGAGCAATCAGTGCCAGGATCTGATGCCTCTACTGCGAAAATCTCTGCCATGGTATGAACAGGTTGCTAAAAGCAACATGACCCTGGGAGAGACCTGGGACCCTTCCACTGCCCTGAAGTGGCATCCCTCTCAGACTGTTTTACCAGCCACAAGAGATCACAGCTGATATAGAAGTTCAAAAAGCAGTACTATATTTATTCCTTGAGCACCAAGGTTGTTCATTTCTCTCCATCCATATTCTGGCCTCAGAAGAGGGGACGTTAAGACCTGTCTAGTATGGGTTTCAGCAGCCCGATGCTAAGATACAGGCCAGTCTAGTGTTTACTGTCTTGTGCTACCCATTCTCTGGAGGCCTTCTTGGTGAAATGTACCTGTGGCCAGCTAGTATGCTGTAAAGGTGGACTGCACCAGAGTCTCACAGTCACAGTGACTACACAGTAACCAGGAGACACTGATGCTTTCAGAACTTAGGTCCTCAAGTCTTCAAGAGCAAAGAAACAAGGAATTCAAGTTCTTGTCTCAATTTTCCTGACACTGGTCTTCTGAATTGCACTGGTGTTAATCCAGTCCAAAATTTATGTCATCCCTCCCATGGGCTACAGTTATATGCTTAGTCAATGGCAGTTCTAGAGAGCCCTTGTGAGCACTTCTGTAACAGCAGCTGACTGGGGAACAAGCAGTGAAGATTGGTTTCATGCCACAAAACCCAGGCAAACAGGAGTCTTCCCTGAGTTTCACACCACAGAGAAATGTACAGTTTCAAGATGAAGGTAGACTTTAATTTCAAGGTTGGAAATGATGCATGTGGAACTTAAGTCTATCCCACAACACCCACGTCTATGTCTGATGCTGGGACTACCCAAGAGCTATATTAGTATGCTCTGGCTTACATTCAGGGTCCTTTGGATTCTATCCATTGTTCGTTCTTATTATTGCAGGGTTAGTAATACCATGGACTGGCTTAGCAGTTCAAGGCTCTCTACCTACAAGTGTTGTTCTAGCAGGTTTATCACCATTGGGTTTATCCTGTGCAGGACAGGCAGGGGGTGAGTTATCTTTCTCATTACTGTGGCCAAATAACTGACAAGGAGCCACTTAAAGAGGGAGAGGTTGGCTATCCTTTATATTTGGAGGGATATGATCCATCATGATGAGGAAGTCATGCATCAGTTGTATAAGGTAACTAATTATACTGCATCCTCAATAAAGAAGCAGAGAGCAGTGAATGCTGATGTTCAACTTGCTTTCTCTTATGAATGCAGGTTAGACCAACATTCCATGAAACAGTGCCTCTCATGATTCCAGTGGCTCTTCCCTCTTCATTTAGCCTAGACAACCCATTGGAAATCTGACTAGAGAGTTGTCTCCAAGGTGATTATAGTGCCTCTCAGGTTTACATTCAATACAAACAAATCACGAAATCTAAGTCCTGAACTTTGTCTACTACAATGCAAGGGACATTAGTGTTCATGGGATAATTGGGTTGGGGAATGACCTGGGAAAGTCTTGACTGCTCTCCTTAACAGGTGTTTCATCTTGTTTACTGAAGGCAGAAAGAATTGACAGAGCTATTCCTTGGTTTCATTTGTTCCTGGGAAGGCAGTGGGGTTTAACATATGGGTAAAAATTACAAGAGGATCCCTCATGGTAGCCATCTTTCCTAACCTATTTCATAGTCACTTCGGTATTTTTTCATAAAAGCATATAAATGTTTTTTGTCTTCTTTCTTTCTTGTTATTATACATTTGTCAGATGTCGGCTGAATGTGCTCACAGAAGAGTTTTTGGCATAAAAATGATTCAACCGCAAAGTGGACAAAGAGTATGTCTATCTTAAATTATTGGCTCTTTTATAGACAATGAATCTTCATACTTACATCACAAAACCTAAAGCTGAAGAACAATTACAAGATGTGGGGAGCGGGTGTGGCGGCAGTCCCAAAGGTGCCAGGGACTGCAGCTAAGTCGTATGACTTGCACCTGACTTCCTCATATAAACCACAAACATCGTGAGAGCTGCGCAGGTGTACCAGGTTACTGGCGAATCCATTCTGATGGAGACATGCCCCTGCTGCCCTGATTAGCTGAAGCTGCGTACCTGGTGAGGTGATGTGGCCTGCTGTGAGTGGATGGGAACTGATAGTATATAAGAGTGAGAGGCCCAGGGCTCGGAGTCTTTCGCCTACACAGTCAATGCGCAGCCCAATAAACGTGTGCAGAGGATCCTATTGTGTCTTTCTTGCTGGCGAGTCAGGCGTCCCACAACAAGAGGTTTATCTAAATGGTTTATGGTTCTCTGGTTTGCTTTTCTAAACTTGATTTCTGATGAGGCCAGATTATAGGAAAAGGATAGCTTTCTTGATATATATATTTTCTATATTTTATTTTTCAAGCCTAAAGCTTTACTTATTATATATGTGTGTGTGTGTGTGTGTGTGTGTGTGTGTGTGTAAAGCTTTAGGCTTGAAAAATAAAATACAGAAAATTTGCCATGTTATATAAGGTATTGTATATCAGGTCAAATATTGAGAAAAATAATATAGATAATTGAGAGCCATTAAGTTTTGGAACAAAAATATGATAAAAATTTGAAGTCAGCAGATCATTTTAAGAGTGCCTGGAAGAAAAAGAAAATACATCATAAAATTTGAACTAGGAGTAAATCAATAGAAATCCAGCTCCCTCTTTTTCTTTATTGGTGACAGTTTGGGCAAAACAAAACATACATTTCCTCTTGTCATATAAGTGTTTTCCTACTATTTTCAAAAAGCAAATATATGTATGTATGTTTTTACATATATATAATTATAAAAGACAATACCATCAAAGAAAAGTAAAAACAAATTACAGTGAGAATAAAATAAAATATAATTATTATTATCATGTAAATATAAACATGTAGTAGTTTTAATACTATAGGCTCCCAGAGGACTTTAGAATTAAATTATGATATAAAATTTATGTCTACACTAATGCTTTGATTAAGATATGTGACATTAAATAGGTATAACATACCCTTTTCTGATGGCGATGGGCAAGAAGGAAGTTATAGAGCATGCATGGAAGCATGATAAAAATACTGAAGATAATGAGACTTTAACTCTACTACTTTTGTATTATTTCATCATTAATTTCCTCAGCAAAATTTAAAACAAGACAGCACACAGTTATATAAGCAATTCCTTGTTGCCATGGTAATTTCAAACACACAGAGAAACCCAGCTATGAATCATTATTCCAAACATTCAATTCTTAACTCTATCAGCTTTGGTTAAAGAACCAGTTCCTGTATTACACTGAGAATTAGCATCTACCACAAAGTAGCCAAGTGTTTTGAACACTCCAATTGTTATATGACAGTTAATGCTTTGGTGGCACTATCCACAAACCATCATTCATCACAAGGTTTATTAATGTAAATAAAAGTTGAAGTCATAAAGAAATAATTGGTTACTTTGGGTAGTATATTACATACAGCTTTACAAAAATCAACAAAAATGAATATAGTTATAATTATTAAAGTGATATTATTCTTAAATTCTTTACCAATGTTGAATGAGAGCAACAATTCATTTCATGACTAGGTCAACACCAAGAGTATAGTTAGCTATCATTCCTCCTAAATATGTTGATTAACATTGCTTATAAATGATAATGTGAACATGATCCAGAGATTTCTCCAGACCAAGTAAGTCTATGTTTATATTTCTATGGAGGTTAGACTGAAAGAACAAGGAAGCTAGGGTTGATGATGTCTATCATCAGCATATAAACTTTGAATTCAGGGTATTTTGTTTGTGCCAGTCACCAAAATATTCCTACATTTGCATTAGTAGTCTCATAGAAGTTACCTACTGGCAGCTTCTCAAGGAAATATATTTGGAGAATAAACAATGAAGTTGGGATTTCATCATTGCAAATGGGCGTCACATTCAGTGGTTTACTAGGTCATCTCTTAGGGGTGATTTTCCACTGCCAGGTGATTTTCTTTGTTTTATAAAATGCCATTTGTCCACTTTTGTGTTAATTACTTATGATTTTAGCAGATAATCAAAAAAAAATCATTGCTCGCATTCCAATATACCTCCCATTGTTTCCCCTGAATTTTGGGGGCTTCATGTATTTGAATACATTTGCTATACTTGGGTCTCTAACACATTTTACAATGTATTAAGACTCTAATGCAATTTTACAATGAGAGATAGTATAGAGTTTAAGTTTTTCTGTTCATCCATACCTTGTTTCCTAGCACCATACATTGACAATGCTGTCCTTCCTCAAATGTGAAATGAAGATGCCTACTGTTGATATTTGCAGAAAAATATCCAGGCTGCTTAATTTGACAGATGAATATCACTTGATTAAGTATGCTGTCATAATTACAATTTGCAAAACATACCCAGTGAGTGATATTTCACACATTGCATTAGTGGTTAAGAGTGTATCTTGGTCTTGCAGAGGGACTGATTTCCAGTTTCAGCACCCATAGTGAGCAGCTCATACATGGCTACACCTCCAGCTTCAGGGATTCCAACACCATTTCTGGACTTAGCTGGTACTTAGACTCACACTCACCTACAGACAGGCAAATAAACAAAATGAGTTCTCAAAATATTTATTTGTTTATTTATTTATTTATTTTACATCAAATGCTGCCCCTCCTCACAGAGATCCTCCCCCACTTCCTCTTCTCCTCGGAGAGGGTAAACCCCCATACCCTGGCACATCAAGTCTCTGCCAGGGTAAGGCACATCCTATCTCATTGAGGCCTGACAAGGCAGCCCTGTTTGGAGACGAATACCACAGTCAGGCTATAGCTTTAGGGAGACCCTCTGTTCAAGGTGTTGGGGAATCCACATGGAGACTGAGCTGCACATCTTCTACATATGTGCCAGGGGCCTGTTCAAGTCCATATATGTTCTTTGTTTGGTGGTTCAGGCTCTGAGAACTCCCAGATGATCAGGTTAGTTGACTCTGTTGGTCCTCCTGTGGGGTTCCCATCCCTTTCAGGGCCTTCAATTCTTTCTCCCACTCTTCCATAAGAGTCCCTGACCTCTTATCTTGACTCTTTAAGAGTCAAATATTAGGCTGTCTGCATCTGTTTCACTAAGATACTGGGTAGAGCATCTCAGAGGACAGTTATTCTAAACTCCTGTTCACAGTTATAACAATTGTCATTAATAATGTCAAGGATTGGTGTTTACCCATGGGATGGGTTTCATAATGCGCTGGTTACTGGTTGACCATTTCTTCAGTCTCTGATTCATCTTTGTCCCTCCATTTCTTTTGTACAGGAAAAAATTTGTGTTGAAAGTTTTGTGGGTGGTTTAGTATCCTTATTCCTCCATTAGGGGTCCTGCCTGGCTATAGGAGGTGGCCTTTCCTGTTTCCATGTCCTCACTGTTAGCCATTTTGGCTAAGGGAACTTATCTAGATTCCTGGGAGCCTCCCCCATCTAAGGTCTCTAGAGATTCTTAAATAAAACTCCCCACTCCCCAATGCCCAGTACCTGCAGATTTTCATTTATTCTCCTGGCCCTTTGGTTCTCTCTCCTTATTGTCCCCACACCTGACTCTAACTCCTCTTCTCTACCACCTGCTTTCTCCCTCCTTCTATGACTATTTTATTTCCCATTTCAAGTGTGATTCAAACATCCTCACTTAGGCATTCTTTCTTATTTTGCTTCTTTGGGTCTAGGGCAGGGAGGACAGTTCATGGGTATTCTGTACTGGGATAATATCAGTACATACCATGCATGTCCTTTAGGGTCTAAGTTACCTCATTTAGGATATAATCTAGTTCCATCCATTTGCCTGCAAAATTCATGGTATTCTTGTTTTTAATAGCTAAATGGTATTCCATTGTGTAAATGGACCTCATTTTTTTTATCCATTAAGTCATATTATTTCTACTTTCTGGCTTTTATGAATGAAGCTTCTATTAATATAATAAATCACTAGTTTTTGTGGTATGATAAAGCATCTTTTGAGTATATGCTCAGGAGCAGTATAGCTGGGTCTTCAGGTAGAACCATTTCCAATTTTCTGAGAAACCACCAGACTGATTTCCAAAGTGAGTGTGTAAGTTTGCACTCCCACCAGCAATGGAGGAGTGTCCCATTGCTCCACATTCTTGCTAGCATATGCTGTCCCTTGAGTTTTTGATCTTAGACATTCTGATTGATATAGGATGGAATCTCAGGGCCATTTTGATTTCCATTTCCCTGACAACTAAGGATGTTGAACATTTCTTTAAGTGCTTCTTGGCCATTTGAGATTCCTCTGTTGAGAATTCTCAGTTTGGCTTTATACCCCATTTTTAGTTGGATTATTTGGTTTGTTGGGGTCTAACTTTGTAAGTTCTCTATAAATTTTGGATATTAGCCTTTTGTCAGATGTAAGGTTAGTGAAGATCCTTTCCTAATCTTTGGGCTGCCATTTTGTGCTATTGGCAGTGTCCTTTGCCTTACAGAAGCTTTTCAATTTCATGAGGTTCCATTTTTCAGCTGATACATAGCTTGAGCCATTGGTGTTCTTGTCAAGAAATTGTCTCCTGTACCAATGCCTTCAAAGTTTTTTCCACTTTGTCTTCTATGAGACTTAGTATATCCAGTTTTATATTGAGGTCCTGATCCACTTGGAATTGAGTTTTGTGAAGGGTGGTAAATATGAATATATTTGCTTTCTTCTACATGCATATATCCAGTTAGATCAATGCCATAACCCTGAAGGAAACAGAAGCAGTCAAGTCTCTCAACAACAACAAAGCCCAGGACCAGATGGTTTTAGTGCAGAATTCTACCAGAGTTTCAAAATATCTAATACAAATACTCCTCACACTATTTCACAAAACTAAAACAGAAGGAGCACTGCCTATATTCATTCTATGAGGTCATAGTTACCCTGACACCTAAACCACACAAAGACTTAACAAAGAAAGAGGACTTCAGACCAATATTGTTTATGAACTTCACTGCAAAACTGCTCAATAAAATTCTTTCAAACAGAATCCAGGAACACATCCAAACCATCATTAACCAAGATCAAATAGGCTTCATTCCAAGGATGCAGGAATGGTTCAGTATATGAAAAATCCATCAATATAATCCACTATATAAATAAACTGAAAAACAAACAAAAAATGATCATCTCAATAGATGACAAAAAAGCCTTCCACAAAATCCAACACCACTTCATAATAAAAGTCTTGAAGAGATCAGGAATTCAAGGCACATACCTAAACATAATAAACTAATATACAGCAAGCCAATAGCCAATATCATATTAAATGGAGAGAAACATGAAACAATCTCACTAAAATCAGGGACGAGACAAGGCTGCCTACTCCTTCCCTATCTACTTAGTATAGTACTTGAGGTTCTAGATAGAGCAATAAAACAGCAAAAGGTGATCAAGGAAATACAAATCAGAAAGTAAGAAGTCAAATTATCACTATTTACAGAGGATATGATAGTATACATGAGCAACACACAAAATTCTACCAGAAAACTCCTACAGCTGATAGAAACAGCAAAATGGGTAGAAATAAAATTAATGCCAATAGCCTTATTCAAATGATAAATAGGCAGAGAAAGAAATTAAAGAAATAATACCCTTCATAACAGCCACAAATAAAATATATTGGCATAAATCTAGCCAAGCAAATGAATTTATGATAGGAACTTCAAGCCCCAGAAAAAAGAAGAAGAAGATATCAGAAGATGGAAAAAAATCCCATGCTCATGGATCAGTAGGGTTAACAGTAAAAAGGCCATCTTACCAAATGCAATGTACAGATTCAATGCAATCTTCATCAAAATTCCAAGACAATTTTTTACAGACCTTGAAAGAGCAATTCCCAACTTCATATGGAAAACAAAAAACCCAGGACAGCCAAAGAAATCTTGAACAATAAGTGAACTTCTAGAGGGATAACCATTCCTGACATCAAGCTGTACTACAGAGCAATAGTGATTAAAAATAAAACAAAACAAAACTGCATAACATTGGTACAGAAACAGACAAGTTGATCAATGGAATCGAATCAAAGACTCAGAAATAAACCCACACACCTATGGATACTTGATTTTTGAAAAAGAAGCCAAAACTGTACAATAAAATACCAAAAAAAAGAAAATAATAAACTAATTTACCTACTTGTTGGTCCATAAATTTACAACTTGTTCTTTTTTAACTTTTTTTTAAAATTAGCTAGTGACAAATGTATCAAAAATAGAGTCAATATATTCTTAAAGAAAGATATATAAATTATTGTCACGATTTCAGAGTTTATAGAATGCAGATTTATTTTCAGAATGTCTTGTAAAGATAAATTTTCTGTTTTTACTTTTATTTTTGGCAGATCACTATGTTACATAAAACTTGGTTCTGTAAAGGAATCTTCAGGCATGCATGTGATACACTTGGCTTTAGTCCCCCCACTATTCCCCTGCCTTCCCTCCTGCTTTCCTCTTTCCTCTCCTGCTAGTTTCCTTCATTCTGCCGGATAGTTTGCTTCTGTTAGTGTATAAATACTACAACACATGAGTAATTTGATATTCTTTCTCTTAAAAAAAGATTTATTTTGCTCTATGTGTATTTATAGATTTGATGCATGTATTATGTTTGTGGAGACCAGAAAATATTATTGTATACCCTGGAACTGGATGGAATTAGAGGCAGTTGTGAGTTGCTATTTGCTCGCTGTAAGTTACAACATGGTGCTCAGACCAACCTCAGTCTCAAATGCTCTTAACTACTGAGCTATTTCTCCAGTCTTGATATTTGAATTTCTAAGGTAGATTTGTTTGCTTCATATGATTTTCTTTAGTTGCATCCATTTGGGGGGGGGGGAGGTGTTGTTGTTTGTTTACAAATGACATAATTTTGTTTTTTATAGCTGAATAAAATGCCATTGGTTATATATACATTTTCTCTACTCATTCTTCTGATGGCAGACACCTAGGCACCTAGGTTGATTACAGAAATTGGCTATAATAGTGCTGCAATAAACATAAACGTGCAAGTATCTCAGTGGCAAGCTGACTTAGAGTCCTGGAGGATATACCCAGAAATTGCATAGCTGGACCATGGGCAAGTTTTGCTTTTAGTTTTGTGATTCCTTTATTGACTTCCATACTGGTTCAAGTAGCTCATTTCTTTAGAATGATTTTCTTTTCCTCCATTCTCCCTAGTGTTTGTTGCTACAGGTTCTTTTAATAATAACCACTTCAGCCATTAAAGAAATGTAAATTAAAATTTTAACTGAGATTTCATTTAACCTTACTCCAAGCACTTGATTTTGTTTGTATGCTTACCAGATATTTGTACTTCCTCATTTGAAAGCTGTATATTCATTCCATTGGCCCATTTGTTGATTCGATTTTTGGTTTTATTGGAATTTAGAGTGCCAAATTTAGGGTTACTTTCTTGATTCATTTGGTCAGTAGATGACCACTAGTCAGTTTTATTCAGATCTCTCTGTCTCTGTCTCTCTTTCTCTCCCTCTCTCTCCCTCTCCTGTTGAGTAAATGGAAAATTTCAAAACTTATTAGAAATGATGACAAATTTTTACTGAATTTACAACAGCATTATATGTAAACCTAAACTAGGACTTGAGATTGTCCACATAGCTAGGTATTGCATGCTTAAGATAAATAAGAACATCTTGGTGTCTGGTTGGAGAAGGTAGGTAATTAAACACTATGGGTAGCCTAAGAGAACCATAGTGAGGAGAGTTATTGTCCAAGAAACACAGTTTGGAAACATGAGTGGAAAAAGCCAGTGGGCATGTATGTAAAGTTAGCCAGTGAGGACAGAGAGTCTAAGAACCTGTAGTCCTCTAGATAATTTTGACCAAGAAACATGCTACAGAAAACAGCATGACAATCAGTTTGAGGAATGAAAACATATATCCTCTAGCAACCATGCATATGAAAACTTTAAATGAAAGGATCCTGAAGATTCTGATAAATTAGGATCGTGTTCTGATAGGTAGATCAAAAATGATGAACGCTTGTGTTCGATAGAAACATAAAAATTCAGGAAAGATTACTAAGTTAAATGATACATTGGCTGATATAATCAACAGCACTTGGTCATTATTAAAGACGGCTGACAAGAATGAATCAGGAAGACTATAGAATAATGTGAACTGAGTAACAATATCACTGACTAAGAAGGGGATGAGGAAAGAGAAATTAGCTTGTGAGGGGGAAAATAATACCTGATTTTTTCACTCTAGACTTAAGCTGTGAAATCACAGGTAAAGATCTTTCAGGAGACAGCTAAATGTATAACTTTGGAATTCAAAATATAGTCTTGTCTAGAGAGGACTTAAAACCTGTCAGCATAAATGATAACTGTGCTGTGGAGGGACAAGGCTATATTGGAAATGTGATGAAATGTCATCTTGTTCTTTGTTTTTGCAGACACCGTCAGGAAGTATTACTTAGAAATGAGGTTTTAAGAAAGTTAGGTGTCACAAATATCAGGACTGCTCAAAGACATGACATTCCCTTATCTGCAGTTATGGTAAATGGTTACCAAGCAGAGAAATCATTAGGGATATCAGTTCACAAAGCAGCATACAATTTATCTAGCTGAAGCAAATAGAAAACAAAACTCAAAGTAGCTTTAAAATGAAGAATTATATTGACTCTCATTGCCAAAATCTGTGATGTAGGAACGCTTACTACTACAGGCTTAATGGTGGCCTCAAGGACTTTCTCTTCTAGTTCAAGGCTGCTTCTTTCCAAGACTGTCTTCCCAAATGACTTCTCCTGGTCAAAGTGTGTGAGCACAGTCACATGTTTCTTTGCTCACAGTCCGTGTGAGAGGGGTGAGTTTCTGAGATCCAGAAGTGTCGTCTATCTGCCTTTCTTCATTTATTGTTGGTCAGCACTGGATTCCTCCATGGCACCTACTCTTGAATAAACCTCTTTCAAGAAGCCAGGGGGATTAAGTCTATTTTCTTTAGACAATTGCAACTACAGGATACTAAAGTTGTCAATTCTAAAACATCTTAGCACCAACAGTTTTAGACTATGTTATCATAAAATGTGCTTTATATATCCAATATTATCATAAAATGTGCTTTATATGAATTCTCACACTTAGTGATCACAGCTACCTTTGCTTAGATGCCTTGGTTCTATGCATTGTGCATCTGATGAATTTTCTAGAGTTGATGTGATTTACTTTTATTCTATAAAATTTAGAACTTCATTCCAGCTTTGTCTGCCTCTCAAACTATTTCTTATGACATTTCCTTCAGTCTCAAGGAAAATCCTTTATTTTTCTGCCTTATTTCTTTTGGTAACAACAACAACAACTGTAGAAATAAAATTATTGCTTCTTTCCAAACAATTGACCAAGGTGGCATTATATCATCAATTGTCTTGTACATCTTCTCTTTCTTAGTTTGTCTTTCTTCCCTCATAAAGGTTAAACCTAAAAACATGCTAAATATTACCTCCTGCAAGAGAAAAACCTTGGCTCCTGACTCTAATGCACTGAAGCGGGATATATGAGGATGCTATGCTAAGAAACACCACAAATATCATTCACTCACAGCCCCTGACTCATAGGAATGCTTAGACAGTCTCACTCAGAAGTTCCGTGCACAAGTTCCTGCTGGACATCTCTTTGTTTCTCCTTTTGGAACTGCAGAGGTGCATCAGAATATAAAGCTAGATTGTTTCATGAAATCAACTTCCCTCCTTTAGCAAAGCTTGCAAAGTTCTGCCTTTTAAAGTTCATGAGATTGAGTAAAAATATTTTGGGTTCCTCCCCTACCATACACACTCCTTATATATCAGCAAATGCAAAAGTAATTTTTTTAATAACTGACCTGAAAAATGTGGATAGAGTTTCTTTTGTGAAATGTGTTTCCTCATTAAAATACCTTTTCATGATGAAAGGAACTTAGGAAAGAAGTACCTGAAAATTCTATCAAAGCCTTCATTTAAAAATGCTTGTTATATTCTGATTTAATAAACGGTTGGTATCATTCTTTATAGTACTCAAGCAAAAGCCTATGTAGCAAAAATTAAAATTCAAAACCTCTCGGTTTTCTACAATTTTAATTGGGTTTACCAGATAAAATTCAAATAGCCTAGCATATATATAATTCTTAATTAGGAAGGAAGGAGCTGAAAAGATATAATAGTTAAGATTGGATGAAGTTCATTTAAATATAGTTCATGATCTAATGAAAGCTATTTTTCTTAACTTGCTTGAAAGCATATACTATGCAACAAGCTATCCTTAGGAAGAAAATGGGCATAATAACTTATAAAAATGTGACTTGTATTCAAATAACTAAAATAAATATAAAGAAAGATAATAGTCATATAAACTGTATCATCGAAATCAATAATGTTGCCAAGGTGAAAATATGAAATAATCTAATTATGTTGGAGAATGGAACAGAAAGGTGTATTGTGAATGAAATTTAAGAGGATCTAGGTGTTGTTCATGAAGATGAGCTATTTGGGGTCTTTGTAGAGGTCCTAATGAGACATTGATCAGCAAAGGAAAGTACAAAGGGTGAATGATTACATTTAGACAAGCATTTGGCTAGAAAAGAAGTCTCACAGATGGCTATTCTTGCTCTTCCTTTAGAGTATAAACTGACTTCATAAAAAAATTAGCTTTTTCCTCATTTGTGGCTTAAATAGCGAATCTCAAATGTGCTGATCCTTCAGACACCTGCTTTAAACCAATTTAGGATTCCTCGATTTCATTTGAAGTATGAAGGAGGTATGCCTAGGATGTGCAGAACAAGTGTGAGGCTGAGTTTAGGCCAACTGCTAATGAAACTGGGCCCAGTGATATGTTTATGAATGTTGATGAAGTCTTGGATTTTGTCAGCACAGAGGTAGGAAATCTGGCCATAGACTCTTAGTGATGGATTTGAAAAAACACTGTCTTGTGTTGCGTTTAAAAAACTGAATGGTATAATAGAAAACCATTTGCTGAGAGACTTCAAGAGCAACATCTGCCTCCCAAGAAAAGTTTGAGTACAATTATGAATAAGCCAGTAAATGATTAGTTTTGACAAAGGTAAATGAACATACTCAGATATCTGGCAAGACAGTTTTTGATTCATTTCCCTCAGTAGTTTCTGTCTGTCAACTTAATCCCACATAAAGAAGACAATTAACAAGGAATTTGTTTGTAATTGTGATGACTAATAAAGGACCAGGTGATGTTAATGAGAAATACGGGTGAGCACAAAAGGGCTTAAAAATGGCTGCATCTGAGGACCAGTGAACCTACTGATGTTCTAACAGAGATGCTGGCCAGAGGGAGTCTGACTAGATGTTTCAGACATAGGAAAGACAGGATTTGAACACTAGTGAATTCAGTCATTAGACTCTAAGAGTCTAATGTTGATTGCTGGTTTGGATTCCAAAATTTTGTGAGTGGATATGTAATGGACACATATACAGAAGAAAGCAAAAGGATTATTTTGAACAAATAGCAAAGGTTTGGTTTCAAAGTATGTTTGGGATTCTAGAAATATGTTTATTTTATTTGTGAGCTTACCAATAAATAGTTTAACAGAAGATCCTGGTCTTTGGACAAGGCAAGGGCAAAAGAGAAACATTTTAGAGGAATTTAAATCATGGGGCTTGAAAATGAAGAAGCTAAATAGAAGATAAGAACCATAAGAACATTTTTAAAAATTCATTTAGAAGGATGTGAAGAAATCTAGAAACCTAGAGATGGAGGTATAATACACAGAACTTTATAAAGCAATTTTGTTTAATGACCACCCTTTTTTTTTTGATGAAGACTTTTAAAATATAACCCCGGCTGTCTTAGAACTATCCCAAACTGACCCATAGTTGCAACTTTCTTCTTTTTCCTGCTACTGAGATTACATCATCCCTGGTTGTGAAGTTTTAGAATTTTGTTAGAATACACTAAGGAGAAGACTGAGTTTGTAATGGAAGGACTTGATCCAGGTCAAGGAATGAAACCTCCAGATTCAAGCTACGGTAGCAGATATAAGATCATCATAGAAACAAAGTATTCCAAGCCTTGCTGATAGCCCCTTGTATCCTTGTCTTGTGCTTATGTAATATACATATAAGAACATGAAGAGTAATAGATAAAAGGTTAATAATGTACTTTGAAATAGCTACTTCTGACCTTTTGGGTTTTGACTACTTGAAACACTACACACACACACACACACGCACACACACACACACACACACACACACACACACACACGAGTTTATTCTAAATCTTTCAACCAAAAAGTGAAGTAAAAAGGAAATATACAATTACAATAGTTGTTTCATCTGTACATTTTTAGCCAGTGTATAGTCAAGATAAACTATACTCGCAGGACTGGAGAGATAGCCATGTGATTCAGAGTACTTGAGACTCAGTCATAAAGATCTGAGTTCATATCCTAGCACTTGCAGTGGGTGTCTAAGAACCACCTCTATGTCATTTCTGCTCCCGAAGAACTGACAGCCTCTTCTGTACTTCTATGTATTTCTATGTGTGTGTACTTGCAAACACATGAGCACACATATATAAACAAACACTCATGTACACATAAAAGACCAAAGTCCAGAAATGTATCTATATAAATATATGTGTATATATTTTTTTTCTTTACATATTGTACTACCCTATGGCAAATGTTAGCATGTATACACCTAACTGTATTTGTTAACTGTCTGCTGCATCTTTCAATGTTTGTATACAATGAGTACTTTTGTGTATGTTTAATGTATACAACAAATACTCAACTGTTTACTTAGAGATGGTTACACATCAAATACCTTTATATAAATATTTTATGAGCAAGTATGACCACCTTTAAAACATATATGCCTTTTGTCCAAAAACATCATTTGCAAAATGTTAATAATTATTTATGAATTTTCTTCCAAGTACGCAGCATCAACATGTATCTGCTACCAAGACACATCCAAACAAATAGAGTGATATAACCACAACCTCTTTACTGCTGTTAGAGAATGCATTTAAGTACACAGGTACAATTTTTAAGTACTAAAAACATTCAAGTGAAATTTAATGCCAGTAACAAACATGTGTTAAAGATTTTTTTCCTCCAGTCTCCATCAGTAACACACTCCAAAGTTCATGTCTTTGTTGGCTTAATTGTGGAGTACAGCAGCAATCCCATCTCTGCTCAAAGGACAGGCAGGCAAAAAGAATATTTAATTCTTTCCTTTGATAGGATTGTGCTTCTGGACAGGGGTTTACTTGTGTCTGGTATAACAGGATATTCAAACTTAATCTAATGCTAGCATAGTAATTTTCTTATTAATATAGAATATTTCATGTTTATTTATTTTATATATAGGAGTATGAGTGTTGTTCAACCCACATGCAGGTAATAATTTTTGGAAGCTGACTATATTCTTTGTCATGTATACTTCAAAGATTGAACTCAGGTCACCAGAGTTAGAGGCAAGTGTCTTTATCTGCTATGTCACCTTACTAGCCCATGCTTTTTAAATTATGCACATCAGAGAAACAGCATCCTTAAGATAGATTCTACCAACTAAATGGTAATTTTCACTCAGGTCCTATTGTGAGCTATGGGGTCCATCTTAAATATCCTGGATGATCAGCTTGCAGATAGCATCCATTTCTCACCTGGAAGACCCTCAGCCACCAGACAAATATATTCTGGAGAAATCCTAGGTATGCAAAAAGCCAAAAGAAGTCTCCAGTGGAAACTCAAGTCTTTCACCTATAAATCTTGCTTTACATGTATGCATGCAATAGTAGTATGCGAACAAAAGAGGGCATGGATTTAAAGAAGAGCATAAAGGGGTACATGGAAGAGTTTAGAGGGAGGAAAGGAAGGGAGAAATGCTGTAATAAAATTATAATTTCAAAAACAAAAATGAAAAGCAATAAAGAAAATTATGTCTGTTAATAAAAAGGAACACAGCCTCCATTTAACAGTGCAATCCCTTTACTCTAGGTTTAATAATCTCTCTGCTGGTTACCACCGTGTCATAAATGAGAGACTGAGGGCCTCTAGAAAAGCCATTGCCTCCAATTTACGCCCAAATAAATGGCAGAGCGCATGAGTCTAAGTGCAGAACTTGAGTTCTTGCTGACATACTGGTTACTCCTCTGATAGTCCAGATTGATTTTTACAGTGAAATTCTCTACAGAAATCCCAGAGTGTATCTCAAGCTTATCTGTGTTGCATGTCTGGTCATCAGGAAATTAAAAGGCCTAAGTGGTTCAGGCCTTGTCACCATGGGGCATGTATGACTGACAGATAACCTTTCAGGGTGATTCATTGCCTCAGAAAGCAGACTCTGGTATTGTACAGTGTATCAGATAGGAAAAACAGGCTACAAATCGTAAGGCATCAACATTCAAAATGTGCATCCCGGAGGAAAATGGGAAATAAACAAGTCCCTAGGAACACGAAAGTGGAGTATGTATGACTGGGAATATGCCATCCAGTCCTTTGACAAAACAATCATGAGACATTTTAGAAGTTGTGAAAAATTAGTATTTTCATTGGCAATTAAAAATCAGATATATTGTAGTCTGCTCGATAAAGACAAGCAAAAAACAGTCTTTAAATTGCATTGTAGACAATAAATATTTAAATATCTCTGAGCATAGGTCTAGCTGCTTATTCATATAATATCAACAAATGTGCCACTCTGTTAATTCGATCTTTGTAAGCAATTTTAATGTCATTGATTTCTACTGCCTCTACTCTCAGTCTGGTTTCTAATTCAATATATTCAGAACTCGCTTATCCTCCTTACTAATGCCCACGCCTCCTTCCTATGTTCCAATATGGAAATGAGAGGAGTCAGAGTATAGCAGAAATGAATATGAAAATTAAGGCCTGAATTATATATATATATAATGTGTACACACACACACACACACACACACACAAAGCTTCCATTTAAGTCCAACCACATTTGTTTTGAAAAACAATGTTCTTATTTAAAATTTAATAAACGTCTCGGTATACACGTACATTAGTTACTTTTCTATTGCTGTGATAAAATAACATGACCAAATATAACATATGGAGAAATGGCTTTATTTTAGCTTATAAGATATGTCATGTTCTCTCTCTCATTCAAATCCAATCCAGCAAAGTGCTTCTTTTCTTTTCTTTTTTTCCTTTCTTTTTTTTTTATTACATATTTTCCTCAATTACATTTCCAATGCTATCCCAAAAGTCCCCCATACCCTCCCCCCCCCCACTTCCATACCCACCCATTCCCATTTTTGGCCCTGGTGTTCCCCTGTACTGGGGCATATAAAGTTTGTGTGTCCAATGGGCCTCTCTTTCCAGTGATGGCCGACTAGGCCATCTTTTGATACATATGCAGCTATAGTCAAGAGCTCCGGGGTACTGGTTAGTTCATCATGTTGTTCCCCCTATAGGGTTGCAGATCCCTTTAGCTCCTTGGGTACTTTCTCTAGCTCCTCCATTGGGAGCCCTGTGATCCATCCAATAGCTGACTGTGAGCATCCACTTCTGTGTTTGCTAGGCCCTGGCATAGTCTCACAAGAGACAGCTATAAAGGGATGCTTCATAGTAATAGCTAAGGAGCAGAGTTTAATCTTTATCTTCATGATCTTTTGTTTGGTTGTTTTAACTTTTTTAATAATTCTTTGTGAGTTTCATAGCATGCACCCCAATCCCACTCATCTCCCCACCCCTTCGTATCTGCCCTCTTCCCTTGCAACTCTAAAAGAGAATAATAATAATAATAATAATAAAGTTAAGACAAAGCATTGAAAACATCTCATCATCAAAGCTGTAGTCTGTCACAGTGTGTTCCACAGTATACACATTTGTACACGCGTCTTTACTCACAGATGTTCTTTGCAATGAGTCATTGGTCTGGTTCAAGGCCTCTGGTTTCTGCTTCACTATAAATACTGGGTATTTACAGGGACTCCTGTCAGGTATCCTGTTGTTTCCCTGTGTCTTGGAGATCCCCAAGCATTGGATCTGTTGGCCTCTTCACACCCTCCAGCACTTCATATAATGAGGTAGATTTGGGGGCAACTTAAAGCCCTGGAGGTCCATGATCTTTTAAGTCCTCAGAGGCTGTTGTAGGCACTTTATATCCAAACTCAGACCAGGAAAGAGATGAGTCATGGAGGATTGCACAGAGAGATATTTATGAATGCCTCCTAAAATGGGTATGCATCTTTTTCATCTATAGTCCCTTTATCACAAGATCTAATCATTGGGCTTCACCCAAAGCTTCATAATCATGGAGAAATACAATCAGATTAAAATTATATAAAGGAAGAGATTATATAATGAACATCAGTTTGTTAGCAGTATCTATCCCAAATAATAGGAGATATTTCTCCAATATCTGTCTCACTGTGTATGCTTTTTATTTTAACATCATGTATGTATGTGATTACGTGTGTGGATCTTATTCATGTGTGTTCCAGTTTGTATGTGTGAAAGGGGGTAGAGGCCAGAGTATAGCCTCAGGTATCATCATTGGAAATGTACCAACTCCTTTGAGACAAGGTCTCTTCTGAGCTTAAAGCTCATTCAGTAGTTTAGACTGTCTGATAAGCCCGGCCAAGGGATCCTTCTGTCTCTGTGTCCTTAATACTTGATTGCAAAAGCCACTATGTCTGGTTTGTTATGTGGACAATGATGATCAATTTCATAAAATGCATACAAAGTGGGCACTTTGCTGGACAGGTTACTTCTCTAGCCCTCCACTGTGAATGCTTTCCTTTTAACCAGTGTTAACAAAGATAAAAGCAAATTGGGAAACATGAAATGATACTAAATGCAAACACCTTACTTTTTCTTAAATAATTATAAAATAAATGATTCTGTGAACAACCAAAGCTTTTGCTTTACTAATTTTGTTTTGTATAATATAATGGAAATGCATTAAGTGAAATGAAATCTAGTTAGAAGGATATAGCATTATCAATGTATCTTTGCAGCAAGGTAGTATATATACATTGTGCTATTATATTAAGGTGCTATTTGGAAAAGGACTTGAGATGGAACACATGAGTCATATGAATTTAAACTTACTACTTTATTGAAGCATACTTGGTAGAGAAATTTTCAGACATATTTAATAATAGAAATTGACATAATATATTTTGATACATGCATATACCCAGAAGCCATTACTACCACTGAGACAACAAATCAATCACTATCAAAACCTTAATCTTATATACTTATAATCTCCATGTTTACCCGGCCCACATGATGGTGACAACTTATTTCATTTCTATGACTATGGTTAGCATTTTAAATAGTTTTATATAAGTAGAATTATATAATTTATATTCCTTTTGGCTTTGACTCAATATAATTATTCTGGGATTAATACAACTGGTATAGCATTGTGTATTTTTAAAACACAGACCAATATCCCATTTAATGGATATATCACATTCTCTTTATTAATCTTTGATGGAGATCTGGCTCCTTTTCAAAGTTGTACTATTACAAATAAAGCAACCATGGACATTCATGTATAAAGCAAAAGTGTATGTACGGACTTATTCTTTTTATCTTGAGTACCTAGGAGTGGAAAGGCCTGGATCTAAGGTAAACACTATCCATAATTCTGACAGCAATTGTATTCACTGTAGTTGGAGTATTTTTGTATTCTATCAGCAATTGAAGAATTCCTAGTTGATCAATATCAATGTCCATTTGGGATTCTTTATGAAACAGCCAGGGTGTTCTATAAATAACAGAGAGATATTTCTCACAATTTTAGAGGCTATAAAGTTCAAGACTAAGCCATAGGCAGAGTCAGTATTCAGTGAAATCTTGCTTCCAGATATATGGTCAGGTTTTTTTTGTGTGTGTTCTCACATAGGGGAAACAGGGAGACACCCCTCTGCAGTCACTTCTACTTATAACTAAATCTATTCATGAGAATAGAACCTTTGTGAAATAATTACCTCTCAAAGACTCCTTCTATGGAAATACTACAGTATTAGGGATTAGCTTTCAACATACAAATCTGGGATCCTGGTCACAAATATTGAGTCAGGAACAATCCACATTTCAACAACATTTTTTGTGATTACCTCTTGTAACCTTTATCATCCCTGTAAGTTTTCAGGTCTACCTCCTGGTGGTTTTAATTTGCAGTTGCTTGCTGAATCTTGATCATCTATCCATATTTATATTTGCATCTGAATGTCTCCTTGGATGACATTTCTATTCATACTGTAGGTCTGGTTTTCTCAGGTGTGTTTTATTAGGTGCCCATTTACATTGGTCTTGGCTCTGCCCTCTCTAGCTAGTACAGTTTCCTAGCACATTGGACCTGTGTCCTCTAGTCCTATGGTAGATGTTTGGTCCTCCAAGTCTCCTCTAGAGTCATTCACCCTTTATCTCCAGTAAGAGCAATTTTATATCAGCAAAATAGATCTAGGCCCTGCCATACTTTTACTATCCCCGGTATTTCATCTTGTTTCTCTTTCTCCACATCTACATTGGAGTGCCTCTGGCTACATACAAGGATGGCTGGACCCTTGAGCTACACATCCAACCACTCCAGAAAGTGTATCCTTCACTACTTTGTCCCAGTTCCCAGACTAACTTGTACAGATGAAGAATTCATAGCCACATCAAGTTCTGGCTCCTGTTGCACAGTAGGTATTTTTATTTTAATGCATCTGTTTTCATAGTTTACTCTTAACTTTCACATTTTACTAAAAGAAGCCAAACCATGTCATCAGCACTGTGCTAGGAAATGTTTTAACCAAGTAACCTAGCCCATTATTTATAATGTATAACAAAAATACATACATGAAAATATGTGGATCATGTATATCATAAATTTCCCCATTTCCTTTGCTAAATAAATAATTATATTTCTACGTACATAGACATATATAATTATTTTTATTGTTTACATGTTGCTCATTTGGTTTTGGATTCTATCTATATACTGTAATATCTTTGTGATATTAGAACATATTATTTCTCTCCACTCTACTTTCACCAAATAAAAATTAATGTTAATAAACTACCCCACGAGTTGGCTGTGAAATTTGAACCAGATCCCCGGTAAAGCAATTAGATTAAGTTGATAGACTGAAAAAAAAAACCAGTAAATTATTGCTATCTATTATTATTTTCCACCTCATTCCAATTTCTACAGTTAGGGCCAACACCTAAACATGAACAGTTTTTTTTTTTTTCTGGCCTCCTTATAAATGAAGCATCCGTTCTATATACAGTCTCTCTGCTCTTGTTAAGATCTCAATTACCCACTGCTTTAGCTAGTCACTCAGCTGGTCATAACATTTACCTGTGGCAGTGTGGGAGAGCAATCATATTCCAGATTACACGCTTGTCAGTTTCCATCGTCCAGCCGATTTCCTTCCCCATCCTCTGCCTGCCAGGCTCTGCTCCACACAGCTTTCCCCAAACTGACAGCCCCTGACACAGCGCCCAGAAATGTCCTGCTGTGAGGTAGCTCTGCCACTTCCAGTGTCCCTCATACTCAATCCTCTAATATGACATCTGAAGATGTCTCAATTCTCAAGCTGGAACATTTTTTTTTTAAGTTCAAATTAAAATTGTTTTGATTCGTTGTTTCTCTATGGTAAAGGTAGAGAAGATGAAGGATAGGAAATTTATAGTATTGGAGTAGTCGGATCCCCGCAAGATGTTAATCCATTACTTTGGAAACCAAAACGGGATAAAAACACTTTTAATTTATCAATAACAAATTTAAATTAATGATAGTTGATTCGCCACACCATCCATCACACAAACTTATGGGTTTTTGTGAGCAGAATGAAATAGTCTGACAAGCAAACATATAATAAGTGAATTTCTTCAAAGATCTCACACCTAAATTCTCTGCTAAAATTCATTTGAGCAATCTTTGGGTATAATTTAAGGTGAATTCGTCCTTACTTAGGAAAATACGATAGCATATAATTCTGTGGCATAAATTTAAATGAAAGAGAGTCCAAGGATGTTGTGACTTTCTAGAGTAGGTTATGTTTTGGTAAGAAAGAAGTTAAGATTTTCCTATAGTTTTGGAAGGAAAAGCAAGTCAATGTGAGGTTAAAGATTCAGTATCTTTCCTGGGTATTTCGGAAAACTTTTTTTTTAGACACGTTTGCTTCTGAGAAGGAAGCTACACGATCGCCTCTCCCTTTGCCCCACAGCAACAGTTAAAAATCCATTCAGAGGTTTTAAGCAAAGTTCACTTGATTGTAGGTCAGTACCCGGTGGATAAATCACAGAATTGCTTCAAATAACATCCATGGTTTGCTTTGTCCCTGCCGAGGAGGAGCTCTGAATTGAGCGAGCATGAAGTAAAAACCGCTTCCTCATGCCTGAGGTTAATGCCCCCGTTGCAGCTCGCAGGCCCTAGCAGGCAAACACAGAGAAGTAACTTAAAAATCTACCAGTTTCCATCAATCTGCCACAAGCCTTAGAAAACAAATGAGCGTGCCTCCCATCTCTGCCCTGTGGCAGGGCATTTGTTAAAGTATGAAGAGAAGAGACAAGGACAGGAGAAGAAATCCCTTGGCAAAGAGCTTGAATGAAATATTCGCAGGGCCTTTAGAAAATAGTTCTTTGCAATCACTGCGGTCTCTTATGGTGGCAGTGGAGTGCAGTGTTTCAGGGACACAGTGAGGTATAAATGGTCCCTGACTGCATCAGGCCATCGACCCCCTGCTGCTTGAATAATCCTTCTGGAGCACCATTTTCATCAGGACATTTCCACTCAAGGACCCTTAGGGAAGAGCGCCCCGGTGGCTGCCATATTAATTCCGAACCCTTCAGCCTGCGGTCCCTACTGGTCCTCCTCCTGACTGATCTTTGCCTCTGTTGTACCAGCAAATATGCCCCGTTTAGTCCCTTCAAGTAGATTGGCCTGCTTTCCTTTGCTGGGAATTTTTCTTTGCCTAGAAACTGGTTTTATTGTGCTGCTTGCAATGCTCTGGCCTTGAATGGTTTTCTTATTCCCCAAACTCAGAGCTGTTCAAGCTAGCATCCCAGTGTCCATTCTGTGAACATTGATTCTCTGAGACAGGCTGTAGCAATGGCTTTCCTCAAGAACCATAGTCTTACCTCATTAATGTTGACTTTAGGTTCTTTCCAACCCAAATTGCTTACTACGTTTAAATGTGTATTCATTTAACTTTATAACTAATATTTCTGCACGTTTGGTTTCTATAACTGAAGTTGACACACAAAATTGAAGAATGGATCATGTATGTTTCCTTCCCCCATTACATGAAAATTTCCTACTTCTTTGTTTATTCATTCAGTATCTATGACTTCATCCCTATATGTTACAAACATCAAATTTTGATGCAAGAATAGACAATAAGCTTTTCCAATTTTGAGGAATATTTAAATTCTGCTTTATCTGAGTATAGACCAAAATACCAAAATTATATGCAAGAGTCAGATAAGGCTTTGTAAAATTACAAAGCAGCCCAATTTTAAACTAGATATAGTTATACCCAAGATAAATACCTGGAATTTTTCTGTGGAAAAAGTAAAGACTGATACTCTCTTTAATATATAGAAATAACAATGAGAAGTTGGATTTTGAATACGCGCTAATAAACCTTCACTCTTGATTTCATGATAGCACTAGGAGGCTAACATTAATTTTTGTCTAATTAGTAGTGATCATAAATATCTATTTCTGTTGTGCTGCATGTTAAACTGTCTGGGCTAGTAGCACCAGATACTAGATAGATCTGGTAATTTTTTTTTCTAATTTATTTTTTATTAGGTATTTTCCTCATTTACATTTTCAATGCTATCCCAAAAGTCCCCCATACCCACCCTCCCAATCCCCTACCCACCCACTCCCCCTTTTTGGCCCTGGTGGAGTTGGTATTATCATCGTTGTGGTCATTGTCATTGTTGTTGTTGTAGTCACCATCACCATCATCATCACCATCACCATCATCATCAGGAAAGATGCAAGACACAATTCTTACATTAAGAAATTATAGTTTGGGTAAACAGACCAGTCTCTGTAGAAGGATAGCTATGTTTTCGCTATCATAAAAACAAAGAATTTTGAGATAGAGGTGTTAGAAGGAATTGAAAGGTGGCATAGTCAAACAAGGCTCCCTTTGGTGGCTTTGCTTCTGTATTAGCAGGGATGTTAAGCAATAGTAAAGCAAACTGGGAAGCTCGCTGAGGGCCATTTGATCAGCACATGGGCACTAGCACTGGAGAAATCTGGATATGTTACTGCCTATGTTGAAGGAATTGTCAAAGCACATGTGATTTTAGTTGAATGGCAGAAGGGAGTTAAGGACTGAGAAAGGCCAGGAAAAGGTCATGATTAGAGAATTCAAGTGCTGTAAATTTTCTGCCCAGGCATAGCAGTGTGGTAATTTCATTACAAACTGGAGAGAAAAGGAATTTTGGGTTTATTTGGGGAACAAAGTTTTAATGTGTAAGTACCCATTGTGGCTAGTCAGATCGGGCCATGTGTGAAACATGTAGGCGAAAAATCTGTGACCCAAGTATTTGAAATCTGGTTAAGAGATTTCCAATACAAGTGGCCATGAGAAGCCAACACATATACAGCAGAGGACTGCCTTGTCTGGCCTCAGTGAGAGAAGATGCACCTAACTCTCTGAGAGAATTGCAGGCCCCAGGGAGTGGGGAGGCCTGGCTGGGTGGCTGGTGGGGAAACATCTTCTTTGAGATTGGAGAGGAAGAATGGGATGAAGAACTGCAGGAGGGCAGACCAGAAAGGAGATAATGACTGGATTGTAAAAAGAGGTTAAAATCATTTTAAAAAGAAAATAAGATGCAGTGAGTTATCATTGCACACTGAGCCTAATCTTCAAGCTATAAATTTGAGACTTCTGATAGAATGGCTTTGTATGTATATTATGATGTCCATATGGGAGGAAATTTGCATTAAAATTTTGTCTGGCACCTTATAAAAAGAAGCTTTCACATATGTTATTGCCATTAAATTCTCACTATGAAGTTATAATGTGGATGAATTTAAGGAGGGACATGGGTTGGTCAAATGTGAAGAATTTAGTAGCAGTCACTATAGTGACTTCGAATGTTTATTGGCCCATGCTTTGCCACACAGGTAGGTCAACAAAATGGTGGGTTTAAAAGGGACTCACACGGTTTTCTTGTGAGCCCCCACAGTTACATATGAGATACCAAATTTATTCAGAGAAAGATTATTATGCATGTATTTCAACTCTTTCCTGAGAACTAGTTAAATATTCATAAACTCCTCACATATTGCAAGGATATAAAATAATTGAGGATGAGAGAGTTATTTTTGAAAGATGGATTTTTTTTTTCTTGTGAGCTATGCCATGGATCCCATACCCCAAAGAAAAGGGGTTTGGACACGATCCAATCAGGAAAAGACTGCAAAAAATGACAGCTTCCCCTTGTCATGGTGGTGGAAATCCTCAGTCTCTGGAGTCTTATTGAGAAATTTTCAAAGCATAGAGATGACTGTGATGCAAGCATATTAAAAGTTCCTAGGGAATCATTAATTTGGTGAAAGCATTGCATAGCAAAAGTTGTCACCTTATTAATAAGCAAATTGTTGAGGGTAGTATTTTAACACCTTACTAACATGAAAAAAAAAAAAAACCAACAACAAGTAAAGTATCACTAGATAGCTCCTGAATCTAACAACATTAAAAGAGAAAGAAGGAAAACCATTCCATTTTCATCAAAATGAGGCCAAATAAAAATGCTCAACTATAGGGCAGTCCTTAAAGGATGTACAAAATGACTCTCTCCAACATTGTGCAGGCTGACAGAATCAGCGCATAGCATTAGAGGTCAGGATGAGCTTTGATTCTATGACTACCTTCAACCTTGAAAAGTAGAAAATCCCATGCTGCTGCTGCTGTTGCTGCTGCTGCTGCTCATGTTTATTCTCAAAGCAAATACCATCTGTACATCTGCAACACAGCTCCTGTACTTCAGTAAGGTTCAGGGATAATGGTGCAAGAGAGGGCAGAAAGATTGTGATAGCCAGCAAAACAAGTTGGTGTGAGATACTTCTAGAAATGTCAAAGATGCTATACCCATGAAGTCTCTCACATTATGGCCTACACATGGAGCCAAAATGACTTTAATAGACAAGCTAGCATAGAAAGGGGAGAGTCCATAACCTCAGGCCCTAACGGAGAAAATAATCTTCCCCAGGGAAAAAAAGCACTAATATGTTTGATTATCCCATACCAAGTGGTCATCACTGAAAGCGTGCATGCATAGACACACATACACACACACACACACACACACACACACACACACACACACAGACACTATGTAAACTTTGTTATACATAGAGAAATATATGCAGAACTAAATGATATAATTATATCACAATATCAAAACGCTCACACATATTAACCTCTAGGCTGGCAATCATCAATTAACTCTTTGATGGTTAGAATGAGAAATTTTCATGTCTTACTTGTCTTTGTCTGGAAGTAAAAAATCTTTGAAGTATTCTGTGCAGGCATCCCCCAGGCCAGACATTAGTAATCGTTTTCTGTAAAGGAGTAAAAGCAAATCTGTCATCCTTTGCAGACCCCAGGTGGGGTCTGTCATAAATACTCAGTTCAGCCCTAAGAACGAAATTGATTAATTGAATTTGACTGCCTTAATAGATAACTTATAAATTAATGGATGTAGCTTTGGTAATAAACCTTCATTAACAAAATCAAACAATGGATCATATATTTGTCAATAGATATTTCCCCTTTTTTGCCATAAATAGTTCAAACAACTGAAACACCCTCATTTTATTTAAATATCCTAACTGTGCTGATATCTTAGAAACACTGAACAGTCCAGTGGGTCAGGCAAGAAATAACGACAGCTACATAGTTCAGCATCAACCAAAGGCATAGCAAAGCTTGGCTAATCCATTCTTGCTTTGCCCAATTACTTCAAGTGAAAAAAATTTAAACCCTCTTTAATCACTCCTTTTATTTTGTTATTTCTGTTTACATTGACTTTGCGGCTGCATATGATTTTGTTTACTTGGATTTCTTTATTCTGCTAATTAGCTTGATATTTTCCTCTCTTTTACCAAGATAGATTTCCATTTGATTCAATACTGTCAGATTAATGTTCTTATAAATCTATACCACACTAGCAGAACAGTTTGTACTCAAATAAATGCATTCACTTTTCTTTTTGCTCTAGCAAATAGTTTAATAGCTGGAAAAGGACGCTATGCCCAGTAAAATCTTTTCATGCCTGAAGACTGGGAAGTTCCTTTCAAACACTTTGTCTTTTGTCCTCATCTTTCTAACGTCAAGGAAATAGGTAATAGCCATAATCTGGCCTTTAAGAATAGAAGTAAATTTATTCTTGTCACTCTTTACCATTGCCTCTTTGGGTTTTAACAATCTATCATCTATGAAGTATAAGAATCTAAAGAGGCATTTTATTGATTGATTTTTAAATTATAATACAAGCGACTTTGCTAATACCTCTTGTCTACAGATACCGCATGCAATAATTAACAAATGTCAAACTAAACATAGTTTCCTCAATAAAATTTAATTTCAGATGCATATACAATGAAATATGATCATACCTATTCCTGCTTTCCCACACTGACTCCTCCAATATACCCCCCACTTCTGTGTGGAAAGTTCATGAATTTGGCAAGATACATTAAACAAAAAGTTATCATCAGTTGATAGAAGAGGCAACCCTTCTAAACCCAAAGCTGTTACTTACTGGTAGCAAAGAAAACCCAATTCAATCCCATAACTATATGTAATTTTACTCTAAAATTGTTGAAAGTGTCTATCCCATTTTAAAAATGAAAAAGCATGGCTGTCATTTAAATATATTTTTATATCTTCCTTAGAAACAAAGATGACTATATACAACATAAACTTTTATGAAATACTAGTAACTTAAAACTTCACTCCTGGCTTTAGAATTTAGAGAAACTTTACTAGGTAGTGTGTATGGTAGAAATAGTACTCCAGACATTAAGAGCTCTACTATATTTACATATTATAAAGGAATGAAAATAAATGACTTAATGTCACTTATATTAATATTGACTAAATTTAGTGAATAAAAACACTATCACAACATTGCTAGTAAGAGAAGAACATATTTGATAATTACAGATGAAGGAAATAGTTTGGCATGTTCTACTGAATGGAAACAGAAGATAAGTAAGATTTAATCACATGACTACTGTTAGTTCTAGAGTTAATCTGGGGTATGTGTTTACCACATGGTAAATACATTTTTCCTTTGTCTGAAAAGTTTCAGATCAGAATATGTAAAAGAAGGATAAAAGATGAATTAAAATATTTTCATCTCTTTTTCATTACTATGATATGGACTGCCATCTTGGTTCACCTCTACAGTAAGTTTGCATGAATTACCATTGGAATAGTCACTGTGTTCCACATCTGTCTTGTCCATTTGTCTCTATCTTCATTTCCCCATTTTCACATTGTTCTGGAATCACAAGGATTTTTGAGCACATGACATGAAAGAGAAAATACTATTTTCATTATGTAGTAAAATCCAAAAACAGTATAAGGTCTTCTAACTACATCTATGTGTATTCTTAAAATATATATATATATTTTTTTTTATGGATCCCTAACGTGTAAGTCTTTAAAATGATGATAAACCTATTCATTTGAAGCACAGTGTTGCAAAGAATTATAAGACCCCTGCACATGTTGGGCAATGCTGGCCCAACATAGTTTTATAGAATCAGTTATGAGAGTCATCACTGCAGCAGGACTTGGCACCTCTCAACTGTGCAGTGTGTGTACAGAGTACAGATTGTCATGAGGTTGTCAAGCAGTGCCAGCATTTGGGGGAACGATGAATCATCCTGCTCGAGAAGCAGAAGCAATGAAGATGGACGTGCGTGGCAGAAAAAGAGCATCGCGAAACATGGCTGGAGGGCAACTGGAAAGATCCAAGCATCCAGCTTGTCTCTAGCAATAGGGGTCGAAGGAGATCCAATTAGGGACAAACAGGGACAGAAACAAGAAACACTGGGTGACACAACTTGTGTATCTGGGACTGGAAGTCGTCATCATATATAGAATGCAGCAAGTAGATATTCCTTAGACACTAGAACTTGTGAACAGACGTCACTTTCTAAATACTTTTACCAATTGAAATTCAGTTTATTTTTACTGAAAAACAATAAAACATGTTCTTGTGGCTTCATGATATCCTGTTGCATTTCTATAAACAGAGACGCGGGCAAAAAATGTAAAGCAAGGTACATATACCTACCTCCCCAAACATTTATGATTTTCAAATGAAGAAAGCAAATCAAAATTCTTTTCTCAGAATTTTTAAATGATAGGACATTATGATTGTCTTGTCCCCAGACTATCTTCTTTCAAACTACAACTAGAGATTGTTCAGTCTGTCTCCATTTCAGACTGTAACGTCCCTTCTACTCAGAGATACTAAAATTAGTTTTTGATATTTAGTATAAGAAGGGAGTCCTAAGCTGGGACATTCATCTTTCACCTAATCAAGTGATCTCTGAATTCCATGCATGTTATTTCACAGGATAGGATAAAACCCTATAGGATATATCCCTTAAGTATATATATGGCATGTTTTCTCTATTAGTAAAATTCATCGTAACTAGTACATATAAATAAAAATTATTTGTGTTAATGCAATGACTACAATGTCCCAATACATGGATATTGATCAATGTGCAAATCAGGTCTACACCTCTGTCCCCTTACATATTTAGCATCTCTAGTGTAGACTTTCACAATCCTTTCTTACAGTGTTTCAAAATGTGCTCTCTCCTGATGCTACTGTGCAGTGGCACACCAGAGTTTGTTCTTAAATAAGAGTCACTACTCATTAATCAGTCTTTCCCCATACTCCCTATCCCCAGACCAGCCCCACACTAGAGAGAGGGAACCACCAGCCCACTTTCGATCTTGGAGACAGCAATTCTGTAAAGATTTCATGTATGTCAGGTCACGCACTTATTTTGCTTCTAACATAATGATATCTTCTATTCATGTAGTTGCAAATTAGAGAATTTCACCCAGTTTAGGGTATGTCATTGTGTACATGCATCCTATTTTCCTTATCTATTTGATAGACACTTAGTTTATTGTAAGTTCTTGGCTACTATACTGCAACCAACATGGTTGTAGACGTGTCTCTTTAATGCTGTTATTTAACATCTTTAAATTTTTAATTGTGTTTCTTATTATATGTGCATGCAAAGTGTGTGTGTGTGTGTGTGTGTGCCACAATGCACATGTGGACATTTCAAAAACAACTTATAAAAGTTGGTTTTGTTTCCCATCTTCCTTATGTGCCTTCTGGGGAGCAGAGATCCAGGTCATTAAGTTAGCAAGGATTTTCTTTTCCTGGCTGCGTCACCTCACCAGCTCTCAAACTCATTTCTTTAAGCTCTGTAACCCATAGACATGTCACCTGATTAAATGACATTTATTTCTATTGTAAAATTGGACGGTGCTCCATAGTGTTTTCTATCATAAGTACTTAGACTCATTGCTAATACCAGCATGCAGACATTCCTTTTACTAGGACCTCACCAATGCTCCGGCTTGGCTTTGTCTGTCTGAGATAATAGCTACTCTAACTGGAATGAGGTAGGTGTGTATCTCACTGTTCAAGCATTCATGCACCATGCCCTAGTCCTTGATCCTCCCCTGGGAGTAATATCCAATACATATTGGATATTAGTATCCTGATGTCTTCCCTAGGTTTTCTATTGCCACTGTTGTCTCACCTTGTGATTTCTTTATTGTTAATAGTCTTGGTTTCTGTTGCTTATGTTCTTATGCTTGCCTTTCACCACCTGGTTATCTCTGGTGTTAGCTGGCCTTACTGTCTCTGACTTTGGCTTATCCCTTCTGCAAGCCTGTGTGCCAGGACTCCTGGGAGACCAGTTCTCTCCAGAAGGAATTTGGGTATGGAGAGCTACGGTACAGGGTCAGTTCTGGAGTGAAGACAGAGACCTGAAGAATCCTATCCCCAGATGATCCTTGGTTCCTGGATCCTAATGGCTCTTTGAGTGTCCCTCTTGGGCGAGAAATTTAAAGAGAAGTGGTGGTTTTACCTGTGCTCATAGGTGTGTCGGCACTCCTGGGAGACCAACTCTCTTTTTGTATGTAGCTTTGTGGCACAGGATCAGTTCTGGGCGCAGACCCAGACTGGAAGACTCCTGTCCCAGGCAGCCCCTGGGATCCTGTGTCCTAAGGCTCCAGGGCGGGTTCCTCTGAGCAGCAGTGGTGGTCTTGCCTGCACTCATGGTCCTGTCCACACTCCTGAGAGGTTCACTCAATCCTGGCACTATTTTGAGTATGTAATTTATGTTTTTTCTTATCATTTTTTCAATTTTTAAAAAATCCTGAATTGTTATTGAGGACTTGCTAACTTGTTTTTCTTTATCACCTCTACTGTGTTACACTAGACGCTTCACATTGAGTTACTGTAGCTTTGCAATTCTGTCCTTTCTTCCTGTAAGAGGAAATAGAAATGCACTTAGCAAGGTTTTTCTTTCCCTGGCAAAATCATCTCACCAGGAAATCCTGTTTCCCAGAACACTTCCGAAGTCACAAATAGCTGACTTGCATAAATTAAATGAAATTCTTGGTGCTGGGACCATCCTTTTGTGTCTGCTCTGGAACATGGAACATCAGGCTGGCTATTGCAACACTGGAATTATTCTCAGCTAATCTTGGATGCCATTGTTGCCCCAAAACTCCCAATTATTTCTTGTCTTCTGTCTTTCAGGTCAATCACACTTCAAAACCTCTGCTGCAGCAATTACCTGGAGAGTTTCTCTGTAATTTGCTCTTTGGGTAATAATGGTTTCTTCATTGGCTTTAGAATGGAGTTGAGATAAGTTCTCTGGCAGTCGCATCTCTTTATTCAACTGATATCCATCTACCTTTAAACAATTTGCCTCCAATAATCTCTCTTGAAGTTTTCCACATGTTAACTGTGAGAAGTATTGGAAACTGCCTCTTTTAATAACATTTTAATAAACATTCTCTTTTAATAAACATTCTCTTTTCCATTAAAAAGTTAAACCAAATATATAATATCCTTATTTCAAAGCCTATGCTTTCTGAAGATATGTAATATATAATATATATAATATATTATAAATATATACATGTAAAATACTATTATGAGAATTTTAAGTATAATTAATGAATTGGAAGGCATATCTGTTAATATACCACAGTGCTTTTAACATTTTTCATCTTATTTCCAGCTTTTATATCAAACATGATTTGTATATTCTCTCTATGAAGATATATAATGCTGAAAATCTTTCCTTACCACACAAGGTCACAATTCTTCTTCTTCTCAATTTTAGTGGCTTTAGTTTTCCATACCACTTTATATTTTCTATATTATATATGTAATATTATAGCATATTATTGTATTATTATAGAATATATTTTATATATGTTATATTATGATTATTTATCTATTATACATGATAACACTCAATATCCAGAGAGATAATATAATGAGCTCTCATATACACATATATATATATATATGTGTGTGTGTATGTATGTGTGTGTGTATGTATATATGTATATATATATATATTGCACATATCAGGTATTGACACAGTTAGTTTGGCAACATAAAGTCCTGTCGTTATTACCACACGTTTCCATTTTCATTTCTGAGAATTAAATTGACTGAGAGATGAAAACTAGGATCCACCACCTGTTGTTTAAAGTAAACTTATTGGAACCCAGCCACAGTCACTTGTTTATGTGTTGTTTGTAATTGCCTTCCTTCTAAAACTCCAACCTGAGTAATTGCATCAGAGAGCATATGGCACATAGAACTTACGGTATTTACTCAAGGACTTTTAATCATAAGCTTGCTCATATGTGCTTTGACACCAAAAATAAAAAGTGTATTGCTGTTGCTTTGCCTCACTTTTAAGACCTAGGTGCCACATGTCCATTGATAATATTCTACTTGAACTCTCACTTTATTTGTCCATTGAGTCTGACACTGACAGCTAGCCAGGCCATTATTTGCAAATTATCCTTTTGCCTTCTGAGGCATTTGCTTTTAGATATCCTCCTCTTGAAAGTGTGAAAATGTTAAAAGGCTCTCAGAAGGTATAGAACTTGAGCTCTATCCAGAAGTACTTTCTTCCCTGATCCCTTTGATTATGCAAGGCTTAATTAGCAAGCTAAATCATAACACGAAGAATGTGTTTGCTTTGCAAAATCAAATCAATTGCACAATGTATGTTCCCTGCAGCTGCTGCTGCCCATTTTTACAGAAGCAGATCCATTCCAGCTGCAGATATGAGCATCCCTGCTTCACTGATCTCTGAGATGCTCCAAGCACATCAGTCCAGATGCCAACCATGGTAGCTCAAAAGAACCTTTATTTTAGAAAGTTTAAAACTAAAATTATATTGTAGACATTTAGTAAGCCTGGTGGAATAGAGGAATATGCATTAATAGGTATTCACTTATCGATTTCAAGGTATATTCTGTTAACTTAGAGTTTTAATTAGATTCAAATTGTGCATGCCCCCTACAACCTGATAGATTAATTTGCAGCTTATGAGGGATCCTAAACATACTATTGAATACTATATTTATTACTTTATACAGCAACAGTAAGCAACTCCATAAATATCTCCTTAGAAAACACTGCTGCCTGTTAGTAGTGAACAAATCAGCTAATTTTATAGTTCCAGTAAATTTGACTTACTTCATTATATCTCAGCATTTATAACAATGTTTAGGGAAATGTTTGGTACTTCTGTGTCCTTTTATTGAATGATGGGATAGATAAAAACTTGACTGTGTTATTTTCTTCTTTAAAATCTTTCAGTCAAGGATTGATATGTCATATTAAGTAGCATATCCTATCTTCTGCTTTCTGTGCCTATAAAAACTAATGCTGAGGTCATACCTAAACAAAGAATACTGTTCATGCAAGGGTTATGGGTCTAAGTAAAGTATATAGTTATTAAAATATGCATAAATCTAGAGAAGAGAAATGAAATAGGCACACAGGTACACACAACTCTTTTTGAGATAAATGCCTCACTTCTTTCGAGGCACAGGTAATTGAAAATTAATCTGTTATGGGAAAGAAGCTTTTCTTTGTAAAATTTCAATTTATTTATAATGACACTCATTCTTTAACTATTTCTTCTAAGTTTATTTTTATTTGATGTATGTATTTGCCTTCGTGTATGTATGCATACCATATATGTGCTCTGTATTTATGGAGGCCAGAAGAGTGCATCAGGTCCACTGGGATATTGTAAATTGCTATGTGGATGTTGGGATCTGAGCCCAGGTCATCCACAAGAGCATCAAGCGCTGTTAACTACTCAGCCACCTCTCCAGATCACATTCTCGGCTTTCTTAGATTCTTGATATCTCAGATTTGTCCTGCTGCTTAATGAAATATACTATCTGTTGTTGACTATTTTTAAAGGTTGTAGGAAAGTGCATAGCTATGCTATCAAATAACAAATGTACAATAGGATCATATATCATCTGCCACAAAGTTTGCAGCAGAGAATATATGAATATACTTTTATACAGACAGACAGACAGACACACACACAGACAGACAGACACATGCACTCATTCTTTTGTCCAACCATAAGTCAGAAATTATTTCTAAATATATTTTAATGTTTCATATTTCCTTAAGGAATGAAATGATTGTTTCTCAAATTCTACTAAATAATAAAGGAACCAGATATAGATGGAATATTCAAAATCTTTATTTTGGTAAGAGTGTGATCTCACTCTGTTTTGCTTATACTTTAAATTTTTCAAGAGGCAATAAAGGCATAAATCTATGTTGCATTTAAGTGGAAAACGAGAGTGAAATTGTAATTCATCATCAAAAGGAACCACTTACAGGGCAGGAGAGGAATTTCTTACAATTTGATCTGCATGCTGGTGTAAATATTCTTGTATCAGTATTCTGTGTACTGTAGATTGCTCACGTTTGTTCAAAAGTTAATGGAATGTTACCTTGAGAAACAGAGAATTGGTTTGCCAACAGTGGAACTTAAAACAGGCATAAGTTAACTTCCTTGCTATTGTGTTTTCTAATTTTAATTAATGTGCTTTTACCCTTGAATTTATAAAGTGCTGACCCTCCTTTGTATATCTGTTTAATTACAAGATTTCATTCACTGGAGAGCCAAAGGTTCATCCTCAGAACTGGGGACAAAGGTCCAGGGCAGTTATTGCTTATTAAACTTCCTGTTGTTGGCTTTTTAATTATTACTACTCTGTAGAATTGAAAGTGGCCGGTTAACATTTCTGAACAACATTCTAAAAATGTTCACTACATATGCACAGAACTATAGACATCCATTTATGGAAAGCTTCTGACTAAGTACGGAAGAATTTAGGCTTTATTCAAGCTATAAACAAAGGGAGAATAAATGAAGGATTGGGGGTATGACCATGATGCGGTATCTGTGATAACTATTCTTGATTGTCAACTTAACTATATTTGGAATGAACAAAGAATCCAGAAATGGAGGGCACACTGGTAACCTGGATCTTGAGCCAGAAAGACACAAGCTTTTCAGCCAAATCTTGAGGAGGGATGACACATGTTCTTAATCCAGATCAACACACAGCTTTAATCCAGATCTTGAGACACACCTTTAATCTGGAGGCCTGTAAAAGACAATAAAAGAAGGAAAAGAAGAAAGGGTTTGTTTATCTTTGCCTGCTTGCACTCACTTTGCCAGTACATCCACTGAAGCCTACTTCTTAGGAATTCCTGATTATTCAGAAGACCAGCTAAAACACCCAGCCTCCCAGGTCTGAGCAACTACTAGATTCTTGGACTTTCCATTCACAGCTGGACATTGTTGTGTTGGTTGGGCTGCAGTCTGTAACTCATTCCAATAAACTCCCTTTATATATATGGACTCATTTAATAAGTTCTGTGACTCTAGCGAACCCTGACTAATATAGTATGATATGGTAGTGCATGCTGGTAGGGGGCAGGGGTTAGGAAAGTTTAAAGACTATGAAGGTTTATTCCTCCTTTGGAAAATCTATTTTCACCCAATTTATTTTGAGCAAGTTACTTTAGCAGATGAAACATCTGCTTCCCCACCTGTGATAAGAATAATAAAATCACCCATCTCAAAGGTTGATAGTGATGAAATTAGACAGCATTTGTAAAGCAGCTCTCTCCCAAGCTGGTTTACAGTAAAATATTCAGTAATGTTCGTCATGAATAAGTAGCAGAAGGGGCATTTCTGAAAAAAGTACTAAAAAGGAAGAGGAAGAAAGACAATGATTAAAGCATCAAAAGGAACAGGAATTGGGGAATAAAGAATGAAATAGATGGGACAGGGAAATGGCTCTGTCAGTAAAGCACTTGCTGGGATTGAGTTTGGAACGTCAGTATCTATGTTGTAGGTTGGCGTTCCTATGAGACTTCTAACCATGATAGCTGGGTTGTCTCTGACTCTTTTACCTGATTTTGGGACCCTTTTTCTCCTAGTGGGTTACCTCATCAAGCCTTGCTATGAGGGTTTGAGCCTAGTCTTATTGTAACATTATGCCTTGTTAGACTGATTATCCTGGGAGGCTTGCCCTTTGCTGAAGGAAAAGTAGCCTTGGGGAAGAGGGGAGGCAGTGGGGCAGACTTAGAGGAGTAGGAGGGGAAACATTGGTCAAGATGTAATGTATAAGGGCATAATTAACAAAACAAACCAAACAAACAAAAAGCAAAAACAAAATGGCAACAACAAAACAAAACAAAACACCCCCAAAACAAAAACCACCAACCAACCAAAGCTGCTGCCCAAAGTAGCCTATGTTTAAATCTTAGGTCTGGGAAGTATAAAAAATAAAATAAAATAAAATAATTTTCTGTAACTTTCTGGCCAGCTAGTCTAATGGAATTGAGACGCTCTAAATTTAAGAAGAGACTCCACCTCAGTAAATAAGGTGGTGAACTATTAAGGACGGTCCCTGACATGGACCCCTGGAACCTACAGATGTATATACATATGTGAGTAAGTACCCACAAATGCATGTACAAAAATAAAAGAAAATAGCCTATAACATACCGTCTCACAGGTTCTCGTATCATATGCCCATATGCTTCTGACCTCTAAGTTCATACCAAAAGCCTGCCCTCACCCACTATTCCACCACCTCATTATGTTTCCATTAAGCATCTGGACCAAATCCTGCCCAATAGTAAGAGTAGACTGTGTAGAGTGAATTTATGAAATTAGCTAAAAACGTAAGACAAGAACATGTGATTATTTACATTTATCTCCATCAACAAGGTCTCTTCCAAATTGAAAAGAGATGAGCAACCATTTACAAGGAAATTCACTTTGTGCAAGTGACAACAGGCCAGTCTGTACTGAGGTATATGGAGCATATGCCATTTTACTATTTCAACTTAAGCCACAGCTTCCTTGGTGTCCTCAGATTGCTGACATCACAAGGCATTCTAGTTCCCAACAGAAAATGAAGGAAGAGCATTCTACAGGGGCTTGGGGCTTCTTCTCTCATCAAAGTGCCATTCTAGATGTGATTCTATGGTTAAGCCACATAACAGTAAGCATAGCTGAGAAGATGCATCTGCCAACCTGTTAGGAAATGGTTTGGCAATCGATCTGGGAAACCTCTGATACAATCCATAGTAGCTTCACACTCTACAAGAATGAAGCTCCAAACTCAAGTGAATTGACATCATGTTATGGAAGGAAGTTACAGTTTTTAATTGTGGAATCAATAGCACATTTGAGAATTGAAAACTAGACATCAAAATATGAAAAAATATTTTCTCATTTTTAAACCAATATATAAAATACAAATCCACTTGAACATAAAAACAGATAGAAATATATGTTATCTGTAAAAGTAGAATAATTCAAGTATCCAATGGATTATGAGTGCCCTAGTTTATAAGTAGCAACAGCTGAAATCGGTGTGTTAGCACTAAGAAGCCAGAATGGATTGCAAGATTCTCATATTATCTCATGAATCTCAGATTATCTATGAATCAAGGTAAATACAATAACAAAACTTCATATTTCTCTATTAGCTGCAGCAGAGAGACAAACCTATGGTACTAAGTTCAAAGAACAAAACACAAGGGTGTGGGTGGACTTATTTTCAATGTAAGAAATAAAATACACTAAATGTATTCTTAATCTAAATAGTACCAATAAAACATTGAATTCAAGAGTACTTAGTTGTTCATTTGCTAGGCTGAATACTCATGACTTGTCATGCCAACATGTGATTCTTTCTACTTAATTTCCACACCTAGAAAGCAAGATTCCTACTTCCTAAATTTATTGCCTTTCTGCCAAAACCTACTTTTCCTATAATGAACAGATGCTTGATGGCCCTGTGATAAATTCAAAGTACAACTAGAATAGTGGAACTGTTCTGTGTTCATACTTATTTCAATTTCTGTAGCTTACTGTTCTCTGTGTCCTTTGATTAGCTAGTTAGTAAGTATATGCTGGGCACCAGCAAGAGAAAGCCGTGGGACCCCACAGAATCGCTGTAGGACGGGCATCAGGCTGTGTGAGCCCACTGGACCCCACTCCAGGGGGTGGGGAAGGTGCAATCTGGGGACTGCAAGGAACTGCTGGATTTGGACTCTGACTCTTGGGCATCACAGACCACTGGGTAGTGCAGAAGAGCTGGTTTTGGGGTCCCTGGGTAGCACGAAGGCCAGGGACAACAGGTTCAAACTCTCAGACATCCCAGATACTGCTGTATATCATTGAAGAGCTGAGAACAAAGTGAGGACCCTCAGGTGGACTCTGGCCCAGGGGCCAAAGAGAAAGGGTAGTAGGAGAGTTCTGGCACGTTACCACTTGGACAGGAGAGTCTGGCTAGCTCAGGTGGCTGGCTTGGCAGGCTGCTTGGTTTGGCTGGTGAACATAGCTGGAGCACATGAAGGCCTCCCAGCTGGAGGCTAGATGTGTGCTTATTAGAGGGAAACCTACTCCATTGCTCCAGCATGGTGGATCCTAATTAGCAGAGTCAGTCCATGGTTTTAGAGCTTTATTGTAGAAAAGCAGAGATAGAGAGAGGGAGGGAGAAAGAGAGAAGAGTAAAACAACAGAGGACAGCCATGGCTGAATGGAGGGGGGGAGGGGAGGGAAAGAGGGGGGTGAGAGGTGATAGTAAGAGGCAAGAGAGAGATAAAGACAGACAAGAGAGAGAGGAGGGGGCAAGGAGCCCCTTTTATAGTGGGCTGGGCTACCTTGCTGTTGCTAGGTAATAGTGGGATGGAGCATACCTAGTTGTAGCCAGGTAACTGGGGAGGCGGGTGTAGTCTAGCCAGAATACCAGCAGCTTAGGGCTTTGCCTACCTGACTGATAGCCACAGGGTTATGGAGTTGCAGGTTCATGGTAGTGTCAGAAGCTTAATGTCTGGGAGCTTGGCTCATGGTTCCCTCCCTTGCAGAATTTTCTACTGGATCTCTGGAGTAAGCCTCATTCAACCAGAACACAGACTGCCTTTCACAGTCCAACAAGTATATATACTGTTAGGGATGATATTTCTGGTTTTCTTTTTACATAAATTTTCTCATTTCCTTTTCATTCCTCATATGTGTAAGTTCAGATTCTTCTAGCAAGGCACAGTAGTTCAAAGTAAATACAATAACAAAACTTCATAGATAGGTTATGGTTATTGAAAAGAATATTTTCAATCTCTCTCCCTCCCTCTCTCATACACACATACACATACACACACATTCACACACATACACACATACATACTCATACATACCATATATGCACATACACAAACACCACACTCATACAAACATACAAATACACACACACATTCATACACACACACACACACACACACACACACACACACACACACACCCAATTATGTATATACACACACACACCTACAGGAGTAAATTGAGAAAACTGCCAAGGCAATGTCTTTATTCTAATTCAGGTGGTAAGTGTAACCAGTGGATAAGAAGTCAATATCATAATCTGATGTTTGGCTAATTTATAATTTGCATTAAAGAAAAGGGTTGTAACAGAGTCAACTCAGGAATCTCCAGGGGTTTGGCAAACTGGTGCAAACCAAGGAGTTTTACAAGATGATGAAAGGTTTATGGATAATTAGTCTTTGATATGCTAGTACTTTTTAATAGGGAAAAAGCCCACAATAATGAAACTAAAACAGTAGATTATACATTTTAGAAATGTAGTATTTTATTTATAATAAACATAACTAAATTTTCAGAATTTTGGATACACCTTTACAATGTATGCACAAATTCAGATGGTAAAAATAAATTTTATTCCTTGGATGGAAACTGTTAAAGTGTACTTTGGAAGTCATTTACCTGTGATTCTTTTCTGATGGGAAACAGAGGGGGAGCACATCTAGAGGAGAGGGGAGTTACAGGGGGAGCTGGGAGGAGGGTGAAGGGAAACTGCAGTCAGGATGTAATGCATGGGAGAATAATAAGTAACTGAAAACTACAGAGCAGGAAGATTGGGGCTTCGACCTACTTGGCACTTTACTAACTCTGTAATTTTAGGTTAATGCCTCAGCGTCTCTGTCTTCCATTTTCTTTTTTCTTTTTTTGTCTTCCATTTTCTTTGTTTTAAGGAGAATGGAAGCTTATATAGAGGTAGATCGTGCAGGCACAAAGCATGCATTTATTATTATTGACTGGCTCCCTGCCTTGCCACCTTCTTCACCCATGTTTGTGGTACACAGAACTAGTAACCTTCCAACTCTGTTATTATGCATTAGTCTGTATACTGATATTCTTAACTTGTTCTTGAATAGTTTCCAGAAGAATTTTTTCCTACCTAATCTGGATTCTTCTTATATGCATATGCTCCTCTAAGCGCATCTTCTGGAAAGCACAGTTGGATACTGTTTCCTTGTATTCAAAAAATGTTTCGATTTCTTTTAACAGCAATTCTTAGTGTTGTTATCGGGAACCAATCTCCTATGAAATGCTCTGTAAAACAGCTCCTGTGCATCAAATAAGAGGATGAGGTATTCTGTTTCTTTTACTTTGAAAATATCACAAAATATATCAATAATTTAAGGTTGAAGAAATGTGTGATTTTCTTTTTGGCAATCTGTTGTTGCTTCCAAGACATTAAAGAATATATATTGAGCCATTATTTTGTTATTAAGCTTACAATGGAAGCTCTTGAATGTACTATAACATGGATATTTATTTGACCATTTAAGGTTCAGTCTTTTTTCCTATGCCTTTACCTTTTGATATACTATTGTTATGTATAAATGTAATTTTCATTCACCAGGTATAATTGTCATCTCAGAGGCTTCTCCTGAATAAACTTATCCTTTTTAATTCTTTCTGAACTATAGCTGGCTGTTTCAACTCAGTTGTCTAGCTCAAAACTCATTTTGAAGCTGACTGATTCAAAATAGCTTGAATTGTTTTGCTTGGAAAAACTGTCTCTGAATTGCACAAACTAAATTTCACTGACTTCATGGACCACATGAACTGAATGAAATTGAGCTGAACCACACAGAACTATATACCAAACTGAACTAAACTCACTGAACTGCAATCTACTCCTGTCTCACCCGGAGTTGCTCTTACGTATCTTTCCTATCTGTTTACTTAAGAGTAGGGTGTATCCTATCTCTGCTTACTTCTGTCAAATCTTACTCTAATTCATCACTTTGTCTGCCCTTCAATTGGACATTGATTTCAAACATGGCTGTTTCCTTCTATAAACTAACCTTACCAACATTGTTCAGGATTAAAGTTGTGCACAAAGTGTATATCAGTCTTCCAGCTGGATCATATCTTTGGATGTGATCCTTTGCAAGAGCAGCCATGTTTCTGGATTAAAATTTCTGTTCACTCATGGATATTTTTTGGGTTCCCCCTCACCTCATTTTTCTTGTTGTAGTTTACTTGCTGCATAGTGTTCTTTTCACCTGTAATAATAGGAATTTATTAAAAACAAAATCACCCTCATCATGAAAGCAGAAGGCAGGATATTAAATTTTATAACTTGATACCTAAATTAGTACTTAATGACACTTTTCACCTAAGAGGTTTTTCTTGGGAGAAAATTAAGGAATTTAAGTCATTTTCTATTATTTGCATCCATAATTGTGATTATAAATATCAAATGTTATTAGACTCATTACTTTCCTGTGTGAAACAGGCTTTTAGAAAATAACGACTACTCAGAAAATTTTCAGTGGCATCTAGCTAAAGTATCTAATTTTCATATCAAACAGCAGATTAACTGAGTTTCAACTGACTTAGGTTAGATGTGTAGAAACATGGCTCTATGCTGGTCCTAATTTGGGTATTTACACGATTCACACTTTCCTGAGAACAGTAGGACACCTAGACATTGTATATTTCAGATATATGCAAAACAGTTTTTCATTAAGCCCTCTCACATACAATTGGTCACTATCAATCACATGGCTAAAGGGCTGGGAAATGCCATGTTTTTCCCAACATGAGACTGTGTTAAGTTTGTGAGGTTGTGATATGATATTAAAATGTATGCAGTGTTATTGTAAGGATAGAGAACGGGGAGCCGATGGAGTCTGCCAGCTCTGTGGGCTAATCCAATGTGAGCTTTGACATGTTTGGTGTCTGCTGGTGAGCATTTCTCTAGCCTTCCTATTTTTCAGTAAAGCATTTGATACTCTTCAATAAACTGACATGTCAAATAATATGAAACCAGATGCATATGTGGAAGAGAGGATTGAGCACTAAGTGAAGTTGTCAAATAGCATCAGGAGAGAGTTATTTCCCCTATACCTGAGTGTACCTGAATTCTCATTCATAAATCTCTGTAATATGTCTATGTACTCAACAAAGAACTTGTTGTAGGGAACATTGATCACTAATAATAATATAATATTGTTTTATAATATAATACAATTCATAAAGAATAACATAATTTTTAGAATGTAACTGTTTCCTAAGTGATGATGTTTTGCTTTGATTCTGTTTTGCTGGTCAGGCGGTTATTTCTTTTATAATATAACATGTTTATTAATTCTTTGATCATTTCTTACAATATCATTTATATTCATTCCTACTGTCCCCCAAGTTTGCCCAGATCTACCCCTTATCTATAAATTCTCTACTCCCCCCCCCCTTTTTTTTTTAAAAAGAGACTATCTTGCAGCAGATAATGTAGCCCTCTTATTCTAACAATCTTTCTTTCTTCCTTTCAACAATGTTCCCTAAGCCTTGGGTGTAAGCATTGTATTATAAATGTATTAACTGGGTGTGCTCCCCGCTGTGGTCACTTGAGCTCTGAATTTTGACAAGCTGTGTCTTTCTGTAATGCTCTCCTGTTGCAAAAAGAAACCTCTTTGATGAACAGTTAGGGCTATAGATATGAGGTTATCTGTGGATATGAGGATAGGCATTTAGACTAGAGCTAGAAAGAATACTGGTTTAAGCAAGTGGCAGTGGTGGGTTCTACTCTAGACAATGTAGCAGGTCTTCCCAAGACAATGGCAGTTGGTTAAGTTTACAGTGGTAGGTGTGAATGTCTTTCTATTGAGTGGACTTAAGTCTAATTAGACAACTGTTGGCTACCCTAAGATATGTATTTCTCTTGAGCCTTTCAAAATGTCTTGATATCCTGTGCATTGTTGTGGTTCATAGGTGTTAGAGTTGGATTCAATAGTTATGCTTCTCCCTTGCGTAGCTCCTTATAATAAGAAACCTCAACCAGGATGCTTCAAGGTCAGACCCAGATCAGTTCCTATACATCTTGTGTTTAAACGTTATGGTTTCTGCTGTAATAGGACGTTACCTTCTTTTCTTGGAATGGTTTGGGGGAAGGGAGCGTCTCAGCGTTCCTGACTACCCTGACCAAAAAATCATGATAAAGTTTCCCATCCTTAGCATTGGGAATTTGTTAGGTGTTCTATGGTTTTTCAGGGGAGCATTACCACCCCAAGAGGCATAACTGTAATTAATATACATATCTGTATGCATAGGTGCATATATAGTATATATGTGCATATATATCACATGAAAATTAAAAGAAACATAAAATAATATAATTTCCTCTGGCCTTTGTAAACATTCTTGGCATTATTTATCCCTCCTTTTTTCAGCATCTCTCTGTGTTGTTCTCCCTTCACACTGTATAAGTAAGTCTCCCCATCTGTTTTTTTCTCATTTCACCCTTTGTAGCAACTGTTTTCTACCGTTATCCTCTAGTAGTTTATTTTTATACTAGTCTTCATTCACCCATTAACCTTTAAAAAAATGAAGTTAATAAAATAGTCTGCATTTCCTTATAGGATGCAAAGTTCAGGAGGGGATCTCCAAATATTTTAGAATGTATGATAAGAATTGATCTTGAAAGAGTAGTAACTTGTTTTTTTCCATAAAATGCTATCTCTCTGGATTATTAAAAATATAACACCCTTTACAGGATTTAATAATTAAAGGAGTACATCCCTGTCAGAGACTGACAGCATACACTCCATATCAGCAGAGTGTTGGCTGGGGATGAAATACACATTTCGAGACTTGGAATGTTCAGATGTGTAGAGGAAACTAGTATGATAGTCATTCAGTGGAAATGATTCTCGGTGATGCTCCTTATGGTTAGAAAGTCAGGCACCACGGTGACACATCTGCTCATTTGCGATTGCTAGAGGGAACGACATAAAAGCACTCCATTTATCCCAAAGGAAAATAACATTTAAGACCAACTTGTAATGAAAGATAATGATGTGATATGACTAAGAACTAACAAATGCCATTCTAGCACATAATATCACTCTTGGGTCAGCCTGATTCTACAGTTTCACCCTCCAGATGTTAATCTGAGACTAATCTATCTCCCTTTCTTTACTTGTAGTATTCATTATTTTATTTATTTTTAAAATCTTTGAAGTAGAGTCTAAGTTGATATTGTATGTCTAAAAAATAATTATGAAATCTATACTTTTAAGTTTTAATAAAGAATATTGACTAGTAAAGACATGCTGAGAGATATAGATATTGGTCTACACTTCTAACATCATCTACAACTAAATTATAGTTTTCTGAGCTATTTTAATTCTTTTATTTATTTATTTTTATTTTTTGAAATGTTCTTACTAGAGCCCAGATTCTTGATTCTTTGTTTCAATCTTTTGAGTGCTGAGATTGTAAACGTGCATCAATAGTCTCAACCAAGGAATAATTTTTCACAGAGCTTTCAGGTTTCATGGAAGTGGGTCAAATAAAGTCTGAGTTTAGCTGCATGCAACAGAAAACTGAAACACAAGCAGATTGAACAAGATGAAGTTTCATTGCTTGTCACTAAGTGTAAGTCTGTGGGGTAGACCTCCTACCCAAATTTAGCCTGCATACATTGAGTCACCTATTTCATCATCGAGCTCCTTCGGGTAGATAATAACCCGAAGCACTACTTTGAACTGGAAGTTATTGATATTTTCAAAACATAATAAAAAGATACAGATATTTATAGCAAACAAATAGCACACTTAGTAATAATATCTAACATCAAGAGCCCCAAGTATTATAGTGATAATTATTTTATATAGTTATATATATATTAATTGTATAATTGGGTATTATTATCTTACTTATGGTAAAATAAGACCATAAAGACAAATTCACACATTGCTCCTAATATCAGAATAGTTTAAAAAATCTAATAAAAATAAAAAATATTAATATTTAATGTTAAATATGGCTCTAAACCTCATAGAGATATAAAGAAAAACTTTATTTAGTTTATGTGACTCCATGATTATATCAACTATATCAAACAAGTGTTATGATTATTATCAGTGACTGAGAAATGTGGGGAGTAAGACTTTGATTTTTGAAAAATTATCATTACATGAAGATGACTCATAATTTAGGAAGCCATGACAAACATACAGCAATGATTAACATATAAAATAACAATAAATAATATTGCAAAAATATGATAATGATGGAAAATAAATGGCTAAAATATTACCAGAAATGAAAAAGAAAAATAAATTTAAAAAATAAGAAATTACAGTAGGTATAAATAGGTGAAACACAAAACTAACCTAAAATCCTATGCCTTCTACAAGGAGAAGCCCCAAATGTCAACAGAGGAAATGCCTAGAGAAGTAATACAATGATATTTTAGAAACATGTAAAGAAAAGTGGATATTTATCATAAAAACATAGACATTGGGGTATAAGCATAAATAATAAAGATAGTGTTAAGCATTCACCACTTTTCAGGAGAATACAACAAATGATGAACCCTGGTCCTCTTTCCAATTTCATTTAATGAGAATACTCTGTGAGCATTTGGATGGAAAGAAGCTTAGCTGGTAAAGAATTACAACTCAGTCAACTCCATACCTTGTAGCTGTTATAGTTCTAGAAAGATATGGCCTCGTACTTTTTAGTAGGATTAACTGAATCTAAAATAAAACAAATTAAAACAAAACAACCACAACAAAAGCAAAACAGTTGACCAATCAATAATAGATACATTTTAAGCACACAAGGTCTTAAAAGAGGAAAACTCACCCATCAACATGTGTGCTCATTGTACTTCAGACAGCTATGACAGATGAATATCAAAAATCAAGACTGTGAACAGTTTCAAAGAATGTACACTATTTTAAAGAGTAAACCATAGATAAATAGCACTTTATGGTTACAGTTCTAAGGACATAATGTGGAGTAAAGTAGAAATTAATATTATAACAAAACTCAATGCAGCTAAAATTCATAATCTCATCATAACTATCACTAGGAGACCTAGTGTTCGAGAATAAGTGAAAAACATTGATACACAATTTGAGAAAGAATTGTTCAGAAAGCAGTTTAATCACAGCATAAGCATATCAGCCAATAGTAAGTTGATCATGGCTTCTGATCGATAGAAGGAGGGACTGTTTTAACATGTAGAAGCCAGCAATTAAAATTAGGATATAACAGTTGGCAAATAAAAATGATACAATAATTTAATACAGGAAAAAATACAGGAAAAAATTAATACAATACATTATATAGTCACTGTTTTATTTTATCAAATTAGGAACAGAATACAACTTTGTTAATAAGATGGATGTCTACCAACAGTTCTCAAGATGAAAGATTAAAACATTTCCTTTGTCTTTGAGAGGCTAGATAGCCTTTTATCAGTAATGTGCCTAAGATGAGACAAATAAATAAAGCATGTAACATTGGAAAAAAGAAAAATTCTCATTTCTTACAGCTATGTGTTTGTCCATGTAGAAAGTAAGAAAGTATAAAGACACATTATTAAGTTAATGAAAATGCATCTAGTATACTATGTATACATAGTACTCATATTATTATTATTATTTTCTATACCAGTAGTAAATTCTACAGTTTGCAAATAAATCATTAATAATAAAATAGAAAATTCACCTAACAAAACTCATGAAATAATATAGAAATTCTAAATACTAAGTGGCTAAGCTTTTCAAGTTATGTAAATTCCAATGAATATCAAGTTTTTTATTTGATAAGATGATTCTAAAATAAATATTATAAGTAGATTGCAAAGCTGAATATTTTTTGGTTCCAAAGTCTACATATTAAAGGACTTTTCTTTTAGTTTTTTTTTTTATCAGATAATTGAAAATTAAAGCTAGGATCATAATTTTATAGTATCATAATACCATCCAACAAGAGCTATTTTCAGATCAAACCACATTCCAGAACAGAGCAACTCTACCAATCACAAAACATACTCACTGCTGTAACATTTAGGAAACAGGATTTATATTTATGTCCTTCAAATCATATGTCATAAAAAACTAGAAATATAATGAAAATGATACTTATTATGACATGTATAAATAGTCAAAACCAAAATGAAACCATAGATGGTTTATTCAGTGGATTAATAGAAGTTCCATATTTTGAAAATAAAACCTTGCAAAATTATTGTCTGATAGCATTGTATATGGAACTACAAGATAACACTTGTCTCTGACATCTCCTGAGGAAGACCTAGGAAACTAACACATTTATACCTAAAGATAATTATTAGGAATATATTTTCAATAAAAGAAGAGGCAAAATAAAATATCAAAAATAATTTTATACAATACAAATATTTCACACAAAATATTTTTACAATAATTTACCCAACCCTTCCCACAGTGCCTAGTCTTTGTAAAAATTTTAAATGAAAATATACTCAAAATATCAACAACAAAAAATAAAATAAAATAATTATTAAGAAATTGCCTATAATGCATATGCAAGATTCCAATAATAAGACTAATTATAATACCATAAGGATTATAATATTTAATTTACACTGAATTTAAATATTCTCTAATTTTGAAAGTAAAAGCATGTGCCATTCTTAAAAGGCAGAATCAATAAAAAAGAAGAATTGAAGAGTTCTACCAAAGATGCTAAGATGTTAATTTTTTTTAAATCAAGAAGACAGTCCTAGATTTCCATAAATAATGAATTGATAAGGGGCTATAATTTCAAAATGTAATTTCTAAGAGATAAATACTGAAAATGTAATTTATAAAAGAGATTCTTAAAGAGTAATTACATAACACCTCTGCCAAGATATACATAGATTTCATAGAAATAATGATACAGTTAGCAAAACTGTATAGTAAGATACTTAAATATCTTGTTTTTTAAACTACGTGTTGTCTTATTGCTGAGTAAAAACTTCTTAAAGTCCCATCCCATAAGTATGGAACTATAAATCATGCAATTTAAAGGAAGAATCAAATATAATTTAAAAATAATTTTTATCATATAGATTTATCATATTCATCATATTAATTTATTTATCATATGAATACAGGTGAAAATAAGAAAATATACTCTCACCTATGATGCTTTGTTCGGAGAAATTGGTGTTGATGAGGAGTCTCACAAAGTGTGCTGGCAGATCAGCCTCATGAAAGGAGGAGACGATGGAAGGTTTATACACTCGACAAATGGTAACGTTATTGAGCAAAAACTTTCAGGACAATCATCTCTTTTGTTTCTGTCTTTGCACTACAGTGCTTTCAAAACAAAGATATGAATGGGCATTTTTGGTATTATCTTTTGTTGTTTTAATTTTGTTAGTTGTTTTTATATTCTGTGTACTAAATGATAAAGGGAGCTATAAAGTCTACACACATGGAGAGAGGAAGGAGTAAGAGAAAAGTCAGTCACATATACACGTTCTAGTTAGAATATAGGTTTATTACTTGATTAGGGATAGTGAAAACTTAGATGATCTAAGGTAATTTTTGCAAAATTAATTGAAAATCTTCAAAACATTCTCTGCAATATCATTCTATCTTGAAATTCAGTCCAAGAGAATGATCAGAGTTTTGGACAAGTATTTTTGTCAAGTATGGTTGGTCATTGTGGAGTCACTGAAAGGCTCAGCACCTAGAAACTCACTGTGTAATATAGGCAGTCTTGTTTTGTTTTGTTTTGTTTTGTTTTGTTTTGTTTTGTTTTGTTTTGTTTTGTTTTTGAAACAGGGTTTCTCTGTGTAGCCCTGGCTATCCTGAAACTCATGTACCATACCCTTGCTTGGCTGAGCAGTCTTAAATAAGTTTTATCAGAAGCTTTTAATGATGCAGATAAATAATTAGGATGATGTATGCCTCGGCTTTCCTAAGTAAATAAAATACTATCAACTACATGAACAGTAATCAGAGAAGCAATACATAGGTTAAGAAGAAGAGGACATATCTTAGGAGTGACAGAATACATATTTTAAAAGCCTATTGTCATCTCTTGTGGCCAAACATTTCCTAAGTATCCTTGTTACAGTTGTAAATTGTACTTTTAAAAATATATTCTTCAGTTTAATTTTCATCCATGGTAACCTCTGTCTCACTGTAAAATACTTTGATTCAGCGAGTATTGTTGGATATGTTGCTCCAGACATATTATTTAGGAAAAACAGCATAACAAGAACCATCTAGACAATGTGCTTACAGGCTAATTAGCATAAAGCCACCAAGGCATAAAAGTCATTTTAAGAACATACAGTGTCATGTGTGGACTGCTGGCCTGTGTGCCTCCCTCCTTTCTTCTATAACACACTTTATTTTCTGCACAGTTGCCAGGATGCTGGGTCAGGAGAACAAGTTTCCTCTTGGCTCCTGCTTTCTAAATCTATCTGCTATACCTGCAGCTCCAATTCTTAACCATGACTGCACATTAGACTCACATGGGTGAGCTTTGAAAGAGCTCTGCTACCTGACTTTCCTCTTCACTCTGTTTCCCAGAGTTCCTGATATAAGGAATCTTGAGTGGTACCAAAGCATCTGTATTTTAGAGCTTCTGGAATCAAGTGCCTTAGAATGACATAAAATGATTTGGCTACCTTTCCAGTTTTATTTTCTAGTGAGTGCCTGGACTTTAGGTTATTCATTGAATACACTCTGCTCATTACTCTGTTTAGAACTTCCCTTATCCTTGCCATTGAGTTCTTCCTCTTGGTTTGCTGGTCATATTTTTGTGTGTGCATGTATATATGCACATGCTTGTTAAGTTATGTATATGTATATTCACATATGTGGATGTGAAGGCCAGAGGTCCATGCCTGATATCTTCTTCATTCTTTTATTGGCATACTCCTCCTTATCTTCTGAGACAGAATCTCTCACTGAACTGGGCATTAACCGTTTGCCTAGAGATGCTCACCAGCTCCATCCATCTCTGGGACTCTATCCAGGCCCATTCCCACTTCACTCCTAGTGCCAGGGTTACAGAAATGCATGACTATACTCAAACTTTTTAAAGAGGTCCTGCAGATCAAAACTTCAGGTTGTTATCCTTGAGCATGAGGAACATCACCAGCTGAGCCACCTCCCAGCCCGAGGCTGGTCATAGCTTAATATTCTAATCAGTCCTTCACCAGGAAGGTCCTCTCCTTCTCTATGGGACTGCGAGCTGCCCCTACTCTTCTCAGTAAGTGCCAAAGCACATCTAGATGTAGAAAGGTTAGGTCTTGCAGGAAGGCAAACCATTACAGAGAAATTGGAGACCAAGGGTTTCAATGTTTCATGTACATGGGTATCTACCCAACTGAACCATTATTACATTGACTGGTCAAGTCCTCTTATTTCTTTTTCTCCCATAACAGATTGGGAATTCCTTAAGACGTTTGGGGTTTTTTGTTTGTTTTTTGTATGTTTTTGTTTTTAATCATGTAGATGATTCTATTCCTAAATACTTACTTCAATGTAACATTTCTAGGCATTCATATGATATTTTTAAAATGAGTATAAGAAAACCACCTTGATATATTTATGCCACAAAACAAAATACAGTAAAAATTCAATGGAGGTCAAGAAGGCTGGCATTGATTTCATTACATCTGAACATGTTATGAACCATCAGGTTCACAAAGACCAACATGCTGCTCACTAGCTGTGTGAAGAGGGACAGGAGTGGCTGATCTTCCCAAGATCAGTCTTCCCCACTGGTTCAGAGAGTATGTGCCTCGATTTTACAGGGTGTCCTGAGCAGAAGTTCTCCAAGGCCTTAATACAGTTCCTCATATCATGGTGTCCCCAACCATAAGTGTACTTTTGTTGCCAATTTATAACTGTCATTTTGCTACTGTTATGAATTGTAATGTATCTGATATGTAGATGGTCTTAAGTGACTCCCGTGAAAGGGTTGTTTGCTGCCTGGATGCTGAGAATGGCTAGAATGGTCTAGAGCATTTGCAATCAACCTGGAAGTGATTGGTGCATGTTAATCTCACCTTCCTCCTTCATGACTCATACTATTGTGTTTGTTTCTTTCTCTACAAGTGACATACACAGTAGAGATATAGGCATTATCATGGTCACTCACAATCATCCATTGCATAGAAAGATGCTGCCTGTAAAGCATATAGTCTATAAATGATTTTGTAAATAAAACAGCAATTATATAACTTATATAATGTAAAGTTTGGGTTCCATTTGGATATATGGAAATAAAACAGTATGGTGAAGGTCCATGATACAGAGAGCATTGGCATAGCAAACATAAGTAATGCATACAGGGGAAAGTGATTTAAAAATGTTGGGAACAAAACACCCATGGAAGGAGTTACAGAGACAAAGTTTGGAGCTGTAATGAAAGGATGGACCATCTAGAGACTGCCGTATCCAGGGATCCATCCCATAATCAGCTTCTAAACGCGGACACCATTGCATACACTAGCCAGATTTTGCTGAAAGGACCCAAAGATAGCTGTCTCTTGTGAGACTATGCAGGGACCTAGCAAACACAGGAGTGGATGCTCACACTCAGCTATTGGATGTATCACAGGGCTCCCAATGGAGAAGCTAGAGAAAGTACCCAAGGAGCTAAAGGGATCTGCAACCCTATAGTTGGAACAACATGATGAACTAACCAGTACCCCGGAGCTCTTGTCTCTAGCTGCATATGTATCGAAAGATGGCCTAGTCGGCCATCACTGGAAAGAGAGGCCCATTGGACTTGCAAACTTTATATGCCCCAATATAGGGGAATGCCAGGGCCAAAAGAATGGGAATGGGTGGGTAGGGAAGTGGGGGGCGCTATGGGGGACTTTTGGGATAGCATTGGAAATGTAATTGAGGAAAATATGTAATAAAAAATATTAAAAATTTAAAAAAAATGTAAACAATGATGTAGATGATTCAAGTAAGAGATCTAATGAAAGAAAGGCTAAGTCCTAAATGCAAAGTGATAGACATTTAGAGTTGGGGAGTATGCCATCTCTGTAATGGAATTACTTTGAACATAAGTACAACATGCACTTCACCTAAGGCTTCAGGACTGTCCTCAGGTATATTACAGTGAAACTAAGATAAAATAGATGCTGAGTTCTGACAGTATTCACTGAACTATCATTATTAATGACTGATGTGATATGATCCCTAAAATTAGTTATGTCATAGGAAATAAACAGTCAATATTATAGAAAAGTAATATTCTATGACATATTAGGAATGTTCTATAAGTAATGGCCTAAAAAGCATGCAAGTGTGTACATAGTGAGGGACAGTGAAGTGGCTCAGTGGATAGTGAAGCTTGCCAACCAGCCTGACAACCCTAATTTGTTAGCTACCTGGGAACCTCATGGTGAAAGTAGAAAATCGACTCATGAAAGCTATCCTCTGATTTCCATATGCGTGCTAATGTATGTCCTCATGCACACACACACACACACACACACACACACACACGGGCTGTAATTTTAAAATTTAAAAAGTATATGAATGAGAAAATGAACTTTAGAATGAGAGATTCAGAATGAAGACACATTAAGCACAGAAAATTTGTGAGCGTCTATATACAGTTGCTTAGTACATGTTGGGAGGCAGGACCAAATGGATTTTATAGACAGCTATCATAGAAGCAACAGGTCACCAAGGTTATTGTAGATAAGTTCACTAACTTATGATGCAGAAAGCCTGATGGTAAGGGCCACCATTCATCTTTCAGCAGAATAAACTACTAGGTGTTTTGTGCTGAGAAAAATGTACACGTTCTTCTTCAATTTTTATTAAAGTCTGAAGTTTTTGCAAAGGAAGAATGTCATGGGAAAATGTTGAGTCCTCTTTGGATCTTTCTAAGAAAGTCACTTTGGAAATGTCATTTCCATAGTGATTTATAATTGTACATGTTTTCAATTAGACTACAGGACTCTGCTGCTATCATTATTCATAATTTTTATCTCTAAAACTGAGTTGAGAGACAACTCAGTTGGTGAAGTTGTTGATGAACATGCGTGCATTCTCAGAAACATATAAAAGTCAGAATGCCAAGGGTCCATAACCCCAGCTTTGGGGCATTGGAGACAGGCAGCTCTCTGGCTAGCAAGTCTAGATGAATTAATAAATGATTGAGCCTGTCTTAAACAAAGATGTAGGAAGCAATCAAAAAAGACATGTAAAATTAAACTCTGACCTACATACACACAACCTGCACATATACACACACCCATCTACCCACATGAATGTACTTACATACACAGTGCACACACACAACAAGAATAAACAGGCACATACACATAGACACATACAGGCACACACACAGACACACACATACACAAAAGCCCACATAGATCTTTTGTCCTATTCAAATGGACTAAGGTTAATTACAATGTTCCTAAAAGTTACCTCCTATAAAATGGTTAATTACATACACAATTTTTAAGTACTTTACAGATAATTCTTAGTAACTTCCATTTTAAATGAATTATTTAAATGGCAGGAATGTGTTGTTTTAATATGAAATAATTTCAACCTATTGACAATTTAACATTTCAGAGATTTTTCCATCTGTGTCTTTGATCTGAGTAAGCTGATATGTGTTCTATCCTTTACAAATTAATCTTCAATTAACAGCTGCTCCTGGGAATGTGGGTGCTGATCATTTTAATCACAAACCATGAAATGAATTATTTCATTTGGTACTCAAATATGATAAAATTTCATGGGCTCTCAAACACAAAGGTTTAAGATTCAAGCTACCCTAAAACAAACTTTAAGTTAAATCCAATGAAGATATCATTTCTGTGAATATTTTCATGTCAGCTCCAAAAATAAAATGCCTAGACCTTTCTTAGTAGAATAGAAAAAATCTTTCCTATTATTTTCATTTTCCCCCAAAGACTGTACCCTTTGAAATACACTACAATTATGTATAATATTGGAATGCTTACAAAAACAGAACAAAGGGCAATGGAAAATTTCAAACTTAAAAAACTAAGCATCGCAGATTGATCCTGAAGCCTCTTATCTTAAAAAGCAAGGAGGGAGATTAAAATCCCTCTGATGTGTACAGCCTGTGCCTCCCTGGTTACTGGAACATTGTCTTAGTCAGAAAGCTGGCTTTGGCAATCATAGTGTCTCCTGCTTAAATGTTAGGAGGATGCCAATCTCCCGACAGTAGTATGTATTAAGTGATAGATAGATGTTAAACAAAGCTACTCACTGTGAGTTTCTGTTGGTATGCATCATAAAAACCTTTCTTCCTAAAACAATAGACCAAGAGAACCTGTCTGCCTACTTTGAAGCTCATGTCCTAGTCACAGCTCCTTGAAGGTTTCAGATATCCAATTTAAAAAAAAAAAAAAAAACAATCAAACAAACAAACACAAAAAGCCAAGCAAAACAAATAAGCAAACAACAAACACAGTTTAAGCCAAAAGTATTTGGCTTTCATGAATGCAAGTCACTGGTGAAAAAGTAAAGAAAAAAATTAATTCAATAGACATAGAAATAATAAGAGTATAAAAGGCTCATTTGAAAAATGTTTGAGGGTACCTGGCAAACACAGAAGTGGATGCTCACAGTCAGCTATTGGATGGAACACAGAGCCCCCAATGGAGGAGCTAGAGAAAAGTACCCAAGGAGCTAAAGGGATCTGCAACTCTATAGGTGGAACAACAATATGAACTAACCAGTACCCTCCGGAGCTCGTGTCTCTAGCTGCATATGTAGCAGAAGCTGGCCTAGTAGGCCATCATTGAGAAGAGAGACCCCTTGGTCTTGCAAACTTTATATGCCTCAGTATGGGGGAACACCAGGGCCAAGAAGTGGGAGTGGGTGGATAGGGAAGTGGGGGGGGGAGGGTCTGGGTCACTTTTGGGATAGCATTTGAAATGTAAATGAAGAAAATACTTAATTAAAAAAATTTTGGAAGTGATAAAAAAAAGAAAAGAAAAATGTTTGAGGATTAGGATAAAACTAATCCTCACTAATGATTTCAATTAGGCCTTGACCCCTCTTTGTTCTCATCATTGTTTTTGTTTTTTTATTTTTTCTATTTTTGCTTTGTTTTATTGTTTCTTTTTTTTATTACGTATTTTCCTCAATTACATTTCCAATGCTATCCCAAAAGTCCCCCATACCCTCCCCCCAACTTCCCTACCCACCCATTCCCATTTTTTTGACCCTGGCGTTCCCCTGTACTGGGGCATATAAAGTTTGCATGTCCAATGGGCCTCTCTTTCCAGTGATGGCCGACTAGGCCATCTTTTGATACATATGCAACTAGAGTCAAGAGCTCCGGGGTTAAGCAGACAAACAGATGCTGATGGACAGAAGCTCCTCTCCTAAATACTATGACCACAGAATGCAGGAATGAACCACATGAACCCTGTGCCTTCTACCTCCCGTCCACTCACAGATGGTCTTCTCATGAAAGTCCAGTTTAGTGTTCAATGGGCTTCCTATTGACGGCAAGGCCCCAGAAGACTCAAGGAATCATTTCTCTCAGACCTCAACCAGAGAAGGTCATGTTCCAGGCACAGTGAGGAAACCAGCTGGAGGAAGGAGATAGGAAATGGAGAGGAAAGGAGCATTTGTGATTTCAGGAGCTATGTTGGATTAAAACCATGAAATTCCAGTTTCCTCTCATCATCCTCAAGGGGCTTTCTTAAATTTGTAATCAAACATCTCTCATCCCCTCCCCCAATTCCCCAACAAACGAATTAGGATCAACAAAGTTGGCAAGAAAGCAAATATTCTTAGGTAGCTGCTTGTATTAGTTAGGGTTTTACTGCTGTGAACAGACACTATGACCAAGTCAAGTCTTATAAAAAAAACAACATTTAATTGGGGCTGGCTTACAGGTTCAGAGGTTCAGTCCATTATCATCAAGGTGGGATCATGGCAGTATCCAGGCAGGCTTGGCGCAGGAGGAGCTGAGAGTTCTATGTCTTCATCCAAAGGCTGCTAGTGGAAGACTGACATCCAGGCAACTAGGGTGAGGATCTTATACCCGCACCCACAGTGACACACCCATTCCAACCAGGTCACACCTATTGCAACAAGGCCACACCTTCAGATGGTGCCACTCCCTGGTCCAAGGATATACAAACCATCACATTCCACTCCCTGATCCCCATAGACTTGTTCAAAAACATGAGTCTAGGGGGGGGGGGGTCATACTTAAACATAGCATAATGCAAAATGCATTTAGTACAATTTTCAAAGTCCTCATTGCCTATAGCAGTTGCAACAATGTTAAAAGTCCAAAGTTCAAGGTCTCTTCTGAGATTCATTCTACTTAATTAACTGTAATCCCCAAAGCAAGGCAGGAAACCAGCTGGGCAAACTCCAAACTCTGCATCTCCATGGCTGATGTCAAAGCAGTCTTCAGATCTCCACTCATTTTTCATCTTTGTTGACTGCAACAAACTGCTTTCTCCTGGGCTGGTTCCATTCGCTGTGAGCAGCTTTCCTCAGCATGTATCCCATGGCTCTGGCATCTTTAACATCTTTGAGTCTCCAAGGCAATTTCAATGTTACAGCTTCTTGTTTCAGTGTCTGGGATTCCACTTGATCTTTTGGACTCCTCCTCAGGGCTGGCATCACTTCTCCATCTCTGTCCTCTGTAGCACTCTAAGCTCAGGTTGATCCACTCCACTACGGCTGCTGTTCTTGGTGATCATCCCATGGTACTGATATCTCCAATACACTGGGGTGTTCCACTCCAACTAGGCTTCACCAATAGCCTCTCATAGGCTCTCTTCAGGGTGCCAAGCCTCAAATCCTTTGCATGACCCCTTCAGTCCTGGGCCATCAACTACAGCTGAGGCTTCACCTTCTCCAATGGCCTTCCCTGGCCTCTCACAGTGCTAAGCCTCAGCTTCTCTTCATGATTCCTTCATTCCTTCACAAGCAGTACCACCTGAGTGACTCTTACACATTACCAAGTCCAGCCGCAGCATGAGGTACAACCTTTGGTATCTCTGGAACACAGCTTCTTTGTGCTCCCAGAAAACAATTTCCAGAAGATTTCACCTCAACGATGCTGGTCTCTTCTTAATCACTGCTAATTCCTTAGCTCCAGCTAACTAGCATCAATTTTCCCAGTAGTTCCTTCCATTCTTAACTCTAGAGCCAGAGGCACATGGCTGAAGCTGCCGAGTTCTGCTGCTTACAGGAACTAGAACATGATCCCCTTATATTATTATCACTAGCTTTATGTTTTCTAAATCCTTCACTGCCTAAGCTTGGCTATCCTGGTTCTTGCTCTGTAGATTGACCTTGAATGTAGAGATCAGCATGCTTGTCTCATGGGATTAAAGGTGTGTACCACCTTGCCTGGATCTAATTTAGCTGGGTAGGATCTTGCCCCAAGGTCCCACTCCCTTAATCTTTATCTCCTAGAACACAAGATTTTGCTCCATTTCACTTCCTGGTACTCCTTTAATATTCAAACCATATATTTTATATTTTTCCTTTCTAAGCTTGCTATGCTTGTTCAAACTTCTCTTCATGAGACTTAACCAGAGAACAAAGTCTCAGCTGGGCTTTTTTGAAACTTCTTTTGTCAATGCAATTAATCCAAGTCTCTTCACCTTAGCCTCAGGCAAACTTTTCAGACAAGGGCAAAAAGTAGCCACATTCTTCACCAAAATACCACAAAACCAGTCTTTATGCCACATTCTGAAATTCTTCTCCTTTGAAATCTCTTGGGCCAGGTCAACACAGTTCAAATTACTCCCAGCAACAAAGTCTTCCATATTCCTACTAGGATGACCCATTAAGCCCCATTTAAAGCATTCCACTGCTTTCCAAATCCAAAGTCCCAAAATCCATATTCTTTCAAATAAAAGCATGGTCAGGCCTATCACAGCAATACCCCACTCCTGGTACCAACTTCTGTATTAGTTAGGGTTTTACTGCTGTGAACAGACACTATGACCAAGGCAAGTCTTATAAAAAAAAACAACATTTAATTGGGGCTGTCTTACAGGTTCAGAGGTTCAGTCCATTATCATCAAGGTGGGATCATGGCAGTATCCAGGCAGGCATGGCGCAGGAGGAGCTGAGAGTTCTATGTCTTCATCCAAAGGCTGCTAGTGGAAGACTGACATCCAGGCAACTAGGGTGAGGACCTTATACCCACACCCACAGTGACACACCCATTCCAACCAGGTCACACCTATTGCAACAAGGCCACACCTTCAGATGGTGCCACTCCCTGGTCCAAGGATATACAAACCATCACACTGCTTTTGCACAGAAGAAAAGAACAAGCTGACATTTTTATCATCAATATGTGTTTATCCTTCTTAAACTTCTACATCTCAAAAGTGTTTGACCTCTCGCTCATTGTCCAACTAGAAAGAGCTGAACTAGTTATGTAATGTGTGGGCACACTTCTGTGTGATCTGTTGTATGCAACTGACTTCTTAGCACTCTACATTGCCAATAATAGAAAATAGTGATAAGGTAGAGTCTAAAGTGAATCCTGTATAAGCAAATTTATAAAATTCTCTATTAAGTAAAATACTTATTGGAAAAATTCCATTTTATATGGTTTTCTTGTGATAAGAATCTGAAGGAGAGATTTCAGTGAAGTCAGAATCGATCCTGTGTTCTAGAAGCAGTAAAACAGGATTAGAAGAAAACAACAGAATGGAAGGTTTGAAGTAACTGGTCCACATGATTGAAATATCTCTACCTAATAGTTACCAAACTTCTTATTTCCCCTAAAGATTACATTTGCCTGACATACTCATACTATCTCATCACTAGGAGACTCAGCCTGAAATAGCAAGCTAGCTAGCCAGGTGCAAACTACAGCGTGTCTCCTCTCTCACCATTGCTGCTTGAATTCCCCCTTGGTTCCTGGGCTTTCATTTCTGCCACTTCATCCTGAAGCTCAGGATCTGCTTCTATCTCCAGCTTCTCCCTTGTGAGTACAAGGAACGAGCTTCATACAGTTAACCAATGCCTTCCTAGTTGTCCAACCTACCTTCAACCTAGTTGCAAACCAAGTCTTCAAGGGGCACAGAACAGATTTCTCTGACCTCAAGACTCAAGTCTAGGTCTGAAGATTTCTCAGCATTAGGAGAAATGCATATAAAAATGGGAAGTTTGATTTTTTTTCAGTTGGGGCCCAAATTGGGAAAGACATTCTCAGTCCACTTGACATTTTGCAATGTACAGAGAGACCAGAGCGAAAGTGAAGAAATATGTACATAAGCTCTTGGCTGTAGGCTGAAGTTTCAGAACCTGGGCCAGTAAGCCTGTCTCTTGGCAAGGAGACGGGCATTTGGAGACACTTCCTGTGGACAGCTGAAAGTCACAAAACTAATCTGTTATAGATATTGCTAATTCTCAGTAACCTTGTTCGATAGATATACCCCCCAAATAACAAGAAAGAAGAGAAGAAAGTTAGGCTAAGAAGAGGATCACGGTGCTGGTGGACCTGCTCAGCACCGAGGCCCTGGCATTGCCCGGGTGGCTAGCAGGTCGGTGCTCGTAGCTGCTATTCACATTGACTGGGAGAGGCATATTACCGCCTCAACATGTGGGAGACAGACTCATCTGTGGAGTGTTCAGCTGTCATTAATCCTATGATGAGTACTGCAGCATGTGTGTGTGTAAGAAGAGTCCATGGAGACTGAAGATGCTCACAGTTCAGTGGAAGGGATTTCAAGTGTTGTATAAAATCTGAGTGGAGAGTCTGCACAGGTGAGAATGTGGAATACAGAGGCCAGCAGTCTCTGGGACAGGCGAGAGCCACAGAGCCTCTGAGGCAGTACCATTTTCGGCTCCAGACAACCTGCCACCTTCCTGGTCAGAGCACAGGTGTCCGCCCGGCCCAAGAGGCTTCTGCCTCAGGTTCCGGGGGAGCCACCTTGGTTCAGGGACTCCACGGAAAGTAGTCTACACAGGTGAGAGTGTGGACTACTGAAACAACAGCTTCTGTGACAGGCCAAAGCAACACAGCTTCTGGGAAAGATCCTGTTTTGAGCCTTCATCTTCGGCCAGGAGGAGGTCCAAACACCAGATAACTGTGCACCTTCCCTGAAAGAGGAGACCTTGCCTGCAGAGACTGCTCTAACCACTGAAACTCAGAGGAGAGAGCTAGTCTCCCAGGTCTGCTCATAGAGGGTAACAAAATCATCAGAGGAACAATCTCTAAACAGAGACAACTATAACAACTAACTCCAGAGATTACCAGATGGCGAAAGGTAAACTTAAGAATCTTACTAACAGAAACCAGGACCACTCACCATCATCAGAACCCAACACTCCCAGTCCAGGGCACCCCAACACACCTGAAAAGCTAGACCTGGATTTAAAAGCATATCTCATGATGATAGTAGAGGACATCAAGAAGGACTTAAATAACTCACTTAAAGAAATACAGGAGAACACTGCTAAACAAGTAGAAGACATTAAAGAGGAAACACAAAAATCCCTTAAAGAATTGCAGGAAAACATAACCAAACAGGTAGAAGACATTAAAGAGGAAACACAAAAATCCCTTAAAGAATTGATGGAAAACACAACCAAACAGGTGATGGAATTGAATAAAACCATCCAAGACCTAAAAAGGGAAGTAGACAAAATAAAGAAAACCCAAAGTGAGGCAACGCTGGAGATAGAAACCCTAGAAAAGAAATCTGGAACCATAGATGCGAGCATCAGCAACAGAATACAAGAGATGGAAGAGAGAATCTCAGGTGCAGAAGATTCCATAGAGAACATCAGCACAACAATCAAAGAAAATGGAAAATGCAAAAAGATCCTAAATCAAAACATCCAGGAAATCCAGGACACAATGAGAAGACCAAATCTACAGATAATAGGAGTGGATGAGAATGAAGATTTTTCAACTCAAAGGACCAGCAAATGTCTTCAACAAAATTATTGAAGAAAACCTCCCAAATCTAAAGAAAGAGATGCCCATGAACATACAAGAAGCCTACAGAACTCCAAATAGACTGGACCAGAAAAGAAATTCCTCCCGACACATAATAATCAGAACAAAAAATGCACTAAATAAAGATAGAATACTAAAAGCAGTAAGGGAAAAAGGTCAAGTAACATATAAAGGCAAGCCTATCAGAATTACAGCAGATTTTTCACCAGAGACTATGAAAGCCAGAAGAGCCTGGATAGATGTTATACAGACACTAAGAGAACACAAATTCCAGCCCAGGCTACTATACCCAGCCAAAATCTCAATTACCATAGATGGAGAAAACAAAGTAATCCACAACAAAACCAAATTCACCCATTATCTCTCCACGAATCCAGCCCTTCAAAGGATAATAACAGAAAAAAACCAATACAAGGACGGGAACCACTCCCTATAAAAAACAAGAAGGTAATCCCTCAACAAATCTAAAAGAAGACAGCCACAAGAACAGAATGCCAACTTTAACAACAAAAATAACAGGAAGCAACAATTACTTTTCCTTAATATCTCTTAATATCAATGGACTCAACTCCCCAATAAAAAGACATAGACTAAGAAACTGGCTACACAAACAAGACCCAACATTTTGCTGCTTACAGGAAACTCATCTCAGAGAAAAAGATAGACACTACCTCAGAATGAAAGGCTGGAAAACAATTTTCCAAGCAAATGGTATGAAGAAACAAGCTGGAGTAGCCATTTTAATATCTAACAAAATCGACTTCCAACCCAAAATAATCAAAAAAGACAAGGAGGGGCACTTCATACTCACCAAAGGTTAAATCCTCCAAGAGGAACTCTCAATTCTGAATATATATGCTCCAAATACAAGGGCAGCCACATTCATTAAAGAAACTTTAGTAAAGCTCAAAGCACACATTGCACCTCACACAATAATAGTGGGAGACTTCAACACACCACTTTCATCAATGGACAGATCATGGAAACAGAAACTAAACAGGGACACAGTGAAACTAAGAGAAGTGATGAAACAAATGGACTTAACAGATATCTACAGAACATTTTATCCTAAAACAAAAGGATATACCTTCTTCCCAGCACCCCATGGTACCTTCTCCAAAATTGACCACATAATTGGTCACAAAACAAGCCTCAACATATACAAAAATATTGAAATTGTCCCATACATCCTATCAGATCACCATGGACTAAGGCTGATCTTCAATAACAAAATAACTAATAGAAAGCCAACATTCACGTGGAAACTGAACAACAATCTTCTCAAAGATACCTTGGTCAAGGAAGGAATAAAGAAAGAAATTAAGGACTTTTTGGAGTTTAATGAAAATGAAGTTACAACATACCCAAACTTATGGGACACAATGAAAGCATTCCTAAGAGGAAAAGTCATAGCTCTGAGTGCCTCCATAAAGAAACTAGAGAGAGCACACATTAGCAGCTTGACAACACACCTAAAAGCTCTAGAACAAAAGGAAGCAAATTTACCCAAGAGGAGTAGAAGGCAGGAAATAATCAAAATCAGGGGTGAAATCAACCAAGTAGAAAAAAGAAGAACTATTCAAAGAATCAACCAATCAAGGAGCTAGTTCTTTGAGAAAATCAACAAGATAGATAAACCCTTAGCCAGACTCACTAGAGGGCACAGGGAAAGCATCCTAATTAACAAAATCAGAAATGAAAAGGGAAACATAGCAACAGATCCTGAAGAAATCCAAAACACCATCAGATCCTTCTACAAAAGGCTATACTCAACAAAACTGGAAAACCTGGATGAAATGGACAAGTTTCTAGACAGATACCAGGTACCAAAGCTAAATCAAGATCAGGTTAATGATCTAAACTGTCCTATATCCCCTAAAGAAATAGAAGCAGTCATTAATAGTCTCCCCACCAAAAAAAGCCCAGGACCAGATGGGTTTAGTGCAGAGTTCCATAAGACCTTCAAAGAAGACCTAATTCCAGTTCTTCACAAACTATTCCACAAAATAGAAATGGAAGGTACTCTACCCAACTCATTCTATGAAGCCACAATTACTCTAATACCTAAACCACAAAAAGACCAAACAAAGATAGAGAACTTCAGACCAATTTCCCTTATGAATATCGATGCAAAAATTTTCAATAAAGTTCGTGCTAACCGAATTAAGAACACATCAAAACAATCATCCATCCTGACCAAGTAGGTTTCATCCCAGGGATGCAAGGATGGTTCAATATATGAAAATCCATCAACGTAATCCAGTATATAAACAAACTCAAAGACAAAAACCACATGATCTTCTCGTTAGATGCTGAGAAAGCATTTGACAAAATCCAACACCCATTCATGATAAAAGTCTTGGAAAGATCAGGAATTCAAGGCCCATACCTAAACATGTTAAAAGCAATCTACAGCAAACCAGTAGACAACATCAAAGTAAATGGTGAGAAGCTGGATGCAATCCCACTAAAATCAGGGCCTAGACAAGGCTGTCCACTCTCGCCCTACCTATTCAACATTGTACTTGAATTCCTAGCCAGAGCAATTAGACAACAAAGGGAGATCAAGGGGATACAAATTGGAAAGGAAGAAGTCAAAATATCACTTTTTGTAGATGATATGATAGTATATATAAGTGACCCTAAAAATTACACCAGAGAACTCCTAAGCCTGATAAACAGCTTCAATGAAGTAGCTGGATATAAAATTAACTCAAACAAGTCAATGACCTTTCTCTACACAAAGGATAAACAGGCTGAGAAAGAAATTAGGGAAACAACACCCTTCTCAATAGTCACAAATAATATAAAATACATTGGCGTGACTCTAACTAAGGAAGTGAAAGATCTGTATGATAAGAACTTCAAGTCTCTGAAGAAAGAAATTAAAGAAGATCTCAGAAGATGGAAAGATCTCCCATGCTCATGGATTGGCAGGATGAACATTGTAAAAATGGCTATCTTGCCAAAAGCAATCTACAGATTCAATGCAATCCCCATCAAAATTCCAACTTAATTCTTCAACGAATTAGAAAGGGCAATCAGCAGATTCATCTGGAATAACAAAAAACCTAGGATAGCAAAAACTCTTCTCAAGGATAAAAGAACCTTTGGTGGAATCACCATGCCTGACCTAAAGCTTTACTACAGAGCAATTGTGATAAAAACTGCATGGTGTTGGTATAGTGACAGGCAAGTAGACCAATGGAACAAAATTGAAGACCCAGAGATGAACCCACACACCTATGGTCACTTGATCTTTGACAAGGGAGCTAAAACCATCCAGTGGGAAAAAGACAGCATTTTCAACAAATGTTGCTGGCACAACTGGCGGTTATCATGTAGAAAAATGCGAATTGATCCATTTCTATCTCCTTGTACTAAGGTCAAATCTAAGTGGATTAAGGAACTCCACGTAAAACCAGAGACACTGAAACATATAGAGGAGAAAGTAGGGAAAAGCCTCAAAGATATGGGTACAGGGAAACATTCCTGAATAGAAGAGCAATGGCTTGTGCTGTAAGATTGAGAATCGATAAATGGGACCTCATAAAATTGCAAAGCTTCTGCAAGGCAAAAGACACCTTCAATAAGACAAAAAGGCCACCAACAGATTGGGAGAGGATCTTTACCTATCACAAATTGGATAGGGGACTAATATCCAATATATATAAAGAACTCAAGAAGGTGGACTCCAGAAAATCAAATAACCCCATTAAAAAATGGGGCTCAGAGCTGAACAAAGAATTCTCACCTGAGGAATACCGAATGGCTGAGAAGCACCTGAAAAAAATGTTCAACACCCTTAATCATCAGGGAAATGCAAATCAAAACAACCCTGAGATTCCACTTCACTCCAGTCTGAATGGCTAAGATCAAAAATTCAGGTGACAGCAGATGCTGGCGAGGATGTGGAGAAAGAGGAACACTTCTCCATTGTTGGTGGGATTGCAAGCTTGTACAACCACTCTGGAAATCAGTCTGGTGGCGGTTCCTCAGAAAATTGGACATAGTACTACCGGAGGATCCCACAATACCTCTCCTGAGCATATATCCAGAAGATGTCCCAACCGGTAAGAAGGACACATGCTCCACTATGTTCATAGCAGCCTTATTTATAATAGCCAGAAGCTGGAAAGAACCCAGATGCCCCTCAACAGAGGAATGGATACAGAAAATGTGGTACATTTACACAATGGAGTACTACTCAGCTATTAAAAAGAATGAATTTATGAAATTCATAGCCAAATGGATGGACCTGGAGGGCATCATCCTGAGTGAGGTAACCCAATCACAAAGGAACTCACACAATATGTACTCACTGATAAATGGATATTAGCCCAGAAACTTAGGATACCCAAGATATAAGATACAGTTTGCTAAACACATGAAACTCAAGAAGAAAGAAGACCAAAGTGTGGACACTTTGCCCCTTCTTAGAAATGGGAACAAAACACCCATGGAAGGAATTACAAAGACAAAATTTGGAGCTGTGATGAAAAGATGGACCATCTTGTGATTGCCATATGCAGGGATCCATCCCATAATCAGCTTCCAAATGCTGACACCATTGCATACACTAGCAAGATTTTGCTGAAAGGACCCAGATATAGCTGTCTCTTGTGAGACTATGCCGGGGCCTATCAAACACAGAAGTGGATGATCACAGTCAGCTATTGGATGTATCACACGGCCTCCAATGGAGGAGCTAGAGAAATTACCCAAGGAGCTAAAGGGAACTGCAACCCTATAGGTGGAACAACAATATGAACTAACCAGTATCCTGGAGCTCTTGTCTCTAGCTGCATATGTATCAAAAGATGGCCTAGTTGGCCATCACTGCAAAGAGAGGCCCATTGGACTTGCAAACTTTATATGCCCCAGTACAGGGGAACCCCAGGTCCAAAAAGGGGGAGTGGGTGGGTAGGGGATTGGGGGCTGTTTATAGGGGACTTTTGGGATAGCATTGAAAATGTAAATGAGGAAAATACCTAATAAAAAATAAATAAATAAAAATAAAAACCAAAATAAAAAAAAATATGTACCTTCTAGAATAAAAAAAAAAAAAAAAGAAAGAAAGAAAGAAAGAAAGAAAGGGCAATCTGCAAATTCATCTGGAATAACAAAAAACCTAGGATAGCAAAACTCTTCTCAAGGATAAAAGAAACACTGGGGGAATCACCATGCCCGACCTAAAGCTGTACTACAGAGCAATTGTGATAAAAACTGCATGGTACTGGTATAGCTACAGACAAGTAGACCAATGGAGAATTGAAGACCCAGAAATGATCCACACACCTATGGTCACTTGATCTTTGACAACAGAGCTAAAAACATCCAGTGGAAAAAAGACAGCATTTTCAACAAATGGTGCTGGCACAACTGGTGGTTATCATGTAGAAGAATTCGAATTGATCCATTCCTATCACCTTGTACTAAGATCAAATCTAAGTGGATCAAGGAACTCCACATAAAACCAGAGACAGTGAAACTTATAGAGGAGAAAGTAGGGAAAAGCCTCGAAGATATGGGCACAGGGGAAAAATTCCTGAATAGAACAGCAATGGCTTGTGCTGTAAGATCAAGAATAGACAAATGGGACCTCATAAAATTGCAAAGTTGCTGCAAGGCAAAAGACACTGTCAATAAGACAAAAAGGCCACCAACAGATTGGGAAAGGATCTTTACCTATCACAAATCGGATAGGGGACTAATATCCAATATATATAAAGAACTCAAGAAGGTGGACTCCAGAAAATCAAATAACCTCATTAAAAATGGGGCTCAGAGCTAAACAAAGAATTCTCACCTGAGGAATACCAAATGGCTGAGTAGCACCTGAAAAAATGTTCAACATCCTTAATCATCAGGGAAATGCGAATCAAAACAACCCTGAGATTCCACCTCACACCAGTCACAATGGCTAAGATCAAACCCTCAGGTGACAGCAGATGCTGGCAAGGATGTGGAGAAATGAGAACACTCCTCCATTGTTGGTAGGATTGCAAGCTTGTACAACCACTCTGGAAATCAGTCTGGCAGTTCCTCAGAAAATTTGACATAGTACTACTGGAGGATCCTGAGATACCTCTCCTGGGTATATATCCAGAAGTTGTTCCAAGTGGTAAGAAGGACACATGCTCCACTATGTTCATAGCAGCCTTATTTATAATAGCCAGAAGCTGGAAAAAATCCAGATGTCCCTCAACAGAGGAATGGATACAGAAAATGTGGTACATTTACACAATGGAGTACTACTCACCTATCAAAAAGAATGAGTTTATGAAATTCCTAGGTAAATGTATGGACCTGGAGGGCATCATCCTGAGTGAGGTAACCCAGTCACAAAGGAAATCACACAATATGTACTCACTGATAAATGGATATTAGCCCAGAATCTTAGAATACCCATGATACAAGATTCAGTCTGCAAAACACATGAAACTCAAGAAGAATGAATAGCAAAATGTGGACCCTTTGCCCCTTCTTTGAATTGGGAACAAAACACCCATGGAAGGAGTTACAGAGACAAAGTTTGGAGCTGAGATGAAAGGATGGACCATTTAGAGACTGCCATACCCAGGGATCCATCCCATAATCAGCTTCCAAATGCTGATACCATTGCATACACTAGCAAGATTTTGCTGAAAGGACCCAGATATAGCTGTCTTTTGTGAGGCTATGCCGGGGGCCTAGCAAACACAGAAGTAAATGTTCACAGTCAGCTATTGGATGGATCACAGGGCCCCAATGGTGGAGCTAGAGAATGTACCCAAGGAGCTAAAGGGGTTTACAACCCTATAGGTGGAACAACAATATGATCTAACCAGTAAACCCCCAGAGCTCATGTTTCTAGCTGCATATGTATCAGAAGATGGCCTAGTCTGCCATCATTGTAAAGAGAGGCCAATTGGTCTTGCAAACTTTTTATGCCTCAGTATAGGGAAACGCTAGGGCCAAGAAGTGGGTGTGGATGGGTAGGGAAGTGGGGGGGGCATGGGGGACATTGGAAATGTAATGAAGAAAATACCTAATTAAAAAAAAGAAAGGCAAACTGTACCTGCAGAAGTGGATTGTTTTCCCTTGAAAGTGCTTATAAATGTCTCCAAAGAAAGAGCTGGGTTTCTGCAGGAAATTTATATATATAGTCAATTAAGTTTACATGAGTATATTCCTTGTAAGAGAGACATGAAAAGTGGGAAAACATGGGTATATTACATACAATTTTATCCTAATTTGTCTGAAAATACCCACAGAATAGGAAATATATCTATGACTTGAAGAGAAATGAGCTCCTGGGGAATTTGGGGCTCTCTACTTTATTCTGAAACAAATGTCAGTCTCCATGTTTTGTTCTGATATTCAAACTAATGTTGGAGAAAGCTATCTGATAATAGTTTGTCTAGTATTTGCTCCAAGCCAAGAATGCATCCCATTCTAACCATCAAAATATCCCATTTATCACCAAGCATTTAGTTTTTAAAGTGTCTTTAATAAGTGTTTCTACTAGTGCTCTGAGTGACCTCAGTCTCATACAGAATCATGCCCTGTTCACATAATCCAATGGACCATATTCCTCATGGTGGCAAGGCATCAATTCTATGTGTCTTATGAGACCTTTGTTGACTGTGAGCTCTCATCTATGTAATTTTCTTCCACTTAGCACATAAAAAATAAGTAATGCATTTGGGAAAGAATCTGAAGAGATTTTAAAATGTAAAACTGATTTAAGTAGGTAGAAAAGAAGAAAGTAAAGTTGGCTATATTCAGGGAGATTTAAAATGGCGGTAAGCATTTAATAGCTAAACCAGAAGGGGAAACAAAACTGAATCAGTTAGGAAAGAAAAAGTCGTTTTCCATATTCACTTGTTGTGTGTGTGTGAAACTTGGAAAGTTATCAGGTTGGAAATCATTCTATGTGCCTAGAATTCAACTCTGAGGAAATCAACATTGATCATTTTTAGCATAGCGAGAAAAGTGAAGTTGCAGACACCATTAAAACTGACAAAGAAACGATAGAGGAAAAAAAAAACATAAGCAAGGGGTTGATTGAGTATTTTATAATGTAGATGAAAAAATATGCCCAGAAAAAGAAACTTATGAAGGACCCCACTACCAAGCTCCTTAGCTATGGATGCTACACACATGTGCACTTCTATGATTGTGCTCGATAACACAAATATGCTGCTCTATTTCTGCTTGCCCTGACCTGCTTGCTTGTCTCTCATAGATCTTCTTACCATCATTATTTATTTTTACTGTGAAAACAGTGTGCCTCTTCCCATGATGATGGGAACTTTGTCGTTCCTACTACATGGTTGCTTCTGGAACACAGTTTGGCACAGTCAGGGCTTTTAATAGATTAGTGTTAAGATTGCTAAATCATCTGACAAGCTCTACCAGCACCTCACTAAGACAGATGCAGATACTCACAGCTAACCTTTGGACTGAGCTGGGGGACCCCGATGGAAGAGTTAGGGGAAGGACTGAAGGAGCCTGAAACCCCATAGGAAGAAAGACAATATCAACTAACAGGACCCCACAGAGCTTGCAGGGACTAAGCCACCAACCAAAGAGTTTACATAGGCCAGTTCATGGCTCCCATTACATATGTAGTAGAGGACTGCCACAACCAGCATCAGTGGGAGGGGAAGTGCTTGGTCCTGTTGGAGGCTTGATGCCCCAGAGAAGGGGGTATTAAATGTGTGAGAGGTGGGTGGGAGAGCACCTTCTTAGAGGTGAAGGGGAGTAGGATGGGGTGAGGGTTCATGGAGGGGAGACCAAGAAGTGGGATAAAATTTGAAATATAAACAAATAAAATGATTAATAATAATAATAATAATAATAATAATAATAATAAATGATTGCTGAATCAAGTTGGAGAGATACAAACACACAGAGTACTGGGACATCTTTTAGCAATGCCAAGCATTTTATCATGCATGGTAGACTCCAGATTACTTGGGATTATGGGTATTTAAGGAATTCTCAAATACACTGTTGAAAAATGTGCCTGTGTTAGGACGTAAATAAGACCTCAAGGCAGTAATAGGCTTCAAGATAAAAATGCTGCAGGGCCAGAAAACACAAGGAGCAAAGGATACATTTTTGCAAGTAAGAAGGAGGGAGAAAAGAGACCTCATAGAAATCACAGCAAGAGACAGAAATCTGGATTCATGACACTTACTTGCTTACTGTCTCTCCAGTGATCTCCTCTATCTATCTCTGCTTCTTCTCAGTGGAATATGTTGAGTGTCTAATGTTAACATAGGAATCAATGAAATTTAGCTGTTATCATCTCTGTAGTTTTATGCTTATATGTAACATGGGGATCATCCATAATTATTTCCTTCCAGCCATACCCACACTGCCAGGTTGTTGCCATTAAAAACTATCCTCATATTGATTCCAGAGCGTGTACTCTGACCCTTCTTCCTCAGTTACCTATAAGGACTTTTCATTGCATCCATAACTAATAAAAGTACAATGTTCCCCATACTACTGCTACATTTGTCTATCTAACCATCGACCAACCTATTATCTATCTATCTATCTATCTATCTATCTATCTATCTATCTATCTATCTATCATCTATCTATTGTGCTATTTGGTTGTCCCCTAGGTCCCTGGTCTATCTAGTCTCTGATATCTGATTACCTGAGCAGTGTCAGGTTTGAGTTCAGGCTCATTAAGTAGCATTTAAATTCTTCTTCTAACAGTTATTCATTCCATTCCTCCTCCATCCTGTCACCAAGAGGATATCTCCTCCCCATCACCACACCCCACCTCACCCTGCCAGGCCTTCCAACACCTTGGAATCCCAAGTCTCTTGAGGGTTAGGTACCTCTTCCCTCACTGAGGTTAGACCAGACAGTTCTCTGCTGTATATGTGTCAGGAGGCCTTGGACCAGCTCATGCATACTGCCTGGTTGGTGGCTCAGTGTCTGAGAGATCTCAGGGATGCAGGTCAGTTGAGACTGCTTAATTTCCTATGGAGTCACCCTCCTCCTCAGCTTCTTCCAGCCTGTCCCTAATTCAACCACAGGGGTCCCAGACTTCAGTGCATTAGTTGGGTGTAAGCATTTGTTTCTGTCTCAGTCAGAAGTTGGGCCAGTGACTGGCCCAACTTGGAATCCATCTCCCATAGATTTTATACCCCTGTTGTACTACTGTATCTTGCAGGCAGGTGACCATTATAGATTAAAGAATATTGGAGCAGAGTTGGCATTTACCTTTCTCCTCTAGTAATCTTCAGAGTACCTTCTAGTACTATTGAACACTAGTCATGTGTATATCTGAAGAAAACTCTAGGTAGGCACCAGCTTGACTTCTTCATGTTCAATAAGTTATGGAGGTATTGTCTCCAGCGATAGTTTCAGTTTGTGGAGAGCATCCAATGGCTTTGACAACATGCTTTGTGGTTTTGATTGTTTGTTGGTTTTGTTGTTTTGTTTTCTAACTTAAAGCTATATTAATATCTCTAATGGATCCCTGGATTGAAGACTTTTCCTTCATTGTGTATTTAAAATTCATTGTGCTAGTACCTGGGGTATAATACTGAGGGAGGGAGTGATGGTCTATCCTTTTCATAGACTCTCCTCTCTACACATTCATGATTTTCCACAGATCTACCTCTGTAGATGCTGATTTCTGTCTAGGAAATATTAGCTAGAAATCTAGGATATACTAACTTCCACATTTAAAAAAAATCATAAATGCTATTCTTTTTTAATAACACATGTATGTCTATGACCATGGTATTTCTTCTGTTTTGCAGGTTCACTCTCATGGCATTTATCAGAGCATGCACTGGATAGATTGGAATTGGTACTGGGCAAGGTGGTTGTATTTTGATGATAGGTTAAAGAAAAGATATGAATCCAAGTACAGATTTTGAGCCAAACCTTAACAAACCTGAATTTTCAAGTGACTATATATAGTTCTTCAGCAAGTCATTTCATTTCATTTTCAAACCTAATGATTAGATATTTTCAATCATATATAAAATCCTATAGAATCATACTATGAACCCCATGTGATCATGACCCATTTTAAGAACTATTATTATGTCTAATATTATTTCACCATACTCTATATCCTTCTCCCCTTCTCAATCTGAGATTTTGACTGGTATCTCCAACAGCATAAACTTTAATGAACACTTTGGCATTCTCACTACAAGACAAAGGCTGTAATTATTCTTTACAAGTCTTTGTGGCCACTTTCTTTTTGGTGGTGCCACAATCCAGGACCTTACCTACTTACTAAGCAAGTGATTTACCAGTTATAATATTGCTATTTCAATTTAATGTGTTAATATCACCAAATACCCAATTGCTTCAGATTGTCTTACCCTCTACAGTTATAAGCCTTCTACACAGTCACTACTCTTTTGAGTCATTATCATGATAATTTCCACCTTTTAGGACCCATTTCTTTTAATTATGACAGTTCTGTTTATATTATTTGCTTTTATTTATGCGTATGTCTGTGAGCATTAATGAGTATACTGCATCACTTCTGCACTCAAATCCACAAAGGGCGGTTGAGGACACTGAATCCCTGTATACTGGATCACTCCTGTACACGAATCCACAAAGGGCAGATTGGGACACAGAATCCCTGGGAAATGAAGGACAAAGTGACTGAGCCGCTGTGCAGGTGATGGGAATAAAAGTCAGGTCTTCAGCAGGGGCAGTATATGCTCACAACTGAGCCATCTCAGCAGCACCACCACCATTTACATTCGAATTTCAATGTTCACCTACAGTTATTGTTGCAAAACACAAATTCCATTTCAATGGATCTGTGTTGGATGTTGGAATCTTTTCCTAGCATGTTTCCATGCAATGCCAATGTACTTGTACCCGCTCTGCATATCTTGAGTTCAGTCTTCAGGGCAGAAAGAAGGAAGATGAAAGGAATGGAAGCAAATATTCTCTTATGTATATTTGCTCATAGTCGGGTTAAGGGTTTTGATTTTTTCAGTCTGCCTTATAATCAGAGAGGCGCTATTTAAGCAAGTGATTGAAATGAAAATAATCCACTTGAATATCATAATCAGTTTTAAGTAGGCTTGTTGTTTTTGTAGGTTATACAGAGGGTTTTAAAAATATAGCACACAAGATCAGAGTACTTTGAAACACACACGAAATAGCTTTGATTTTCAGACCCAGGGGCATAAACATAATGGGAAATGAAAATATTGTCAGAAAATTAACTATACGTTATGACTCATTTTTTGTTTTTATTCTTTAGCTACTGTTGATTTATCCATTGTTCTTTCACCATTATGTTATGAAATATATTGAGGAGTAGGTACTCTAAAGCTTCTAACGGGTTATATAATTACTATGATTATCAACACATTTCATAAATGACAAAATGCACGTAAATGTATATGTGTTCCTACAACCATTGAGAGTTACCCAATCCCTGTAATGCCTCTATTGTACAAGTACTGTTTACAATAATGGTTGTAGATAAAAACTGAAACTCAAAGGAATCAAAGAATAAAGACAAATATAAATCAAAGGAAATTAAAATGTTTATTATTTTTAATCAATATTGATTGCCACATTTTTATAGAACACAATGGAATTGAGATGCAGATCTGTTTAGCCCTAATCATATCTGTGATTAAATATTCTAGAAAAATAATTTTCTAAAGATATACTATATTTTAAATAACTGCATCTAGATACTACATCAAAATGTAGCTTACAATTTTTACTTTGATATCATTTCAAACTTCCAAGAAATCTGTTAGATTAACACTTCTGCAGTCAAGTGAGGGAGAATAAAGTCTAGTGAAGCTACAGGATTTATCCAAAATAACTTGTACTAGAGCAAGGGTCTCATTCTTATAATCCCCGAAATGTACCTATCTATGAACACTCACTCATTTCCAAACATTTACTATTGTAAAAACCTAGTCATAAGATTATATTTACTCTACTATACCCTTTTTAAGACTGATTACAAAGCTACTTAAGCTATATTGGAAGGAAATCATACCTATGACAAAGTAGATTTTTCCTTTGGAGGAAAACCTAGCTGTGCATATAGATTGTAATTATACAAATCAGCCCTACTGTTGCATATGCACAGTGACTGAACTTGACCCTCCTCAGTATTTAGTCCTTTATTACAGTCCTTAACTGTGAAGCAAATTACAAAACAAACACTTTGTGCAAATGAGAACAGACACATTTTGTTTCCAGAGGTAGGAATATTTACCTGCTTACAAATTACCCTCTGAGAGACACCATGTGTCATTATAATTTTGACTGTCTTCAACATGATATTTGTAGCATTTTTATCTCTCAGAAGGATTTTGCACGGAGAAACTGAACATATTGTGTGGTTGAGTCCCTAAGGGTTGGAGTGCCACACAGCTGTGCAAAGATCTTCTCTTCAAGTGACTTGACAAAGTAGAAAGGTTTCTTTTGGCCCTTGTACAAGTCAGGAGGGGAGTCATTTTCAGCTCAATTCCCACCAGCTGAGTTGAGCAATCTGTCTTGGTCCTCTTAAGGAATATTTGGATATCTAACACTCAGTGGAAATTGGGCACGGGGACTCTGATACATAGGAAGCAAAATATTCGATCAAATACTGCACTGAAATTTTAGGTGGTTCTGATAGAGGAAGAAAGTGACTCTGTTACTTGTAGTGACACCAAAGACCTAATGTGAATCAAACAGGGGATTCTAATGCCTTCTGGAATCTTCTGACAACCTATCAGCAAAGCCAACCATGTGACTAGGCAGAGGTAACTTCAGAACTGCCAGTTTCTCAAGCAAGGAAGACGTCCAAGGAGCCATATGCCACGGGAAATGTGTCTCTCATAATTTGGCTTCTGAAATTAGTGGTTACTTCCCAGCTAAAAGAAATAGTGAAATGCTTATCATCTCCTACTAAAACTTTTATGTTAGATACACTAATTTATTGATTGTCTATAGGGTTAAGTTGCTACATATAGATATTTTTAAAACATCATAAGACAGAAGAAAATGAGGATTCTAAACCTCAGAAGCAAGTAATCACACTAAAATTCAGCAGACAGTTTTGTGATATGTACTCTGGCCCTAAGCCCTCTCATGTTTTTCAAGGTCTTATTTACTGAATAGTAAAACCAGGTGCAAGAAAAGGTACTGAAAATTTCTCGCAAACAGGGATGACATAAATATGCGTGGGCTCCAGGACCTGTTTGCATGTTAACAGGGACCAAGAAACCTTAAGTCAAAATAATGACACTCTAGGGAATTCCCTTCAGGCGCCAGTGAGCAGGAGGAAGAAGAATATTTCAGGGCACTGGTCCCTGTTTAGCATCTGAGAAAGCATATCACATGAACAGATGATGACTCCAGCTATGTGCAAGAATGATTTTTCAAATTAGAACTATGTTGGTTCAAATAATTTTTTTGTCTCAACTGTAGTTAGGCAAAATATGAATGGCATTATATCGTCTTCTTGTATAGATTATAGTCATATATTCTTTCTCAATAAATATAAATTATGTAAACATTTATTCTTGCTCTCCTTTAAAAAAAAAAAAAGAAAGAAAATGGAGATTCCAGGGGAGTCTGTATTACTTGCTAGTGTGCAAGAGTTTCAGGAATTAGAATTAATGTTGGAAGCTGATAGACCAGTGTGTTCACATACACATGCCTGACACAACACGAGTATTATAATTAAAGACACCAAAGACCTAATGTGAATCAAACAGGGGATTCTAATGCCTTCTGGAATCTTCTGACAGCCTATCACTGAAAAATGTTGTAAGTATGAGATAGTCACTTTAAAAATGTTGTAAGTATGAGATGTAGAGAAAAGCAGATGCAGGGCATAGCAGTGAGTCTATGGTGAAGTAGCAGATAATTATGAGGCAGGCCTGTGGTTCAGGTAGTTGGAAGGTGGGGGCAAAAAGATTATAAATTCAAGGCATGCTTAGCAAACGTACCTAGACAGGATCTCAAAATTTAAAAACAAATAATGGAAAGGGCTGGAGATACAGTCTGGTGTTACAGCACCTGTCTGGCATTTTAGAGGCTGAGGTTTAATTCCCAAGGCTGAGGAAAAACCAACAACACAAAGAAACGAGATAGAAAGAAAAGAGGAAATAATAAAGGTACCCAGATATTTTCCTATTGTTAGGTAGGAAAAAAATCTATTCTAATAATATTTAAAGATGTTTCTTGATCATTTTTTTTAAAAGTAGGTAGAAAAGTTCTTTTTATTGACCCAAGTACCTTACAGACAGCTTGCTGCCAAGTAGCTCCCAGAAGAGGAAGAACACAGACACATGGAGAGTATTTTTTATGCACATTCTAATTTCTGTCTTAGGGCCAAGCCTAGGGAATCTCAAAATAAGTTAACCATGGGTTATAATTTTGTTTGACACTGACCATTAATAGAATCTGTATAACAAAACTGGGGGCCAAGTAGTAGGTGTAGAATTCAAAGTAGCAATGTAGGAATATATTATTAAGCAGGATAAATGGGAAGTCAGAGCTCCTTAGGTGGCTTCATTCTCTACTTTCTGAGATCTTCCTTTCAACATGTTCTACCCTTCACAATTTAAACATGATTAGAATTGGTAGTGTTTTAAATGTGAATAAAAGACAGGCAGCTCTGGATAAAGTGACAGAAGTGTTGGTTTAGTTTCTCCAAAGAGCACAAGAATTGTGACAAGATGCTTCCACAGAACTAGGGAAATTGTATGCAGACAGACAATCAGATCCATCAGGGCACTTTGCACATTAGCTAAGATGGGCGTCTCCAGTGTGTCTCTGCACAAACCTGAGATTCAGAGTAACCTTTAGGCCTCTGTTAAATGATGTTCTAGTTGGGTAACACAATTATTGCCAATGCTGGTCTTCTGTTGCTCATGCTGGACTCTTAAGGGAATAATAAGATTGGTTTGAGACATATGAATCAAAGGATTTCTGAAGGCTAATGAAACCGAAGGTAGCTGAGAAGGGAGATGGTAGTTCTGGCACCAGCTGCTTGTTTCAAGTCCAAAAGTGTCTGTCTCCTGTCTCTGCACTTATTACAATTGAATTTGGCAAAGCAGCAGCACTTAAAGCCGGCTTGTTTTTTGTTTTTTTGTTTTTTTTTCTGGTGGAAAGATGTCCTTTTAACAATAGTGAGTAAGGGTCTTGGGGTCATAGAAAACTCATACTTTGAACATATAACTTCCTTTATACATTCCAGCCTTGGATCTGTTGTTCCTCACTCTTATCCAGTCTTGCTACAAAGTCCTGAACAAATCTGAGTACATACAGTTGTCCAAAGCAACGCCATTAAGAGTAATACCTAAACAAGATTTTCTATATAAACACAAGTTTAAAAAACAGAAGAAGAAGAAAGCAGCAACAACCCCCCCCCCGCCCAATATCCAGTCTGAAGTCTATACAATTCTGAGGACAGATGAAAAGAAGCACAGACAAAGGAAGAACCTTTGATCCCAGTCAAAACAAAGCCAAATAGACTCACAAAGGTGGAAGCATTAGACGTTATGAGGTGCCCGCACTGTCTGTGTGATATACAAACAAGTCCTCATAAAGCAAGGGAAATGATCACTTCCCTTCCAAACTGTCAAAAGCCTGCCAAACAGATTTAGTTCCCAAAAACCCATTCAGGTTGATTAGTTTCTGATAAGTGTCCCAGGATACTCTGTAGGTTGCTTATTACAACAGATGAATCTTAAAATATCAGTCTCAAAATCTAACATCTCTGTTGCAATTAGCTATCAGTCAAAGGTATTGATTGAGCTTCTCTTGAGTAGAGTAGAGCTTTGTTTCACAGTGTCATGGAGCAGAGATATAGAGGTTAGCCGAGTTCTGACTGACATTAGATATAATCTCAATCATTTCAGGTCCTAACCTATACATCATAGACATCACCTGTGCATCCACTCTCTATATTCTCAGGAAATTACTGTCTAGGGGAAATGGAGGCTTCTTGTGAAAGGCAATGAGCCAGTTTTGAGACCCATCCCTTTTCTGATTGATGGAAACTAATAGAAATATCTATTCTTTTTTTTTTATTATTACAGCTTTTCCTCAATTACATTTCCAGTGCTATCCCAAAACTCCCCCATACCCTCCCCCCCACTTCCCTACCCACCCATTCCCAATTTTTTTGGCCCTGGCATTCCCCTGTAATGGGGCATATAAAATTTGCATGTCCAGTGGACCTCTCTTTCAATTGATGGCAGACTAGGCCATCTTTTGATACATATGCAGCTAGAGTCAAGAGCTCCAGGGTACTGGTTAGTTCATATTGTTGTTCCACCCATAGGGTTGTGGATCCTTTCAGCTCCTTGGGTACTTTCTCCAGCTCCTCCATTGGGGGCCCTTTGATCCATTCACTAGCTGACTGTGAGCATCCACTTCTATGTTTGCCAGGACCCAGCATAGTCTCACAAGAGACAGCTATATCTGGGTCCTTTGAGCAAAATCTTGCTAGTGAATGCAATGGTGTCAGCGTTTGGATGCTGATCATGGGATGGATCTCTGGATATGGCAGTCTCTAAATGGTCCATCCTTTCGTCACAGCTCCAAACTTTGTCTCTGTAACTCCTTCCATGGGTGTTCTGTTCCCAATTCTAAGGAGGGGCATAGTGTCCACACTTCAGTCTTCATTCTTCTTGAGTTTCATGTGTTTAGCAAACTGTATCTTATATCTTGGGTATCCTAAGTTTTGGGCTAATATCCACTTATCAGTGAATACATATTGTGTGAGTTCCTTTGTGATTGGGTTACCTCACTCAGGATGATGCCCTCCAGGTCCATCCATTTGCCTAGGAATTTCATAAATTCATTCTTTTTAATAGCTGAGTAGTACTCCATTGTGTAAATGTACCACATTTTCTGTATCCATTCCTCTGTTGAGGGGCATCTGGGTTCTTTCCAGCTTCTGGCTATTATAAATAAGGCTGCTATGAATATAGTGGAGCATATGTCCTTCTTACCGGTTGGGACATCTTCTGGATATATGCCCAGGAGAGGTATTGCTGGATCCTCCAGTAGTATTATGTCCAATTTTCTAAGAAACCGCCAGACTGATTTCCAGAGTGGTTGTACAAGCTTGCAATCCCACCAACTCAAAACATCCAGGAAATACAGGACACAATGAGAAGACCAAACCTACGGATAATAGGAGTTGATGAGAATGAAGATTTTCAACTTAAAGGGCCAGCAAATATCTTCAACAACATTATAGAAGAAAACTTCCCAGTCCTAAAGAAAGAGATGCCCATGATCATACAAGAAGCCTACAGAACTCCAAATAGACTGGACCAGAAAAGAAATTCCTCTCGACACATAATAATCAGAACAACAAATGCACTAAATAAAGATAGAATATTAAAAGCAGTAAGGGAGAAAGGTCAAGTAACATATAAAGGCAAGCCTATCAGAATTACACCAGACTTTTCACCAGAGGCTATGAAAGCCAGAAGAGCCTGGACAGATGTTATACAGACACTAATCAGACACTAATAGAACACAAATGCCAGCCCAGGTTACTATACCCGGCCAAACTCTCACTTACCATAGATGGAGAAACCAAAGTATTCCACGACAAAACCAAATTCACACATTATATTTCCAGGAATCCAGCCCTTCAATGGATAATAACAGAAAAAAAAGCAATACAAGGACGGAAATCACGCCCTAGAAAAAGCAAGAAAGTAATCCCTCAACGAACCTAAAAGAAGACTGCCACAAGAACAGAATGCCAACTCTAACAACAAAAATAAAAGGAAACAACAATTGCTTTTCCTTAATATCTCTTAATATCAATGGACTCAATTCCCCAATAAAAAGACATAGACTAACAGACTGGCTACACAAACAGGACCCAACATTCTGCTGCTTACAGGAAACCCATCTCAGGGAAAAACACACTACCTCAGAGTGAAAGGCTGGAAAACAATTTTCCAAGCAAATTGTCTGAAGAAGCAAGCTGGAGTAGCCATTCTGATATCGAATAAAATCGACTTCCAACCCAAAGTTATCAAAAAAGACAAGGAGGGACACTTCATACTCATCAAAGGTAAAATCCTCCAAGACGAACTCTCAATTCTGAATATCTATGCCCCAAATGCAAGGGCAGCCACATTCATTAAAGACACGTTAGTAAAGCTCAAAGCACACATTGCACCTCACACTATAATAGTGGGAGACTTCAACACACCACTTTCATCAATGGACAGATCCTGGAAACGAAAACTAAACAGGGACACAGTGAAACTAACAGAAGTTATGAAACAAATGGACTTAACAGATATCTACAGAACATTTTATCCTAAAACAAAAGGATATACCTTCTTCTCAGCACCTCATGGTACGTTCTCCAAAATTGACCATATAATTGGTCACAAAACAGGCCTCAACAGATACAAAAATATTGAAATTGTCCCATGGATCCTATCAGACCACCATGGACTAAGGCTGATCTTCAATAACAACATAAATAATGGAAAGTCAACATTCACGTGGAAACTGAATAACACTCTTCTCAATGATACCTTGGTTAAGGATGGGATAAATAAAGAAATTAAAGACTTTTTACTGTTTAATGAAAATGAAGCCACAACTTACCCAAACCTATGGGACTCAATGAAAGCATTTCTAAGAGGGAAACTCATAGCTCTGAGTGCCTCCAAAAAGAAACTAGAGAGAGCACACACTAGCAGCTTGACAACACATCTAAAAGCTCTAGAAAAAAGGAAGAAAATTCACCCAAGAAGAGTAGATGGCAGGAAATAATCAAACTCAGGGGTGAAATCAACCAAGTGGAAACAAGAAGAACTATTCAAAGAATTAACCAAATGAGGAGTTGGTTTTGAGAAAATCAACAAGATAGATAAACCCTTAGCTAGACTCACTAGAGGGCACAGGGACAACATCCTAATTAACAAAATCAGAAATGAAAAGGGAGACATAACAACAGATCCTGAAGAAATCCAAAACACCATCAGATCCTTCTACAAAAGACTATACTGAACAAAACTTGAAAACCTGGACGAAATGGACAAATTTCTGGACAGATACCAGGTACCAAAATTAAATCAGGATCAAGTTAATGAGAAATATCTATTCTAACTACGTGTGAAATTTGAGCTTTATTGAATTTACAAATAGCCGATGATTTGTGATTCAAGGAATGTAATGATTCTTGAAAATTAGCTGCATCTTTTATATAATGATTTCTAAATTCTCCCTATACAACTACTAAGAGTCTGTTTAAATCCTTTTACAAAACTACAAGCATGGATTTGTCTGCTTTCTATGTTCCTATAGAGCATGTTTGATGCATTATTTTTTTTGTTTGTTTGTTTTTTTTGATGCATTATTTTTAACAACCACCTTTTATACATTACCCGATTGATAACAGTTCCTCATTTTGGAGGTTAGGTTTCATTTTGGTTTTATTAGCTGTGTTATATGATCCACTAACTGACTGTTCTATCAGTATAAGAAAACACCAGAGCTGAAATAAATGAACTGTGACATCTCAGGCCCACCACAAAAGAATATCTCACCTAGTAGAGATAGCAGGGGGAAGGGAGGGGAGGGGAGGGGAGGGGAGGGGAGGGGAGGGGAGGGGAGGGGAGGGGAGAGGGGAGGGGAGAGGGGAGGGGAGAGGGGAGGGGAGGGGAGGGGAGAGTGGAGGGGAGGGGAGGGGAGGGGAGAGGGGAAGGGAGGGGAGGGGAGGGGAGAGGGGAAGGGAGGGGAGGGGAGGGGAGGGGAGGGGAGGGGAGGGGAGGGGAGAGTGGAGGGGAAGGGAGGGGAGGGGAGGGGAGGGGAGGGGAAGGGAGAGGGGAGGGGAGGGGAGGGGAGGGGAGGGGAGGGGAGGGGAGGGGAGGGGAGGGGAGGGGAGGGGAGGGGAGGGGAGGGGAGGGGAGGGGAGGGGAGAGGAGAGGAGAGGAGAGGAGAGGAGAGGAGAGGAGAGGAGAGGAGAGGAGAGGAGAGGAGAGGAGAGGAGAGGAGAGGAGAGGAGGGGAGGGGAGAGGAGAGGAGAGGAGGATTCTCTATAGCATGAGATACCATGTGTGACTTTGGCTTTTCTCTCCTTAGAGAGATTGCAGAAAAACCTGAAAGTAAATGTTTGAACTTATAACAGGAACAGGGAAAGAGTACCTGTGAATGTGTGCTGAATGTTTCAAAGCATGTTTGGAAGCATCACATGACCAACATGATGTCATTGCAAGGAGTTTTTATTTAAGAAACAGAAAGTATTAAATTGCTCCTAGCTGTGCAGCCATTGTACAAACAAACAAACAAACAAAAAACAACAACAAAATCAACAAAATATATTGAGGCTATCATCATCTATAAAACATCTATCTCATGCCAGCTTATTAAAAACTAAAAACAAAAAAAAACAATAATCAGACTAATTGTTGAAGAAATCTAATACTACATTTATTTTATCATAGAAGTACCTGGTCTCTGAGTGCTTTGTAACTTGGCCAAACTTCGAATTCTATTATCCCACAGACTTTGAACTCATCTTTTTCTGAAGGCAAAGCATGCATATCCAGTTTTAAAATAATTCAAAAGTTCTGGCTGATAGAATTTCCAACAGTGAATATAGAAATGATGAAGAAGCAAAATATTATTTGCAAGTTTGATTCCTGTTTCTCTACCTAAAATATTCAATATAAATATGACTCAGGCAGATTTAATAGCTTCTCCATATACAGGTAGAAAATTTGCTATCTTATTTTTCTCACTAGAGCATAAATGAAAATATTTTGGACTGTAGCTCCTTTCTAGAAAATTCTTTTAAGCATGAAAACTAGAACACCAAGGACTGAAAAAGCCTTACACATATGATATTTATCTAGCTTTATATAGAGAAATGAAAGATAGGAGGCAACATAAATATTTAGCAATACCAAATGCATAAACATCCTCTTCCTATAATTTCATATAACTGGAAAAATTGAAGTTCATAGTCATGTAAAATAATATCTATGCAGAAAATGCTTATGTTGCTATGACAACATTTTTTAAAAAGAATACTGAATTCTTTACACAATATTAATAGAACTCTATGTACCCTAAACCAAAAGCCAAATATGATGCATAGAAAATTAGGGCACAAACCAAATATTAATTTTTGCTATTTTTATGTGATGAGAAAATGGTTGCTTTTGTCCTTATTACTTTAATTGAGTGCTTTTTCCTCATAATTTCTTGCATGGCTGAGCTTTATAATGGAAACTATCTGACCTTTTATTTCAATGAGTAGGGCAGTGAATTATATTTGTAAGAGTAAGTGTGATTAATGCAATTATCATCTGCAATCAGCACTCTAAGTATAACATCTTCATGACCTATGTAATAACTACACAAGCATAAATGTCTATAACATGCTAAGTGGCTCCTTAATCCCCAGAAAAGCATACAACCAGGTCTTGTTGTATTTGCTGATATAGAAGCTAAATTTTCTGAATCGTTTAACTGCAATAGTAAAACACCAAGACCACTGTTATCATCATTACCCTTGATCTTGTCCTCATCTTAGATTAGATAAGTCACATGGGTCCAGAAAAATCAGGCATCTGTCAGTCTACCCAGTCACTGTTCCAGACTAGCCCCTTAGCAAACTTAAGGTTTTTTGGCATGCTTTTATATTTGGCAAAATACTCTAGGTAAATTATGCTTTGAGGATTTTTTTTTTTTTGCATGCTTGGCCATTTTCTTCCAAAGGTTCAAGTGTCACGTTGTATAGAAAAATGGTGGCTTAAGGAAAAGACCCCAACAGCCATTATCCACTGAGGAGTCCTTTTTGTTATGCCATTATGTATTAATATGACTTTGTTTAATGAGTGACTATTACCTTCATCCTTGAGAAAGTCCAATTCCAAGATGCAACTTTCAATATAAAGTTATCTGGCTCATTTACCTAACATTTTATGTTTATTTCTATTAAGTCTTTAAACATAAGCCTTTTTCTTTTCTTTTCTTTTTTTTTGTTGTTGTTGTTTTGTTTTTGTTTTTGTTTTTGTTTTTGTTTTTGTTTTTGTTTGAGACAGGGTTTCTCTGTATAGCCCTGGCTGTCCTGGAACTCACTTTGTAAACCAGGCTGGCCTCAAACTCAAAAATCCGCCTGCCTCTGCCTACCGAGTGCTGGGATTAAAGGCGTGTGCCACCACGCCTGGCTAGCCTTTTTCTTCACATCTTGTTTTACTCATTTTTTTTTTCTTAATGACCGAGAGTACTAACAGAAGATGCAGCCAGATTTTGTTTAATGATTAAACTGGAATATTGAACATTTCAGAAACAGCATCATGATCATCTTTCCTATCAAAGAAACATACCTACAACTCATCTTCCCACTGAAATTTCACACTTAGTTAAATTTGTTTGCTTATGAATTTGGACTCTGCCACACTCAGCACAGTTGGTAAAATTGCCATGTGACTAAAATCTAGGCTACCAAAGATGGCTTCTACCTAAACTATTAGTGAGTCATACATAAATTGTGTTTAAAATTTATATATATATATACATATATATATACATATATATATGTCCCATTCTTAAATGCAACTCCCATTTCTCTCTCTCTCTCTCTCTCTCTCTCTCTCTCTCTCTCTCACACACACACACACACACACACACACACACACACATATATATATATATATACTCCAATTCCTATGGTTATGTTTGTCCATATTGTACTCTTAAAAAATATTGTGACTAAAACCACATGACCAACTACCCAATCATGGTTGTTCTTATTGTTATAGAAATTCCCCAGGACTTTTAAGTTTTACATGTCTAACTTCCTGACATATTCCCATCCTTTTCTTAACAGATCTTGTCAAAGATAACTAGTCCATTGTACACAGAGAGTGCATAGCTCTAGCCTCATAGGGATTACACATGCAAGGTACGTAAACCACACCCCCTCGGAACATAAACCAACCTCAGTTTCTAATGGGAGGGGAGGGTTTAAGACTCCAAACCGAGTTGAACTGATCCTTTGATTTTTTTTTTTTTGTTTTTGTTTTTTTTGAGACAGGGTTTCTCTGTGTAGCCTGGCTTGTCCTGGAACTCACTTTGTAGACCAGGCTGGCCTCGAATTCAGAAATCCGCCTGCCTCTGCCTCCCAAGTGCTGGGATTAAAGGCGTGCGCCACCACGCCCGGCAATCCTTTGATTCTTTAGTGTGCTAAGGATCCTTAAAACTCTAGTCTACATTTCTCTTCAAGGAAAGGGACCTGGGATAAGAACAGCTACAAAGACCCTCACATTAGACTTAACCCACATCAATGAATAAAAGGAAAACCTGGACAGAAAAAAGAGAAATGGCTATAATCAAAACCATCTCGTATATATTGTGAAAATGGTAAAAATATAGGGGCTACAACTAAGGGATTTTCTGGGCTCATTTACCATAGGTTTTGGTGAACTACCATTGAAATTACTCAATCTAGACAAACAAGAAAGGAGCTCTGCAATATAAGATATAGAGAGGGTGGGGCCAGAAGTTCATACTGCTCTGAGCAGATGAAGAACTCTGCTGGCAGTCAGAGAGGCAGCCAGGGAGCTGTACTTGCTAACAGGATCTCTAACTCACTTAGCACTCACTGTCTCCAGACCTGGCCTTTTGTTTGTTTCCCTTAACGCTGTGCCTGATTTGGTTAGAAGAGCAGCCCTAGACAGATCCTTCCCATTTACAATCTCTTCCTGAGCGTTTTATATTTCCTTATTTGTAATGAGTGTTATTAGTTTGGCCCTGGCATCTTGGATAGACTCTGTCAGTTATCATATTTTTCCTCATATATAAACATTTAAATCCTATGATAGATTTAAGTAAGCCACTTGGACTGGATTTTCTACCATTTAAATACATTGAAAACTAACATGACGTTTGCATTTTTAAAAAAGCGTGATGAATCAGTTTGTTAAATAAAAGAAGCCTGTAATAAAACACAAGAGGAGTGAGCATTAGGATAAGGATTGGGCTTTGAGTTATTGGGGTCAGATCAGGGCCTTAGCTCTTATAACCTAAGCAGGTTAAACATTTTAACTTCATTTGTCTTTTGTTCTTTACTACTGGAATAAGTCAAATTACATCTATGTTCCCTTTACTGTCAAAATTTACTAAATTATGATTACAAACACTGCCTCAGTCAAGGCACCCAGCCTCTACCTACATATTAACATAAAAGGCCCATTATATCTAGCAGTCACAATTCTAGCTATGAACGAGATTTCTGATCTCATGCCATAGAAAGTTGTGGCTGTTGAATACATACAATTGGAAAACCAAATCAAATAAGAAAACATTATAAGCAGTGAGAATAGAATAGTGCTCATGACTCTCAGAGACATTAAGATAGGGATTATCAACACATTGGTGACAGCACCAAAATGAGGTGAAAGGAGAGAAGATTCATAGACAGTTCCCAGTGGACTGAAAGGCAGTGGTTGATGCTATAGTCTTCTACTGTACATACATGAACCCATTATGTAGAAGTTGGAAGAATGTTTTCTCCCTAATAGTTACAGTAAAGATTCAGTAAGATAATATACATTCTGGTGCTGATACATCTGGGCGAGGGAGGGATGTGTTTGATTTTTTTTTTAACAGTTAGATGAAATTAGAATAGCTATTTTGGTCCCAAGCCATGAGAAATGTTGAGTTGAAGTTGTTAGAAATAAGGACAAATGTTGTCCTGATTTCTTCTTTTTCCACTTTGTTCTTCCTATTTCTAGGCAGACCAGGAAATCATCTGAAGCAGAACTTGTGATCAGAGTTCAAGTCACCAACACGTTTACGGTATATGGTACATGTTGAACATATTAATAGGGCTTAGTTTTTTAATGAAGACAAAACAGTTTCAGTAATATCCAACCATGAATAAGTTTAGGAGATTTAGAGAAGACTATGTATATAATATAATGGAGATGTTTGTGACTTGCTGTGAACATGATTCGTCCTGCAGATTGAATGACGTCGATTGTCTTGAGAGGCACTACAGGGTTCTTAGGGTTCTATTTCTGTTAAGAAACACAATGACCAAAGCAACTCTTATAAAGGACAGGAATTAAATAGGGCTGGTTCATAGTTTCTGAGGTTTAGTCCACTATCGCGGTGGGAAGCATGGTAGCATGCAGACACACATGGCACTGGGAGAAGGACTCAAGAGTTCTACATCTGGACCAGCAAGCTGCAAGGACACAGAAAGAGTCCAGGCCTAGCTCCAGCATTTGAAACTTCCAAAGCCACCCTTAGTGACACACTTTCTCCAACAAGGCTATACTTCCTAAGAGTGCCGCGCTCTATGAGCCAATGGGGCCCAATTTTAATCAAACTACCGCATTCCACTTCCTGGCACCTATAGGCTTATAACCATATCAGAATGAAAAAAAAAAAACAAGAAAGAAGAGAGAGAGAGAGAGAGAGAGGAAGACAGAAAGAAAGAAAGAAAGAAAGAAAGAAAGAAAGAAAGAAAGAATTAATTCAGTCCCACTTCAAAAGTCTCCATAGTATATTAGTCTCAATCCTGTTTAAATGTCCAAAGTCTCTTCTGAGACTAATGGCAATCTCTTAACTGTAATACCCTATAAAATTAAATAGCAAATCACATACTTCCAACATATACATTTGTATTTTTTTTCTCTTTCAGCTTGCTCCTTTTCACTATAGATATGCAAAAGACTGGCCACTCATACCCACATGGCACAATTGATACTATACAGTTTTGAAATTTCTTCTGCCAAAGTTGCCAATCCATAATTCAATTTATCTTCAGGCAGATTTCTTTCTGGACAAGGGCAGAAAGCAACCCCATTCTTTGCCAAAATATCACAAGAGTTGTCTGTAGGCCATCTACTAATTTTTTTCTCCTCTGAAATCTCTTAAACTGTGTTATCATAGTAAAAATAACCCTCAGTGCCTCTTTCTCCTATTATTCTACTAGGGTGGCTCATTATTAAGCCCCAATTGAAGCATTCAGCTGCTTTCCTAATTTAAATGCTCAAACTCTACATTTCTCCAAACAAACACTTGGTCGGGCCCACCACAGTAATACCCCAGTCCCTAGTACCAACTTCTGTCTTAGTATAGGATTTTATTGTTATGAAGAGACATCATGATCATGGCATTTTCTCTTATAAAGACAAACATTTAATTGGGGCTGGTTTATCCTTCAGAGGTTTAGTCCATTTTAGTTACGGCCTTAAGCATGACATCATGAAGGTAGACATGGTGCTGGAGAAAGGGCCAAGAGTCTATAATTAACAATCAGAAGAGAGGGGGAGGGGAAGGGGGAGGGAGGGAAGGAGTGGGAGGGGAGAGGGACAGAGACAGAGACAGAGACTCAGCCTGGCTTGAACATTTGAAAGCTCAAAGCCCAATCCCAGTGATACACTTCCTCCAAAAGATCAAACCTCCCAAAAGTGTTACAACCTGTGAGCCTAAGGGAACCATTTTCATTCAAACCACCACACCTTATAGAATCAACAGTGCTAGGTAATGAAGTATGTGTGAGTGAAGGGAGCTAGAACTGACGGGCTACTGTGAGGTTTCTCGCTGGTTTTGAGTGAAAGGCAGTTCTGTTCAGAGGGAGAATAGACCTGTGTGCACCTTAAGTCTGAGATAGCTGGGAGCCATGCAAATGTAAAACAGGTGATTAGACATGGGAATCTCCTCAGAGTCAGAACCAACTTGAGCACTCTAGAATTCTAACCTTCAGATCATAAATTATAAATAGCATCATGGAGAAATCATGCCATCCTCTAGATGAAAAGATGTTGAAGGAGTCATGAACCTAGGCATGGAGCACAGAGCTAAAACCAATGGCCTAGGAACAGAAAGAATCAGTAAGGCAAGAACAGATTACAAAGATTCACAAGCAAAATCTGGGGAGAATTTAACATGAAAGCCAAGAAAAAAATTATTTCTAGCAAGAAGTGATCGGCAGTATTAAATGCAACTGAATCATGGAAAGAATGAGTCCTTAGAGGAAAGCAGTTTCAATATTTATATCATTTCATATTACACTGTTATAAATAATTTGCAAACTCAATATAACCAAGCAGAACAAACTAAGAAACAAACATCCACAGTCCCATCGCTCTATAGATAACCCCAGACAAGCCCAGGAGTACTTCTTGGCATACACATCCCGGATATTTTGAATAACACACTCTTAAGCAATATGGCTCTTCTAATTTTTTCCTTAAAAATGATGTTACTATAGTTTTATTTGTTGTAAAATTAAGTCACTCATTGGAACCTCTTAGGAGTCTGTTTTAGATATGAGCAATAATGAGATACAATTGACAATAAAAAAGTTTAATTTTTGTCAATGCTAATAAAAAAAAGCAACCTATAGTTGCTTGAGAAGGAACCTCAGTTGAAGAAATGCATCCATTTAATTGGTTTGTGGGCATGAGAGTATGACATTCTCTTGATTAATTTTTAGTATGGAAGAGCTCATCCCACCAAGAGCATTACCACCCCTGGGAAGGTAGTCCTGGATGGTATAGGAGATAGAGCTATGCAAGTCATAGAGAGCAACCTAGTAAGCAGCATTCTTTTGTGCTTTCCCCTTTAGTTCCTTATTCAGGTTCCTGCTTTGAGTTCCTTCCCTGGCTTCCCTCATTGTTTAGCTGAAGCCTGAAAAATAAAATAAACTCATTCATCTCCAAGTTGCTTTTGTCTTAGAATTTTATTTTAGGCATTTGGACCTTAGTCTTAGAAGAGAGGCACTGGAGGGTTTTAAGCATGAGGAAGACATGGATTCTATGTGATCTTTTCAGAGAGAATGCCATTTTATAATGTTTAAAGCAGTAATAGGTTAGATAGACCAGCAAACATGAATTCCACATCTTCTGGTGGCCAGCTACAAGGTTGTATACTCCAGCTCTTTCATGTATTCCAAGTACACTTGGCCATACTCTAGCAACTTAAGAAATTGGGTTGCCTTGTCCCCTATATGAGGGCTTTTGCCTTATCTTACTATATCTTGTGTCATCCTGTTTGACTCTTGTCTCTTGCTGGCCTGCTATTTTCTGAAGAGGAAATGGAGACTGAGTGGATCTAAGGGACAGAGGAGATAGGAGGTAACTTGGAGGAGTGGAGGAAGGGAAAATGTGGTCAGGATGTATTACATGCGAGAAGACTCTATTTTCAATTAAAAACAGAAAGGAAGAAAATATCAACTACAGAGACCTTACTCTTACCTTTAAACGTTAGGCAAATACATTTCAGTAATGAAAATTTAATATTTAAAAATAGTTCTGATTAATGTATATGGACATACATGTGAGTGTGTATGTGTGTGTTTGTATACCTATATGTGTGCATGTGTGTGAATTTTTACTGCTTAATAACTTTAAACAGTAATAATTTTCTTTTTTTTGGTGTCAAGATTGAACCTAAAGTGTTGAAATGGTGGGTATAGGTTATATTCCTAACCGGAAAAAAAAACCCACTATGTTATTTTGTTTAATTTTTTTTCTCTTCAAACATGCATAATTTCTTTATTAAAACATAAGAAGGAATTCTACATCATTAATATGGCTTCTAGTATCAGTTCCCAGACCCATGCAATACTTGGAAGTCTTTCCATTTTCCATGACACAAGGTGTCTAATGGAATAAATGCTTTTGAGTCATGAACACTATTTTACTTTCCAACACTAATATTTAACTATACCCCAACCCTCTTCAAGAACATCTTTCAGAGAATATTCAATAGACTTAATAGACATTTAGTTGATTTTTGTCTTGCTTTTCTCAAAGTGGGAATGGCCAAGAAAATCAAAATAAGCAAAAGATGTGAAAAGATGCAAATAATAGAGCTGAAAAGCTTGCAGAGCATGGGCGATAGGATTTGTCCATGATCTGTTTCAGCATGTGCATATTGAAGGCATAGACCATGTTTCCCTATTTGGCAAATTAGGACAATTTCCTTTCTTAGTTAACTATAAACACATAGTCAGGTTTTATGAGTTTCCTTTTATTTTTTGCAGCTGAAATTTTTAGAGCTAAGGATTCTGCTATTCAACTTCCTAGAGACCAAAGCCAGTTAGTCATCATTTGCTTAAATCCAGTCTCACAAGGAGAATATTAAATTAAGGATAATAAATATGACCCCACACATAGGAAGCTTCAACCACAGAGCAGAATAAAAAGGGAGAGAAGTTATGCTTACTGAGAAGCTAAAAAGCTAGAAGGACCTTGATTTTAAGACTGAGCTCTGCTATCCCTGTCTTATCTGTTTAGGTTGGAAAACCCCTAGGTAAGAAGTCAATATATTCTCTTCATTTCCCCTATATCTTTGTTCTACATTTCAGCTACAATCCCAGTGGAAGCCAGTACATTCTCAGTCTAATATACATAAGGACAAAAGAGTGTTGATACTGGTGGGTGGTATCAGTAAGAAGGTTTATCATGTGTGTAGTAATGAACTCCAGGAAGCATAATTCCCAAATAAGCACGGTGTCTGGCAGAAGGATCTATGAAGGCCCCCTCTGTCTAGTTGCAGATTGTCCATAGGGGTTCCCAGAGATAGTCTCCTGAACTTGAATCTTGGATGACATCCTTTGGTGCAATGTACTTGGGTACAATACTACTACTTTACCTCTCTGTTCTTAACTTCTTCCTCTCTGAAGCTGAAATGGCTGTTAACAGTAGCTACTACTTGGGATGATGTAAGACTTACCATTTAAGATGTGAAGAACTTGTCTTGGATGCAGGTGCTTGTTAATTGGCAGCCCTTTGTATCTGCTTCTTCTAAGTCTTCTAAAAGAGAAGGAAGATGCATACCTCCTACTTTAATATCCATTTAAGGATATTAAATACCATTTTATATTTAATATCATTTTAAGGATCATTATTATTACTAAGAAAATACAACAAAATCGCTTCTCGGCCTTTTGGGTAAGATCAAGTGAAGAAAATACAACAAAGATATAATTGCAAATATTCACAATTCTCCTAAATTCACAGACTTTACTGAGTTTTATTGTTTTGAAGATCATACTATAGGTAGAAGAGATGTTATACAATGATGTTACCTGTTAAACGTAAAATAATATACACAAATACACATAGAGGTTTATGAGTGTGCCTTAGCCTTACTATAATTATTTACTTAGAAATGTCTTTTAAAATTTATTTTGTATTATGTGTGTGTGTGTGTGTGTGTTTGTCTGTGCACCATGTGCATATCCAGTGCTTGTATGGACCAGAACAGGGCATCTGATTCCCTATAAATGGAGAAAAAGAACCACAGAAGCAAACTTGCCTTCATGAACCTTCTAGCCTGACATATTCTCTACACACTCTTTTGAAATAAAACCAAGTCAAATCTCATAAAAGTATGAGCATTCTATAACTAATAAAACTGCCAACTTCCCCAAAGGGGGAGGGAAGAAGAACCACAGCACGTATAGACACCACAAGAAACACGTATAGACACAAAGATTCATATATCCATGCACACACAAGAATCCCTTTAAAACACAAAACCAGAAGCCATAATATATATGCAAAGGAGTGGTAAGGTTAAAAAAAGAAAAAGAAAAAAAGCCCTTAATCAACATTATGAGACAATAAGACAAAGATGTGACTAAGTTTGTTTTGTGTGTGGCCACCTACTGCTGGTTCTAGGACCTACATGAAGAGTATTTATGGCTATCCTTTCTTCAAAGAAATTTTTACTCACACCAAGATCATGAATATAGTATCCTTTTAATTTTTAAAGAACTTTTTAAGAGTATATATATATATATATATATATATATATATACACACATATGTGTACATATATGTAAGATAGTCAGATATAAATAAGTGTTATATATGACTTAAGGTTCATTATTTTCCAGTAGATATCTTGTCATTCCAGATAATTTGTTTAAAAAAAATCACATTTCCTCATGAAATTTCTGTGTTTTTTAAATCAAAATCCGTTGACTGTTTTAGTGTCTATTTCTAGACTGCATTCCATTCAACTGATCTATTTATTGACCTTTATACTGACCTACAGCATGGTAATTGCTTTTATAACTTGGTGAAAATTGTGCTTTCAAAACTATTTGATAACCTTTGTATTTAATATTGTGCATGCAATATATATTTATATATAATATATTTTAATATATTTATAGTACTTATAAAATCTTAGAGAAATATTACTAACTGTAATATTATTAATGTATTAATTTCACTAAAAGTGATCAACTTTAAGTAAAATTGCAAAATACCCTCTTTCTACCTTCCTCCCTTTCTTTTCTCTCTTTTTCATTTTTTCCACTCTCTCTTCCTTCTTTTGCTTCTTTCTTCCTTTTTCTCTTATAGTCACAACCCAACCAATTATATACATATATAAAAATATATAAATTATATTATATAAATACATATATTATATTATAAATATATTATATTTAAGATAGAATATATTTATATTATATATTCATATTATATATTATAATATAAATATATAACTATAATATGTTATATTTACATTATCTTTTATATAATATTTAATATAATTTATATAATATATTTATATAATATATATAAATATATAAATATAATATATTTATATTTAAAAAAATCCCTCAATAGTGTATTTTTAGTGGTATTTTTTACTAGATATTTTCTTTATTTACATTTCAAATGTTATCCCCTTTCCTGGCTTCCCCTCCGAAAACCCCTCCCTTTTCCCCTGCTCATTAACTCACCCACTCCTCCTTCCTGGCAGGAAGACTAAAGTGTGAATACTTAGATCCTTTTTAGGAGGGGGAACAAAATACCCGTGGAAGGAGTTACAGAGATAAAATATGGAACAGAGACTGAAGGAGTGACCATCCAGATACTGCCCCACCTGGGGATCCATCCCATATACAGTCATTAAACCCAGAAACTATTGTGGATGCCAACAAGTGTTTGCTGACAGGAGCCTGATATAGCTGTCTCCTGAGAGACTCTACCAATACCTGACAAATACAGAAGTGGATATTCACAATCATCCATTGGGTGGAGCACAGGGTCCCCAATGAAGGAGCTAGAGAAAGTACCCAAGGATCTGAAGGGGTTTGCAGCCCCATAGGAGGAACAACAATATGCACTAACCCCCAGAGCTCCCAGTGACTAAACTACCAACCAAAGAATACACATGGTGGGACCCATAGCTCCAGGTACAGATGTAGCAGAAGATGCCCTAGTCGATTATCAATGGGAACGGCCCTTGGTCCTGTGAAGGCTCAACTGTGATTTTTTTTTCAGTGTAGCAACTTCAAACATTTTCTTAAATATATTTGTTATTGAATATATTTCTCCATGAAATTATGAATGACAATAGTTTCAAAACTGTGTTGACCTACTATTGGTAATTTAGAAAATTTCAGTACTTTGGATGCTGTCCTTTTGAACAAAAACTGGATAATTTGCTGAAGAGATTCATTATTTTTCTTCTCCCTTCATGTCATTTAGGGTGTGTGTCTGTGGATAGTTTAGATGTACTGTTAATAAAACAATAGATTATGTACAGAAAATATAGATTTCCCCTTCCCAACCTTCACTATTCTTTACTTGCCTTGGTGCATCCTTTCGCATCTCTGGTGCGATGTTTTACCATAGCTGGGAGCTCAAGGCTCCTTACCATCTTTAAAATCCATTTGCTCAACGTTACTTAGGCTAAGCGGATGTCTGTTTCATTAAACAGCTATATAGTATCAGCATCTTTCCCTGCACTACTAATAAATATAATCTTGGCATATTAATTCTTAATGATCTCAGGAAAAAAGAACTAATTTATACAATCAAATTAAAGTTTTAACATATCCGGGTTAGAAATCATTTGAACTCTTCTCCAGTTCTTACCTTTCAACCTAATGTGATAAGGAGTACCACTTATTTTTTTCTTAACTTTTTGGTTTAAAAAATCATTTAAAGTAACAAAATGTGGTGTAAGATAATTTTTGAGCATACAATATTTTTAAATTTTTGAAATGGGAAGAAATATTTTATTATGAGATGTAGAAACATGTCCAACATTACATATTTAAACATAAAGTATTTAGTCTTTTCAGAAAAATGATAGCTTTACTTCTATTTTAGAACTATTATGCTTCAATACTTAGAGATATTGCTGTGCATGTCTGAAGGGCCACCTTTAGCATTGTGAACTAATCATGGCAGATCGGACACTGTGAGAAGCTGAAGCCACACCCACTCAATCATTGTATTTCAGTAGATTTCATTTTTCTTCTTCTGACTGCCATTTTACTCTCAGGCTGCATTAGTAAAAAGCTTGGTTAAAAGAGTCTCATTGTGAAGAGGAACGAGGAGAAAGCTTTGCTACAAGGCTAATTCACTATTCTGAAGGGACTGATCTCCGTCTCTCTTACAATGAAAGCTAATAGCTCTATGGGCCCAATGCACTCAGCTCATTCAGGAAGGAGCTGAAAAGTGGAAACTGCAATTCAATCAAAGCTCGTGTATAAATGCTATTACTAAATATAAAATACACCTGTACCTACTTGATGTAAAATGTAACTTTTAAAAAATTTAACCAACTGGCATAAGTGCTATTACTAAATATAAAACATATCCACTCTTAAATGACTATGTTTTTCAATACTTCATATACATCTGACACTGAATATTTCTTATGGTGATATTCCAGAATATAAATTGGTTTACAATAAAAAAAATTGATCTTTACTAATTTTTAAATAAATAAGTACATAAATAAATAAATAAATAAATAAATAAAATAAATCTTGAATCTGGAAATCATCCATTGAGTCCTAATATTTCTTATAGGATTATGAATACTTAAACACTGCCATCTTAGAATAACCTAATTGCTGCTATGCAATATTTAGTATTCTAGCATTCTAATATAAAGAGACAAGCTTTCCCATGAAAGATATCCTTGTCCAACATTCACAAGGGTAAGAATGATTTCCTAAACATGAGTCGTGTGTTGCCTCAAGACATGGCCATGCTATGTACATCAAGTTATGCAAACAGATAGAAATTCATGAGCAGAGAAAGCAAGTGAGAGAAATTAGGCACATAAAATTCAGAAACAAAGTTCTTGGATAGTTAAGGACAGAAGGGTTTTGCAAGTTTAATTATGTCACTTGGGGATGGTTCTCCCTCGGTTTTAGAAATAAAGGAATATTACAAAACTTTAGTCTTCTAAGATACCACCTCTTCCCAAAATAATATACTATGTCTTCGGGCAATTAGTTTTTTGTAAACACAGAGATATCACAATGTTAAATTCTTAACAAATACATAAAGAAAAATTAGTTTTAAGGAGTGATTTTTAGTTATGGAATGCCTTTAATCTGGAAATCATATTCTACTCGATCTATCATTTCAACCACAGAAATACCATCTCACAATTTTATTTCAGATTTTGTTCTATATCTAGGGGCAAAATTTTAATTTGTAAAAGTAGTGAGCTGTCCTTATGATGAGTTAAATGTGACAATATTTATGCAGAAATATGTGGGAGTTTATGTAAAGCACGTGTGTTCTGTCACTCGACAACTTACACAGTGATGTTTGAGATCTCTCTAGCATTTGAGTATTGTCACATACAGTGAATTTTAATAGCCTACTTATGTTGAAAAGATATGATAATTTTTTCCAAGCTAGAAGAAAGTGGGCTACTTTGAGTTAATTCTTCTTGATGTAGTAGGAATAGTAAGGTCAAAGAATTGTATGTCATATTGGGCACACACTTGGAAACCTTTCTAAGGATTTCAGTTTGCTCATTAGAAAAGGATAAAGGTGAATTACAAGAAATGCTACCTACATCTTTCAAACTCTAATGCTCTGATTGTGTGATCTTGCACAATAAGACATGCACAAATATCTTCAGCCTCTACATAGGTTTTTGGTTTGGTTAATTCATCTGAAGATAGTTATAACATGTGAGAGATCTGGAAGCATCAAAACAATTGATGATGTTTATTATTGAAGTTTGGATTGCTCATTCCTTGAAATTTAAGAGATACACTGTGGCATTAATGTTCTGTGGAAGTTTCCTTTTATCTGAAAAGTGAATATAATACCAGGATAGTGTGCTTTAAGGCACACATACTGTGTGTGTGTGCGTGTGTGTGTGTACTAAAAGCAGCCCAAAAAAGCTTCACAGCTTCTAGTATTAATTGAACAACAAATATGCATCAGGAATTAATCTAAATGTGCTAATATATGAACTTATTCAGTTCTTATAATAGTTCTTTAAGGCAGGTATTTTTATTATTATAAACCTCTTGTAGATTACATACGAGCAATCACAAGACACACTGTAAATACTAGAATGTGTTGAAGCTAAGAATTTAGTCTACAAATTCTGACTCTATAACTCACGATTAATATGTTACAATTTTAAAAATAAATGTTGGGTTGAATTGCATTAGTTTTAATTCAAGTCATTGTTTTAACTTTTCTTGAAGAGATAGGATGACATGGGAAATCTTACTTTTCTTGGACAGCTAAACCCTCTTTTTAAGGGGCTGTCCAGACCAAAGTCTTTTTTTTTTTAAAGATTTATTTATTGATTATATGTAAGTACACTGTAGCTGTCTTCAGACACTCCAGAAGAGGGAGTCAGATCTCCTTACGGATGGTTGTGAGCCACCATGTAGTTGCTGGGATTTGAACTCCGGACCTTCAGAAGAGCAGTCGGGTGCTCTTACCCACTGAGCCATCTCACCAGTCCCCAGACCAAAGTCTTAGGGTGATTTTATTTTCATTTTATTTCTATACTTATTTATCTATGTATATGGGCCAACTATTTATTCCCTACCATGAGTCAGTTTACTTAACAACTATATTAAAATACCATAAACTAGGTGAATTAAACAATAGACAATTATTTTCTCATAATTTTGGAAGTAGGGAATCTTAAGATCACAGTGGCAGCATGCTTAAGTTTTAGAGCGATTGTATTTTTCGTTATTTTCCTTGACTTAAAGACTCTGCCTTTGGACCATGTCCTTATGAGGCAAGTGAGATGTAGTCCTGGCATCTACTCACCTTAAGATGTGACTACCTCCATCCTCCATCATGACTTCTACATTTCCAAGATTTAACTTAAAACTTGTAACTTCCTAAAGGCATTACCTACTAATGCCATGACCCTGAGACATAGGATGTCACCCTGTGAACTTGAGACTAGCTTAAATATTCAACCCATAAATCCCAGATGAGTGTATGCTTTGGAGATACAGAAGAGAGCAAAGCAGAAAAGGCCTTCTCGGTATATTTACTTATAGTTGCATGGGAAAGTGAATAAAATAGATTGTTGTTGGTGATAAGTGCTGGTGGAATTTAAGCATCTTGACTTGTGATGGAAAGCCAACTGTTTGGATGGGATGATCAAGAAAGTCTTCTGAAGCCGGGCGTGGTGGCACACGCCTTTAATCCCAACATTCGGGAGGCAGAGGCAGAGGCAGGTGGATTTCTGAGTTCAAGGCCAGCCTGGTCTACAGAGTTCCAGGACAGCCAGGGCTACAAAGAGTAACCATGTCTCAAAAAAAAAAAAAAGTGTTCTGAGTTTGGGGGGGCTCTTGGGGGGACTCTTCACCTCGGTGGGCTAGCTGAAAGGTACTCCAGGGTAATGTCCTTAGTTATGAATCACAACTCTGAGTCAGGAAGGCTCCACTGCTGTGGGTTAGAAGAAAAAACTGCTAAGAGATTATGTCAGAGAAGAAAATGAAGGCCAAAGACCATAAAGATCATTGCTATCCATAATATGAACTTCAGGGTTTTTTTTTTTTTTTTTTTTTTTTTTTTTTTTTTTTTTTTTTTTTTTTTTTGTCTGTGGAAGCTGCTAAAAGGTTTTGAGGAGAGAAATGACATGATCTAACTTTAATTTTAACAGAATACTTCTGGCTGCTCTGCTGAAAATAAGCTGAAAGCAAAAAAAAAAAAAAAAAAAAAAAAAAATGAGATCTGGAGCAGAGAGACCAGTTAGGATTCTAACCTGTCAAATTAGTAGCGAGATTAGGCAAATGGGTGCTAATCGTGTCTCCAATGAATTGATCAAATGTTTTATGTGTTGCACAAAGACAATTTGAATGTGATTTCAATGCAAATTGGGAAAGACTTTCAAGGAGCTTGGCAAAGTACACAATGCACTAATCTCTGTCAAATTCTCTAAAAGGACTACACAAACAAATTGAATATAAAGCACTTATAAATTAAAATTAAAGCATAGCACCAAAGTCATATTTGAACCCTGTATATACTGTATCTGATATACAGTATAAAATTGAAATCTTGATAAAGAACTGTATAATATAGTACATACTACCTCTAATGTAAAATATAGAAAAGGTTATTAAAGATATATTCTAAAGATTAATCTCTAGTATCAACAATAGGAAATGGTCTGTTTGTCTATTCTCATTCTATAAAACAGAAAGTGAAATGAGGCTGAGCAAGAGATTCAGGCCATATACAATAACCATGGTTTTAAGGAACTGGGACACAGCCTAGGCAAGGGAATCACCCATGGAACATTTTGAATCCACAAAGAAATTCTGGGTTTGTAAATCCAATGACACAGTCCTCTGAGTCACAGATATCCATATTGTGCAAAGCATTTCCTAAGATTAGCATCGATTGCTAAGCCTGGCAATGGAAACCCCATCCTGATATATTCACCACTATTTGATCAAACATACCATGGGAGTTGAAATGCAAAAAAAAAAAAAAATTACAACAGAAATCGGCAGGAAGGCTTCTGCATTGCTGCCCAAAGTAGTTTAGATGAAGAGTATCTCCCACAGTCTTGGACATTTAAATCCTTGGTCTCCAGTTAGTGGTGCTATTTAGTGAGGTTTAGGGAGTGTGTCCTTGTTGAAGGAAGTGTATCCGTGGAGGACTTAGGTGTTTAAACTCTCAGTGCCTCTTCTAGTTAGTGTTCTCTGCTTCATTTAAGATACAAGCCGTCAGGTTCCTAAGCTTACTGCTGTGTCTAAGACCTGACGCCCTACTCCCTAGCCTTATAGACATTTATTCTGGAAACAAAAAATAAGTTCTTCTGTGGGTTTCTTGGCCATGATGTTTTATATCAACAGTATGTAACAAGTGTAAATGTCTACCCTATCCCTCTTATGACTCACCCTACTAAACAGCTAAGTGATACAACCAGCAAAGGGTAAAATAATGCATAACACTTAATCATAACATTTAAAATATAAAAGTAGTAACACACAGAGAGGAAAAGTCCAAGGATACTTATATTTAGCACTTGAGAATATCTATGGATACTCAAATGATGGACTGTCTTCAGTGAAATAATGACTAATAACAATTATGGTATTAAACTGATGCAAATGCCCACCTACACACACACGCACCCACGTGCACACACACACACACAAGAAAGAAGGCAAACTTGTACAAAAGAAATTGGTATTTCTTTTTGATATTTAATAAAAATGATTGATTTATATTTTCAGGAAAATTAGGAAAATGAAAGTGAAGATTCGTGGCTAAGGAGATGGCTTACTTAGTACAGTGGATGCTGAGCAAGCCAAAGGGCCTTAATTCAATCTAGCACCTATATCTAGTGTAGTGCCCCACTCTTACAGTCTTAAAATACTGAAGGGAAGAAAGGCAGACATCTGGAACCTGAACATAGCCAGGTACCACACACATATTCACCCATTTACAAGTACAAACACATGCTAGCACACATACACACTCAAAAACAAACAAAAAAGGTCATAGAAATGATTACTTGAAAAAGTAACTATGATAGAATCCTTAATACAGTAACCCAGAAGAGAGAAATGCAATGATGGCTATTGTTGGAAAACTTGCAGTAGACAAAGTTAAAGGCAAAGTATAAGACAAGGTAAGGAGGACTTTGTTCAGGTCTTCTGTAATGAACAGGAAAGTCCAGAGAGCAATAGGAATAGAGCTCTACCGAAAGGAAGCAGAAGACTGGCCATAGGCCATGTTTGTGCCCATGTGGTATCAGGATACAGCTATACAACTTGGAGCAAAGAAAGCTATGCACCTGTTCCCACTCACACTGGGGTGAAGGATGCTGCACTCTTTGATGAGAACATTTCAAAGGGATGGCTCCCAGGCTCTGAGAATATCAGACATGAGTCACAGAAGTGGCAAAGAGCTTCTTTAAAGATTTAAATTTCAAAGGGGGCAGAGACAGGAATTATAATAAGTGTTTTAAAGTTAATGCTCTAGAGAAATAAAGAACTTCTGTGGCTTAGACATCTGCTTGTATAGTGGCTATGTTGAGACAGATCAGGAGCCTATCTAAAGTTTATTCAAGCTGAACAAAGTGTTAAGATCAGCCTGGTGGGTTTGTGAACAGATGTCACCATTTTTGAAGTCAGTATTGAATTTTCTGGGGGAAAAAAAAATAAAACTTAAACGGCAACTAGCACATGACCCAGCAATATCACTGCTCTGCATATACCCAGAGAACTCAAAGGCTTACTACAGGGATGCTTGCACATACACAGTTCACAATACCTTGGGTGGGGGAGGATCAGTTAATTGCACGTCAACAGATGAATAGATAAAGAAAATACGGGACATATGGAAAAGGAATTTTATTCATCTATAAAGAAAAATAATGTAATGATGTTTGCGGGAAATGGATAGGATGGGAGATATCAAATGAAATAACTCAGATTCTAAAAAGCAGCTACATGTTCTCTCTCATATTCAGATCCTGGGATTTAAGTTTTCATTTGTATTCATATGATATAACATAGTTCCTGACACTGTGAAGGGAATCAGGAAGGGGACGGATTCTTGAGGTTGGGGAGAACAAAAGACAGTAACAGAATAAGTGTGACTTGAAAGTAGATTGGGAGCTTCTACATAGAGGAGAGAAGAAAGAGAGGGAGGATAGAAGTGGTTAACATCATCAATGTTAAAAAAGCAGTTTAGGAAGATTATATAACCACACAATAAATTTATAGGCTAATTTAAAAAGCTAAAAATGAATTTCAGTTTTAATTCAATATATTTAATAACTGCATCTAAAATCTGTCCACTGTTTGTAGCAGTCAACTGAGGGATGCCATTCATGCTTCTCCAATAATAAATCATAAAAGTATTATTTGAAGAAAAGTGTGCCTTGGCCGGGCGTGGTGGTGCATGCCTTTAATCCCAGCACTCTGGAGGCAGAGGCAGGCAGATTTTTGAGTTCCAGGCCAGCCTGGTCTACAGAGTGAGTTCCAGGACAGCCAGAGCTACACAGAGAAACCCTGTCTTGAAAAACCAAAAGAAAAAAAAAAAGAAAAGAGAAAAAGAAAGAAAAGTGTGCCTTGATCACCATAGATGATGGCATAGTTGATATCAAGGCCAGAAAACAAAGATTGAATCCACAATTAAATTTAGAAAATACCTTCCAAGATACAGTGAAGGAATGTTCCTTGAAATCAAACAATACCTGAAACAGAACATCAAAAATGTGAATGTTCTAGAACAATTTAGCACCAAGATTTATGTTGATGAAGTAAGTACATTTTAAAGGAACACAAATCACATATGTCTCTGGCAAGAAACAAATATATATTCAATGGGGAAGATTTTACCAGGGTCACTGTTCGAAGCCCAGAGATTAGAAAGTGGGACATCAGGCGGAACCTTCCTGAAACTGATCAGACTGAGTGTCATACAAAGGAAGGGATTTTTGTCTCCACTTCCTGTCATCTCCCTGTTAGAGTTTCAGAGTCTGCAAATGCTTTTTCCATTCATCCCATCTATCAATGATCTTTCCATATGCTGGCACCTGTAGATCCTAGAATGTTCTCACAAATATGTATAGCTTTTTAAGCCAATGTTTTCTAAGTATATTTGACTGTAAAAATATCTTTAAAATTCACACAGCTAAGCATAGGAAACATGCCTTCTTCAATTTGGTTTTGACAGTTCAAGAGAGTTAAAGAAGAAGAAGAAGAAGAAGAAGAAGAAGAAGAAGAAGAAGAAGAAGAAGAAGAAGAAGAAGAAGAAGAGGAAGAAGAAAAGGAGGAGGAGGAGGAGGAGGAGGAGGAGGAGGAGGCTACTGCCATTGTCGTTGTTTGCTTCCAGAACTTGAAGGGAAAGCCTAATTGCTGAAGGCAGCACAAGCTTCAGATATAACACTTGGAGAAATTGACGGACTTGACATAGCTGCTTCCTCCTTGAAGACAAACTCTGAGAGCATTGGAAGTTCCTATACAAGATATTAAAGGAGAAAAGCAATAACTAGGACTAGCAGTCTGTAAAGCATATGGAACAGAGTAATGACAGCCCAGCAAGATACCCCAAGGGTGCAGCAGTAGCAGTAATGCCTTGGTGGTAACCAACAGTTCTCTAATTGGAATTAAGGCCCATTTAATAGAGGGAATTTGTGCCTGGAACTGTAAACTTAGCCAAATATTCATGAGGCTATGAATCACAGAGGATAAACTGCTACTGCCATTTTTGCTAAACCGGTATAGAATCTCATTTTATTCTAAATCTTTAGCCTTATACCCACAGATAAGTATAGCTCTCATGTGTTACTAGGGAAACTTGGTAATAGATGGAGATGATTACAATGTCCACAACTGTGAAAAATGCAGAAGACAACTGATCATGGTGTTCTTAACCCTGATACACACACACACACACACACACACACACACACACACACATCTGCCCTTGTCTGGTCACAGTGTAAGAGGATGCACCTGGTCCTGTAGAGACTTGATGCCCTAGAGAAGGGTGATGCTGGGAAGCATCTTCTCAGAGGCAAAGGGGAAAGGAGATGGAGTGAAGAAATCTGAGGGGGGAAACCGGGAGGTGGCAACATTCAGGATGTAAATAAATACAATAGTTCATTAAAAAAATTCTTATCTAAAAATTTAAAATTAAAACTATCCCTTCTCATCTCTGATCTGAGTAGAAAGCACACCTTAATTGAATAAATTGACATGATCTACTATCCTTGGTTTTCTACTGCTTATTAAAGATGCTCTGGGTTTTAATACAATGTTCTCCTGGATGGAATACATGGAATAAACTAGTTTCTCACAGATTAAGAAATACTTGGCCTTCAAAACCATAAACATCAATGGTTATGTGTATACACAATTAACTTAAAAAGACATTATACAAACTGGACGGTGGTGAGGCACGCCTTTAATTCCAGCACTTGGAAGGCAGAGGCAGGCAGATTTCTGAGTTCTAGGCCAGCCTGGTCTACAGAGTGAGTTCCAGGGCAGCCAGGGTTACACAGAAAAACCCTGTCTCTAAAAGCCAAAAACAAAAACAAAAAAAAAAAAACAAAAACAAAAACAAAAAAGGAAGTTATGCTTTTCAAGCTCTCTCTTACATTCATCACAGTCACTGGCAAACAAGATGGATGATATCACATAAATGACACCATGCAAAGGGAAAACTTCTTGATCATATTTTTTTTCTAGAGTGTTGGAAGATTTGGATTTATTTTAATAAGCAGTGAATGTAAACCAAGTATTAAGGTTTTCTACCACTTTCAAAAATATTCAGTTTCTATAGAAAACCCACAGACACACATAGCAGTTTGTGAAGCTTTTGCTCTTGATAAATGAGAGGTTAAAATAAAAACAGGGCATGTGGTACAATGATGGAGTAAGAGCCTTATAGTTAGAGTAGTTGAAGATGAAACTGACTTGCAAGCACAGTCATGTTTTTATCTAAGTGACATTGAGCAGATCACTCTGTCCATCTATCCATCCATCTATCCATCCATCCACACATCCACCCACCCACCCACCCACCCATCTATCCGTTTATCCATCCATTTATCCACCCATCCACCCATCAATGTCTTCATATATCAAAATAATGCTACTTTCCACAAAAGATTGCTTAGAGGAGCATATTGTAACTATCATAAATAGCTGTATATGTAAGGCAAATGGTCTTCTGCTCCTGTTTTTTTCTTATAATTTTATATGTTAAAGTTATAATTATGTCATGGCTCTGTTTTGAGTTAATAGTGATACAGTGAATGGGGTAAAAATGTTATCACTTAGCTCACTGCTATTCTTTTATTCTAGAAATTTTACTGAGTTGTTTTTGTTCATGTACTAGTAACTGCTGTTACATCTCTATATCATATCTTTACTGTTCTGTTTATAATAGATTCAAAATTGCTAGTCCATCTAAATATGATAGCTCACTGTCTTGTTTATAATATATTTAAATAAGTTAGGTAGTATGAGTTTTCCAACTTTTTCAAATGTGTTTACTATTCAAGTTATTTGCATTTCCACATGAAGTTGGGATATTCAGTCTCTGCCAAATTTCCTCTTCAGTTTTTTTTTTTTAATATTTCATCTTGGAGATAACATGCAGCTAAATATTGGCTAGTCATCCCAGGAAGAAGGTAGATTTCTCTATGGAGGTCACTAATTTATCTCAGTAATCTTGAGATTCAGATCCATCATATTCTTGCCATATTTACCCTTATATATTCATATTTACAATGCTATTACTAACAGGATTGCCTATAAAATTTTAGCCATATTGAAATACAGGAAATAGCATAGAAAATAAACATAAATTCATATATAAAATCATATAAAATGAGCTGATATATTATTATATGCAACATGGTTTGTTTACTATATATTTATTATATATATACATACACACAGGGTAGTTACAAATAAAAAGGAAATAAATTATAGACTCAGTTTAAATTTGGATCAATGTAAAAATAATTCTTTAATGAAAGAACGCAGGCAAAGATGGAGGTGATTTTGAATCATTTAATTTGAATAGAATCTTAGAAAATGCAAATTCTCGTATTATAAGACAAACCTTTGTTCCTCTGCCAATTGGTTGAAGGACAAAAGAGGGATTACAAAATGGCTAGGGAAACTTGTAAAGTTTTTATTGATCTGCTCAGGCTGCTATAGAAAAGTATTGTAGTTTGTCTTAATTCGCTCATAGTTTTGGGGAGCCAAACTTCAAGATGGTGTTGACTGTCAGGTTCACATTCTACTGAGGACAGTCTTCTGAGGGTATTCTTCTGGCCTTGAGATGACTGATTGATTTCTTCCTGCATACTCACAAGGTCCTTTCTCTGCTCTCATTTGTACTCCTGGTATCTCTCCTGATGAACAAATTCATGCTGAATTAGGGCCCCCTCATGATAGCAGTCCCACTTAATGATTCTCATAAAGACCTTATTTTTAAATAAATTTTGGAGTTATGGTTTCAGTATATGAATTTAAGGGGACACAATTCAGGCCATAGTATTGTCCCCTCTGATCCTCCAAGTTGTTCTTTTTATGTGCAAAGTATACTTCTTACCTCCCAGTCGCACCAAAAGTTTTCACTCATTCCAGGACTAACTCAAATCACAAAGTCGTTTATAGAGATTTAAAACAGAGTGTAATGACAATTAATGAAAAAAGATCATTAATTTGAAAGAAAATAAGGGGAAGTATGTGGAAGAAGGAAAGGGAAGGAAGGACTGGTGTGATCTGACGGGGAAAGCTTGAGGTATGATTCATCCTGAAGCAAACTTCTCCTCCTGGTATCTGAGAGACAATTAAGTCATATGCCTCTGAGATGCCATGGTGGGAAACCACAAGTGAGACATTGCCATTCCAAGAAGAGCAAGCTGCAAAGCGGTAAGAAATTCCCCAAATATACAAATGTGTCATCAGAAGCCATAGAGGGGCCAGGACAAATTCAGTACTTCCTTAAGGCTCTGAACACTTCTTGTTGGCTAGGAGTTCTGTTCTCTAGACCAACTAAGGTTTCAGGATTTTCCTAGAAGGTAGCCTTCTATTGAGATGGAGAGCAAGCTGAGATTCTGAAGCACTCAGGAAGTCACAGCCTGAAAGGTCAAGATCAAACTAGAGACGAACTTACCTTTGGAAACAAAACAGTACATGTGCTTATATGGACGCATGCATTCTGCTCCATGCCTACCATCATTCTAAGAGCGCAATAAGATTTTGTTCATCGTTTAATTGAGCAATACTGAGCCCACGGTTTGGTGTAGAGCGACTACTAACAACACAAAAGGCAGCTCTAACTTAGATGTGAAAAAAAAAAACCCACCAACTGGTAAACTCTTAAAGATAAAATTAGTTCATGAAATAAATTTAGATAGAAGCAAAATTTAATGAGCTCTCTACAACTCGTCACATACAATTTTTATTTAAAATATTGTATTTTCAGATCTAATCTAGTACTTTTAAATGTATCAATCCCCCCTCCACTTACATACTAGAACACTAAAGGGTTATTGTCTTAGGGTTTCTTTGAGGGCAGTGCAACTCCATAATCAAGAAGCAAGTGGGAAAGAGAAGGGTTGACTTAGATTGTACTTCCATGATGCTAGCCATTATTTTTTTTATTAATCATTTTATTCATTTATAATTTCAAATGATATCCCCCTTCTGGGTTACCCCTCCACCAACCTCCACATTCCATCCGCCCCTTTCTCCTCTCCTTTGCCTCCATGAGGATGCATCTCCACCCATTAACTCACTCTGGCCTCACCCCTCTAGCATCCTCCTACTCTGGGGCATCAAGCCTCCATCCCCAACCACTGATATCAGATAAGACCATCCTCTGCTACATATGTATCTGGAGTCCTGGCTCCCTCCATGTACACTTTTTGGTTGGTGTTTTAGTCCCTGGGAGCTCTGGGTGGTCCCAGATATTGTTCTTCTTATGTGGTTGCAAACCCCTTCAGCTTCTTCAGTCCTTCCCCTAGCTCTTCCACTATTGAAAGAAGACAAGAAAGGAGCTCAAACAGGGTATGATCCAGGAGACAGGAGGTGATGCAGAGGCCTTGGAGGGGTGATGTTTACTGGCTTGCTTCCCATGGCTTTCTCAGCTTTCTTTTAGAACCCAGGACCACCAGCCCAGGGATGGTACTACCCATAGTAGTTTGGGCCCTACCCCATTCTCTAATTAAGAAAATGCCTTACAGCTGGATCTCCCAGAGGCATTTTCTTTTCCAACTTGGGCTCCTTTATTGAAGGCTCCAGCTTGTGTCACCTTGACACACAAAACCAGTCAGTTCAGTTATATCACTCTTACAACAGAAGGCCATCAGTTGCATGAGAAGTCAGTAATTATACGAATGTGTCATAAGATACTGTATTAGCATGGCACACCTGACAATTTTCTTCTTCTTTTATAGACACTACCTACTTTGCTTTTAAATGTCATCTGTGTTTATCAGACTACATGCTTCTTGACATTTTGCATCTTTTAAAACCATATTGTAACTGAAGCTTTGACAACAGGAGCTAATTACTGAGAGACCAGAGAGTAATTTTTTTTCCCCAAGCAGTAAATTATGGAGAAGGTGTGATTATCAGTCATTTGTGAAACTCCGTATTTGAGAACTTTTGTTCAATATCATAATGTAGTTAACTCTCTCTCCAGGTACTTGGTAGTGTGTGAAACTTCATGAGACATTATAAAAATTAAAACTTTTAGGCAATCTACTATGTCATTTTTGTCTTAAACCATCTGTACACATAATATTGGGAAAATGTTTTCAAATTCTTCCATAAAATAAAAATATTACTTGCAAAGATGTCTTTAATGGAAAAAAAATTACCTCTTCATAAAAGTGTATCAAAACTAAAGATTAGATGTCTATGTGGGAATCAAATTAATGGTTTAAATTCCTGTTTCCAACTCTATTAATGTCATGTAAATGATTTATTAATTTTAACATTTCCACAAGATCTTTTTGCAATGTACTCATTAGAAACCACATTATAAGCATTTTCTTTGTTCTTTACTCAGTCCAGATGAATAAATTTCATCCAACATATATTCAGAAATATCAGTGATTATCCAAAGAAAATATCTACCGGGTAAATTTAAAATAGATTCATTGGAAATTGTGAAGTTATGAGATTTTATGTGTTTAAAAATGGCAAGTTAGCTTACATATTTTGTACCCATTGGTATGAGACACGAGACTCCTGGATCCATTATTACTTACATTCATTTCTCATGCAATAAAACAGTGGTTCTCCACCTGGGAGTTGCATCCCCCCCCCCAGGGCTCAAATGACCCTTTCACTGGGTGGCATAAGTCCATCAGAAAACACATTTACATTGCAGTTCGTAACCATCGCTAAATTACAGTTATGAAGTGGCAACAAAAATAATTTTATGGTTGAGGTTTATGGGTTGAGGAGCTGTGGTGTTAGGAAGCTGAGAACCATTGCTGTAGAGTCTTAACGTGTTTGCTTTGTTTTCTGAGCCTTGATTTTCACCGTCCTTATGAAGGAAGACTTGATGTGAATGTAGTGTACTGTCCCACAGCAGAGGACCATGGGACTTGACTATTTCATAATGGGCAGGATATATGTCTGATCTTTACTCTGGACAAAGATGTTAACTTTATCTTTCAAGAGTGTTTGTTTCCCTGGTAAATTAGCCTGGAAATAATGGCCAGTTCCTCAGATGTCAAGGCTTTCTGTCTCTGCATAGAAACAGGAGGAATTCACAGAGAATTGTGCATAGTACATTTTATAGAATATTTGTTTATTCTAAAAGTAACTTTACTAATGACTGTTGGTCTTGTGATTGACACTAAATTCATAGTTTCACTATATTAACATTCAGTATATTAACATTTAATATATTAACATTCAGCATATTAACATTTGCCTAATTTGATTAGACAAATTCATTAATTTACTTTCCGTAATTTGGCATGATATGCAAAATCTTCTAATTCAAATATCAATAGAAGGAAGGAAAGGGAAGCGACCGCAGCTGGTCTATTACAAAGCTGAGGTTAGACAGAGGGATTCATTGTGGAGGAACTAAGGGGCCCATGAAGATCTGCAGTTAGTTACAGTGGGTTGGTCTGATGCTTCTTGTTTTCTAATGGTCAATACTGGCTCTTAAGATCTGGTTGCTGTGGGATCCTTCCATACAGCAACTGATGCTTTGTAAACCTCGCCCCCCAGCCCCAGTTTAGCTGGTCAGTTAAAAGGGTAAAGCCTGTGGTTGGACAGTAGAGGAGAAAGGTAGGACTTGAGGCTCGAGTGAGGGGGTTGAAAGTAGCAAGAGGAGAAAAGAAGGACACAGTGGTGGAGGAGGATGCCATGAGGAGATGAACCATGAGCATGTGGCCAGGAAAGACGGCAAGTAACAAGGACCATTATGGCTGGGAAATACATTAGAATAGCTGCCAAATCTGGGTTTGTGACTTGCAAGTAAAAATACCTGGATTTTGTATCTTTTTGTGGACTAGATAGAATGATTAATTCTATTTATAGTTAGCCCGCCTATTTCCCTGACTGGAGTCACCTTTGGGTTCTCATCTCACTTTTTTAAACAGTCTCTCACTGGCCTAAAGCTTACCAAATAGGATGGGCAGGATAGCCAGCATGTCTCAGGGATTTTTCTGTCTCCAGCTCCTAGGGTTAATATTACAATAGTCTACCATCATGTTTGACTTTATGGATTCTGGGCTTTGAATTCAGGTTCTCAAGCTTACAAAGTGAGCATTTTACTAACTGACTGTCTGTCCTCCATAGCCCGGCTGCAGAACTGTTGGTAGAAATACTGAGATTCTAAGTATAAAAGTTTTTGGCTATAACTAACATAATGTATTAAAAGGGAATAATACAAAATCAATAGCCATGTGCTTGTTAACTAACTAAACTTTATAGAAACATTTGCTTACACTGCTCTATGCTGATTAAGGTACCCAAAATATAGACCTTCACAGGAAAATTATGTTACATTCATTTTTGTAATAAGATTTTTTTTCACTAAATAAGATAAAGCAAAACCCATCACAGCTCTTAGTGCTCTTTTGTGATTTCATCCTAAATAGCCCAAAATGCAAAGTACCTTTTAGTTCTAGACAGTTCTTAAAATATGCTGAGTCAGTTGCCTGTCTCTACACATATGCAAAGGCTTGTTGCTTGCTCCTTTTAACGCTAAATTTCTGTTCTTCAGCTCCCTATATGTACTTTGCCTATATTTGCAAATTCACTATAGTAAATCTCTATTCCTATAAATCTATTATGTATCATGCTAGCATAGAAGGCATGAGGTAGACTTTGTTCTCTATATAAATATATACATATATAATACATATGTATATATGCACATATATAAATTTACATATATGATGTATACACACATATGTGTACAAATATCAGATATCTATATACGTTCAGATATTTAGAAGATACATAAATGTAAATCTATGTATGTACATATATATTTATATACCTATGAATATAAAAAATATATATGCATATAAAATATAGACAAGTGTAAGTACTTTCATATATACAGATATCTGTAAATATATGCATATAATATACATACATGTAAATATATTCATGTGAAAATATATATATTTATAAAACATATATGCATATATACACGTAAAACACACACACATATGTAAATATATACACACAAATAAATATAAAACATATATAAGTAAATATATATGTATATATACATAGATACTTATTTAAAGTTATCACAATCATGTTACATTTTAACTATGTATATGCTCTGAGGTTATCTACCTGACAGGGCAGTTGCTCACGTGAATTCAAAGGAACTATGATTGGACAAAAGTAAGTCAGCCAAAATCCTATCATGGATGGGGGAGGAGCTAAATGAATTTCCACCGCTAGCAGAAGAGCTATTGGTAATTGCTGTCTTCTGGGGATGTAAGAATCGGTTTTCTTTAGGATGTGACCACTGCGAAGCTATATTTGATGCAGTAGACTCCCCTACACACATATACACACACACAGGCAGCAATAATTGGACTCACTGGCTTTAAAAAATAGAGAATATATGAGGTTGGGAGGGGAAGTGGTAGGAAACCTTGGTGGGGGCATGGAGGGAGAAAAGGGAGTTGCATTTTCTCAAAGATAAAGGTATATGTGTGCGAAATTTTCAAACAATAAAAAAAAGGAAAAAATAAAGCTAAATCCAACAGTGATTGCTATTTAAGGACATACTGGAAGTGTAATTAGAACATTAGCTCTTTAAGTATTGTAAGTTCCTAAATGTGGGCCAATTCTTGCAAATCCCTTCCATACTTATGCCTTTTATCTAATTTGTTAATTTTTAATATTTTCTAATTATTTGTTAAAATTAGAAAGCAAGCAATATATTTTAGTAAACAATGTATAGACTCTGGAATAAGACCAATTAAAACTAAAATTTTGGCTCTCCTATTCATTAGGTATGCAGTTTGAGAACATGAACTTGCTATTCAGGCCTGTTTGTTCATCAATAAAACAAAACTAATAATACTAAAGTTTATGGAATAATGTCTTCTATTAGGCTTGAAAATGCTAGAAATATACTGTTCAATTTTCAATAAATATTTAAATAAAGAAAACCAGAAAATACCCTGATATGAAAATGAATTTTTGCTAATACTGTACATATATCTCACTGATACTTCTTGTATCTCACTTATATTTAATATAAAATCATAATATTATTATTTTTCCAAAAATATCTTTCCTCTGATATGGTTGGTATTATGTATGCCATAAATTTCCATGATAATTGGTTCTTATTCCTGTGTGAATCATCTCTTGTATTATTAGTAAATTTACTTAAAGTCTTAAATAAACAATATAATTAGCTAACCCAGAAAAAGTTAGTCATATACAAAAATGGATTATTTTAATTTCTATTATTAGTTAATAATTTGACAATATACATAGATCTTCCACTATATTTCTTTACCAAACTTCTGGCATCTTTGTTCTCTCAAATAACCCACCGAGTCCAATGAGCAGCTATGCAATCATTGAAAGGAACATGATCAATCTAGCAGGGAATATAACCTACAGAGAATTGACTCTCCTTCCCCTAACTGCCATCTACTGTCAATAGCTCATGAGCCTCTTCATCATGCAGGACTGCTGGCTTGCTTGATTTTATGTATATCTCATGAAAGCCTCCACAGTGGCTAGGTGTTCATGAGTACAGCAGTTCTGTCACGTTCAGAAGACATCATTTCACCCTCACATCTCCTCAATACTGGCTTTAAACAATTTTCTGCCCTCTCTCTCTCTGTGTCTCTCTGTCTCTGTCTCTCTGTCTCTCTCTGTCTCTCTCTGTCTCTCTCTGTCTCTCTCTGTCTCTCTCTGTCTCTGTCTCTGTCTGTCTCTCTGTCTCTCTCTGTCTCTCTCTGTCTCTCTCTGTCTCTCTCTCTCTCTCTCTGTCTCTCTCTCTCTCTCTCAGTATTTCTCTAGCAGAGTAGATCCTAAATCCAATCACAAAAAATGGTTGAATTTCTTCATAAAAATAATTACACCACTATATAACTATGAACATATCATGCCAGGGTAGTCATTACTGCAGCTAACATGATCACAGGTAGGTAAAACTGTAGACGATTGTTGATGGCATTTCTCTCCCCATCTCCAATGGCCTGTATAGTGTTTCTTTTGAGGGGGAACTTTGGAATCCAGCCAGTGGAGGAAGCTTCCACATCCATCCCAACTTGATTTGTCCAACTCTGTGACATTGTGTCTACTGTCTTACCATCATGTTCTGGTGGGCAACAAAGAACAATGGCAGCAGCCTGCATTGTCTTGGTGGCCTTTGGGACACCCTGACCAACTATTTGAAGTAAGGTACTCTACACCTGACACTGGGCTTCTTATTTGGCAAATTGTGGTTTTTATGAGGAGCATTCTTCTTTTTGTAGATAATTACTGTGTGTGTGCATGTGTGTTTGTCTATGTGTGTGTGTATAGACATGTCTGCCTGTTTGTCTCTTGTTCCCTCTCTCTCTCTTCCCCCTCTCTCTTTCTTCACCCCCTCTCTCTTTCTCTCTCTCATGTGTGTATGGTGTAAAGTTTATAAAATATTAAATTTGTATATGCCTTTTTCAAACATCCTCAATATTATTAGCATCCCCAAATTTCTCATATTGGTAATTTGAAAATATAACTATGATTATTTCAGATATTTAAACAATTAGTACCATTGATGGAACTGTCTTACATAAATACCAGTTAATTATGTAATCTCACATCAGTTCACCACCTGAAAAATGAGTTGTACTATCCACTCTTCCAGGATTCCGGTAGGTGCAGCTCCTTCAGTTCACAGAATAATTTTAATACCACACGTTAGTAAATATGAACATAAAGCTCTTCTACTAACCTCTCCATGCTTCTTTAAAAAAAAAAAACAAAGGCAAACAGCATATAGAATCTCATAGCCCTGGTCCACACATAGATATATTCAATTGAAGAAGTAAGTTTTAGTCTTCACAGGAGTGGACTTAATTACTAAGGTTGGAAAATTCTGTTTGAGATATACTTTAAAATCTCAGGATGCACAAGATTCCAAATAACCTCATGGACACATGTCCAGTATATTCAATAAATATGACATTGCCCAACCTCATAAATACAATTAATACAAAGACCAGACTATCATCCCAGGTGTGTTCCCTAATGGCATTGGCATTGGTGATCAAAGGAAACTTTAGGATAGGCTTGACGGGTTAACTGAGTGCATGTGTTTAAAAGACTTCAAACTGTTCTTACACAAAGTAAGAATGACTGGCTATTTGGCATTGCTGACACTCTATAAATGTTCTGATCTTAATACATTTTTATCAAAGACAGTTTAGAAAACCTTTTGATCATAAACATTTTTGTCATGGAAAATTATATTTTCCTGTTAGAGTAAAAGAAGAATAAGCAACATTGAAATTAGCCAGTAAAAAGACTCAAAAATAGAAGACATGTTGGGATTTTTTTTTCAAGTTATTTGGCTTAACAACTTCACTTGCAAATGAAGAATCTAAGAGTCAGAGAATTTGAGAAACTACTGGCAAAAGATTATGCAAAATACAGTTCCTTAAACTAAACCATTCCAACATCTTGTTCAGCCTGGGCTTACCATGCCATGCCCATATTACAGAGCTAGAAGGCATTTGACATTTGCCTTAGAAATAAAAACATAATTCATTACACAGGCAATTACACATAAGGACTTTTTTTGGTTCAAGATACTGAATTGGAAGGAAGTAGTCTAGAATTAGGAAATTTAGTTATAGCCTTTTTTCTATTTCTCTAGATGGCCATTTGCATTCATTTTTTTGTTGTTGTTGTTGCTTCCAAAACCCAACGAAAAATTGCAGGAAAGTTTGTGAACTTTAATTCACAGAACCTGAGTGTGAACACACAAATGAAACACCTGCCCAAGAGACACAACAAGTGAGGAGATTTGGTTCTCCAGTGATAGGGTAGTGACTGAGGAAAACACAATTATTTATTGGTTTATAATTCTGTACTGGATGTGATTTTTCAGCACTATTCATGTTAACTGTTCAACTGATACCTAAGCTGGTACAAACACGCTAGTTTTTTAGCTTCAGTCCTTGGCTTCATAAACATCACATTTATAAACTGTTACCTATCTTTGAAGTAATTCAGTGAGGTTTTTTTGTTTGTTTGTTTGTTTGTTTGCTTGCTTGCTTGTTTTTTTTGCCCCAAGCCTTCTGCGGCACTGACACATGTTAAATCAAGATTTTTGTCAAGAGACAAAATAACCATGTTATGTTAGACTTTCCATTACTGTTTCATGTATTTTTTTGTGTGTCCATTGGGATATATATTCAAACCCATCACACAAGAGACATTATTATTAAGAAAAAGAGTACATGATGTTCAGATGACAGCGAATAGTGAAGTTTATCATGGTAGTAACAAGCGCTACGCAGAAATGATTTTCTTTATTTGGATTGCATGTGGTCATAAACAAAGAATTGATCATGCACGAGCCTACTTATATTTCCTATGAGTCCGCAGAGACATTGTTAAGTAGCTGCAGCAGTAAAAATGGTTCCAGATGCAGTGTATCTTTCATAACATATTGCAGTTTCATGATCTCCAAGGAGCCTTTAAATAATAGATTTTCTTTATGGCAGGCTTACCTATGCAATTCTGTTTTGATTACAGTGTTATCCCCCCCCCCTTTTCAAATCCTTCAGAAGCAGCAACAACTCAGCTCACAAAGCAATGTCATTGTCAGTCTATTACGGAAAGTAATTTTATAAACAATGAGCTTTTTATTCGCCTCTCTTATGACTAAATGATGTATGTTCAAGAGAGGATGGTTGTTCAGCATGTGTGCCTGTGCAACGATGCCAGCTCTGCTAGATCTTAGGATGTTTGCATCTTTCTGAAATAGTAGAAAAGCATCCACAATCCTGGGCCCACCCAGCATCTCCCCCTGCATCTTGGTCCATGTTGCAATTAAAGCAAGACCTGGGATTCATAAGGCACGTTTAAAATCTTGGGTTTCCACCACTCTCTTTTACCTGTTGTTGATTGGTTCCATGATCTTTGCTAAGTATTTTAAATATCAAAGGATCCCAGTTGGAATGTAAATGTAAGTGACATAATATTTTTTTGTATTTTTTTAATAACTGGAAAGTAGAGGAAAAGATTTCACATATACAGAACTTTGATATAATTCCAATAACATGAATTGTGGCATTACAAGTCTAACTTAAGTTGTCAGTATAGGATGGAATCAGTGAGATTTCCATTCTCCATTTGATGATCCCTTTGAAACTCTGAGTTTATATTAAGAAATTTGGGATTTAAAGTTTGTCTGGACTCAAACCTTCAATTTTCCACTAACTTTGAAGTCTTAGATAAGCTTTTAACTTCCCTGCTCTAACTGAATGAGTTAATACTAACCACCAATAAATGTACATTGCATATATTATTTGCTTTAACCATCATTCTATTTCATTGTAATTGTCCCTTGACAAGATCTAGAATCACTGGTCAAGCCTCTGGGAATACCTATGAGAAATTGATTAGATTCGGTTCATCAGGGTTGGGGAGACTCACCTTAAACTTCAGATGCTACTACCTCATAGGCTAGGATCCCAGTCTTCATTAACAGGAGTAAGCAAACTAGATACAAGCATGTATTCCTCTCTGCTTCCTTACCATGCTCACCATGTGTCCAGCTCCTTCAAACTCCAGTTGCCATGACTCCCCACCATGATTGACTGCACCTTCCAACTCTGAACCCAAATAAACCCAACCGTGCCATGCATTGATTTGCTTATTTTAAGGAATTATGTTGCAGTGATGACAAAAATAAACTAATAAAATCAGTCAAGTAAGTAGTCAAGGTTGTTATGACTAGGTTCTAGAGCCATAATTCAAAGGACCAATCACCAGTGATACTTAGATGGAAGGAATAAATTACGATATGCATGCTATACTGACAGACAGAGGCACACCAATATAAAAACTCTGGTTTATTCTATCAAAGCTTTTATGTGAAAGGCCACTCATTTAGCAAATAACATTTAATTTAGTTAAGTATCCTACTAATACAGGACTGTGGCTGTGTAAACTACAGTTTAAGTTTAATGTATGTCCATTTCTCCTGATGCCCCAGTAGATAAGACATATTAGATGGATGAACTTCTGTATCTCAAATAGAGAAGAAGTAATACCAAGTAGAAGAATCACTATATCCGTTAAATCATAGATTTTAATACACTCTCTTAATTTCTCAAAGCCTTCTACAATATTCTTATCATTATTTCCTTTTTACAGATAAGGAATCAAATATTTAGAAATGTTTTTTTTAATTAGGTATTTTCTTCATTTACATTTCAAATGCTATCTCAAAAGTCCCCCAGACCCTCTCCCCCCACTCCCCTACCCACCCACTCCCACTTCTTGGCCCTGGCGTTCCCCTGTACTGAGGCATATAAAGTTTGCAAGTCCAAGGGGGCCTCTCTTCCCAATGATGGCCGACTAGGCCATCTTCTGATACATATGTAGCTAGAAACACAAGCTCCTGGGGTATTGGTTAGTTCATATTGTTGTTCCACCTATAGGGTTGCAGAAATGCTAAATGTTTTCTAGGATTATAAATTGTGTAAACACATTCAAAATATCCATGCTCAGGCATTTAATTCATTCTAAGTATTTACTTAGTAAATAGTTAATAAGACTTGAATTTGGAATGATTAGTAGTCTTAGTTTCTCTGCCTATCACTGTGATAATGTACCCTGACAAAGGCAACTTAAAGGAGGGAGGGTTTGTTCATTTAGCTCACTGTTAATCATGATCGGGAAGTCAAGGGAGCAAGACCTTAAAGCAGCTGCGCACATTGCCTCTGCCATCAAGAACAGAGAACACCCAATACTTGCTGCCGGTCAGCTTCCTTTCTCCATTCATACAGATCAGGAACCTAGTCAAGGAAGGGTGGTCACCAGTATGCTTGCTTTCCCCACTGCTGTGCATGTAAACAAGCATGCCAGACGCTCCTCTCCTGGTGATGCTAGATTCTGTCAAGTTGACAATTAGCACTAACCACTTCTGTAGTGATGGTCTTTCAGTTTATCTTCCAAATCACAGGAATCACATTTGTTAACATATAATAAGAATTTTGTGGTGACCTTTTTTACTCCAAAATTAGCTTTTGCATGAAGACTGTACAAAGTACCTGAATAAGAAGTTTGCCAAAACATGCATATTTTATAGCTTAAGATATATAATCAATCAATGAGAAAAAAATGTAGTTCTTTTGGTAAAACAAAGAATTCAACTGAGGATTTAGAATCAATTGCTTTCTTCAGCTCTGGAGCCAGTATCAATATTTCACACTGTTTTTTTGTTTTGTTTTGTTTTGTTTTGTTTTGTTTTGTTTTGTTTTGTTTTGAATGCACAAGAAATCTGCATCCTTAGAAGTTTTGCAAATGGATGTAGTGATAGGTTTAATCTTTCATTTGTGTGTGTGTGTGTGTGTGTGTGTGTGTGTGTGTGTATGATATGCAATATGCATGTGACTGTTCATGTTGATGTATTTGTCTCTGCCACCAAGGGCTGGGATTTCCAGCAATGTAGCCATGCTTAGATTTTATTTATGTATTTTGTCCTTTTATTGAAAATAGATTTTTTCCTTACATAATATCTTGATTACATCTTCTCCTCCCTCAAATCCTTGCAGTTCTTCCCCACCTCCCCTCCCAACCAGATCCATCTCCTTTCTGTCTCTCCTTAGAAAATAAGCAGGTGAGCAGGGTGAGGGGGGAATGGGATAGGGAGTTTTCAGGGGGAAATCAGGAAAGGGGATAACATTTGAAATGGAAATAAAGAAAATATCTAATTAAAAATCTAAATAAAAAAAGTAAAAACTGCCCATGGCAAAAAAAAAAAGAAAGAAAGAAAGAAAAAAGGAAAGAAAAGAAAGAAGAAAAGAAAAGAAACAGGCTTCTAAGGGCTAATAATAAGAGAAAATATAATAAAATAATACCAGGATCACATCAGAATAAGTCAAAACAAACAGTAGGAAAGGAGGCCCAAAAAAGGTACAAGGGACAGATAAGGATTAAGTCACTGTTTGAGTTATGGTTTTTCTTGCTGGGTCAAAACACCATGACCCAAAAGCAAGTTGGAAGGAGAAGATTTATTTACTTACAAATAATTTATTTACTTACTACAGCACTGTTGGTCATCAAAGGAAGTCAGGGCAGGGATGCAAACAGGACAGGAACCTGGAGGCAGGAGCAGATGCAGAGGCCATGGAGAGTATTGCTTACTGGCTTGCTTCCCAAGGCTTTCTCAGCCTGCTGTTTAGCAGAACTCAGGACCACCAGCCCAGGGATGAAATTAGTCATGAGGGTCTGTCATCAATCAATAATTGAGAAAATGCCTTACAGCTTCATTTTATGGAGGCCTTTTCTGAATTTAAATAACTCTGTCCAGTTGACATAAGGCTAGCAGACCCAGTTGTTCCGCACGCATGGGAATCCCATAAATACACTAAACTGGAAGCCATCAATATATATGCAAAGAATCTGTAGGGTGAAAAGAGGGAAGTAAGAAATATAAATAAAATATAAGAGAAAAATGTTTTTTAAAAGGAAGGAAAAGCCTTGAGAAGATACCTTCAAGGATGCTGTTGAGTTTTTTTGTTTTTTTGTTTTTTGGGGGTTTTTTTTGTGGCCATCTACTGCTGGGCATGCAAACTACCTTTAGGAATAGTTTGTATCTCTAGTGAGACTCCATTGGGGAAAACTAAATTTTCACTTGCAAGTTGTTACCCATTGGGTATTGCTTCTGTATTAAGGATCAGGGCCGCTTCTCCTCTCAGTACTAGGACTCACATCCTTGCAGGGCCTGCCATGCCTAGCTTTTAAATGATACATACTGGAGATTTGAACTCAGACTCTCATGTTTGAGGAATAAGCACTCTTATCCACTAAGCCATCTCCTCAGCACTGGATACTCTTTTAAAGCCTATTTGGTATCATCAGTTAATTCTTTTTTGGATCAGTAAACAGATCCAAAAGATGCTTTGATTCAGAGGGAAAATAACAGAGCTAATAGTTCTGTTCTGATAGTTTTCATAACAGAGAATACCTCATAAACTAAAAATAATATACTAGGGTGAATATCTCTCTGATTCCTCTGACTCTTACTTAGCATCTCACTGCCTCTAACACCTAGAATTCTTCATCTTCTTTGTGTTCCTTGGTTTGTCCTACTTCCTGTTCGTTCTCTCTCTCTCTCTCATCTAATGGTGCTTTGTTCTGTCTGGATTCTGTTATGTCTTGTGCTGTGATCTATCTTTGGACTAATTTTGACAACCTGGGGATTTCTCACAATGCTGACTATAATTCATCTCTCTCTGATAAATACAAGAGTTAATTAGGAACAAGAGAATAAGTCTAAAGGGAAATGTTTGGAATGTCAACGTGAAAATGTTGTTTTCAGTCCCGATCCTGATATCTTACTTTTGTAGTTGTTGCTGTTGTTGTTGTTGTTTTACTCTCTTAGAAATAAATACGAATAGATTATAATAAAAATGTATAATATAATTGATTTTCTTCTTAATATGTTAAACAGAAAGATATCAAACAGCAAAATCAAAACCAAATGAGAATTTGAGCTGACCACTAATATTAGGCATAAGTATTAGCTTCCTCTATCATATCATGGTAGTGAACTTAGGTCTCTTTTCCAATGTAATGTAAAAATTTAGTATAGCAGTCATGAATGGTCATCACTTACAGGGAGAGTCTGCCTTGGAAAACTGGACAACTTCGCAATAGATCCCATTCATTCTTGCTTCAGAAAGACTCAGTACAAGACGAAAAAAATATTGAGGCTTCTGTAACTGTGACTTCAGCAGAGATTACAACCTCTGAAATTTCTCAAATCTTTAGCTGTTTGAAGATAAACATTCTCTCTGCTGCCAAAATTGAGCCTTATGCTAAGCAGTAGAGTACAAAATCAAATGCCATTCTCATTTAGCCACCTGAAAAGGAAAACCTGTCTTCCTGGGTAAATTAAACAAGAGACTCTGACAGGAGAGCATCACGGAGAAAAATCCCAGAACAAAAGCATGAGCAATGTTAGCTGGTAAATCCTGGGGAAGCCTTGACCACAGGCAACAGTATACTGTAGGTTTTCACATACAATGTAGTTTCCCCTCTTACATAAATGTAATGTAAAAGGTTTGAACTTTTCTTCCTCCAAGAGCTTGACTGTGAAAACAATATACAAAGGACTTACACATCCTTGCAAAATGGACCCTTCCACAGACCTTTGAGACTTTACCAATCTAGGTTTCTCAGATTGGAACTGAACAGGCTGGACTCCTGTACTGTGAAGATATTACTGTCATGTGGCTGTTCATCAATGGGTGCTGTTTGATGAACATTGTTTGCCCAGGCTAACAATGATGTGCCCATAGCAATGTGATTAGAGCAGAGTCCCAGGTCATCAAGGAGAGAGGAAAGAGCCTACAGTGTTTCAATAGTCTTTGCACCAACCAGTCTTTCTATTTGATTTTTTAATTAGGATTCAATAGATAGTGCCAAATTATCAAATTGCCTCAAAGATTTACAATGACTCTAAAATTATCTAACTGGTGATGGTAAGAATTTAATCTCGGAGTGCTTGTTACTCAGCTTCAAATGTAACCCCCATTCACTCCACCCCTCATAAATAGCATCCGAAAGAAATGGACTAGAGGACATATTTTTATTCTCTTGCCTACATTCTCAAGTTTCCACTTACACAAAGTAAATTCATCCAGAATGGATTCAATTATCTTTTTTTGTATAGAGACCAGATGTAAGAGTCCTCCTGTTACAGAAAGTTTTCATCCTTTGCTTCCTATGCAGAGCATCTTCTTTTGTCTCTCGAGAACATTCTCCATTCATTTCACCACTGTCCTTGGAGACAGTGTTGAATAGCAGGAATTTTAGTGAAGTGTGTAACAAGGAAATTTATATTTTCCAGCTCTGGCACCTGTAAGTACTTAAACTTTTTTACTAGCTACTTAAATCCCTTTGAGCCTCAGTTTTCTTGTTTGAAAGAAAGCAGGCTATACTAGATAGTTTTAGTACCTTATCCAAATCTTTAGTACTTTATCCAAATCTTCCAGAATTTCTAATTATATTCTTTCCCATATACTCTGAGTAGATAAGGCTGTCATTACTTATTTGTTGTCTCTCATACCCAACTTAACCTAAACCCACTCCTCAGAGATGCAAAGGCCAACACTAAGAAGGGAAAGTGCACGCCTTTCTTTCTCCCAAGGATATTGTCTCAGATCCCATCAGTAGGGGGCATTAGACCAATCCTGCATGACTGAAGGCAAGCCCAGGATTTGCTCCATTCTTGTCTTCAGTTCTGTGAGCAATCTCAAGCAATTTTTAGTTGCTCTAGAAATTAATTTTAGACTTTGACTACTTTCAACACTCTTAATTTTTACCCCTTGTCTTAGTCAGCGTTTCTGTTCCTGCACAAACATCATGACCAAGAAACAAGTTAGGGAGGAAAGGGTTTATTCGGCTCACATTCCCATACAGCTGTTCATCACCAAGGAAGTCAGGACTGGAACTCAAGCAGGTCGGAAATCAGGAGCTGATGCAGAGGCCATGGAGGGATGTTCTTTACTGGCTTGCTTGCTCTGGCTTGCTCAGCCTGCTCTCTTATAGAACCAAGACTACCAGCCCAGCGATTGTCCCACCCACAAGGGGCCTTTCCCCCATGATCACTAATTGAGAAAATGCCTTACAGTTGGATCTCATGGAGGCATTTCCTCAACTGAAGCTCCTTTCTCTGTGATAACTCCAGCTATGTCAAGTTGACACACAAAACCAGCCAATACACCCCTCTAGTACTGTTTGCAATTGTCTACATGGTCCTAGACTGGCATTTAGAACAGGCGTCAATGAGCAAAGTGCTTCCTAATCTCAAAGACTAAAACTATACTAAGTCCAAACAGATAATAGTCATAGAAGTCTTCTCTTTACCATTTAACATAACCATTTTTTTTAAATTTCATTGTTTATGGGCATGAAAACTTTCACAGTTAAGAAATTGCTTCTGGTGTTCAAAACCCATGTTTACCGATATATATGGGGGGAATTTAGCAGTTTCTATCCCTAGAGGAGTTTTAATATTGAATAAGTTCCAACATTGAAAGTTTTTTTTAGAGTAATGGCAAACAGTAATCATTCGCATTGCCAGCAATTGTCATAGATGCACACAATGTAAAACATCTAAAATCTCAAATGTGAAAGTGTGTATAGCATGGAGTAGACAATATTTTGCAGATATATCAAGTAGTTATTAGGAACATCTTACAATGAAATGAAAGAGATATTGGTCCTCATTTTTATGGGTGTGATTCTATGTAAAGTGAAAAAAATAAAAATGAGTATTTGGTTTGATTGAAACTTTAAAGAAAGGGAAGTTTTTTTGTCCAGATTCAAGAAGAAATAATATATAAAATTATAATTCCCATTTAGCTATAGCCAAAGATTAATATCATAGTCCTCAAAACTGATGTCAACTCATGTATCTGTCTTCTTAAGAAGTTAATGAAGAAACTTTAAAGCACAATTTTGAAAAGATTTAAGCTTATATAAAATACATCACAATAACTTAAAAATAGGCCTGAGTCACCTTTAAGCATTGTCACTTGTATAACATAGTTTAAAGGACACAGGACGTTAGAAGGTTTCAGAAAGAGAAAGAACAAAATGATCATTCATCTCAGTGTCCATGTTTCTTGGACAATTCTGGTGAAATATGGTTAATCAGGTGGTATTTCTTTGTCATTTCAGAAATCATAAATTAGTCCAGCAGGATTGCTCAGTGGGAGAAAAAGTTAAACACAAAACTAATAACCTTATAAGTCCCATGGGTGATAAATGAAATCAACTCCCTAACATTGTTCTTTGACTTCTATATGTATACCATGGTATATATGGACATGCACATGTACATGTGTGTGTGCATGCACATGTGCACTAGCACACACGTTGTATAAACTTAAAACATTCTTGTAACAAACATCTTCTGGTTCTTATACTCTTTCAGGCCTCTCTCTTCCTCTATGATCCCTTAGTCTTAGGGGCAGGAATTGTTTTGAAAATATATCAGTTGGGGCTGGGTAAAACATGGTTAGATGCATTTGACTGGTTGTTATTTTCTGTAATATCTCCTGTCTGTTACAAGAGGATTTTGATGGTAGGTGAGACCTGTACTTATATACAGATATATATTTATAATATAGTTACTTATGGTGTTTTAGTAAAGTGGTGTGGGGAGCGGGTGTGGCGGCAGTTCCAAAGGCGCCAGGGACTGCAGCTAAGTCGTATGACTTGCACCTGACTTCCTCATATAAACCACAAACATTGTGAGAGCTGCGCAGGTGTACCAGGTTACTGGTGAAGCCATTTTGGTGGAGATGTGCCCCTGCTGCCCTGATTAGCTGAAGCTGCGTACCTGGTGAGGTGATGTGGCCTGCTGTGAGTGGATGGGAACTGATAGTATGTAAGAGTGAGAGGCCCAGGGCTCAGGGTCTTTCGCCTACACAGTCAATGCGCGGCCCAATAAACGTGTGCAGAAGGATCCTATTGTGGTGTCTTTCTTGCTGGCAAGTCAGGCGTCCCACAAAGTGGAAGTTGTAGATTCTTCTCCAACATCAGCAGCTTTACCAGCCCTGAAGTGGTATACTCATATCTCATCAACATGGCTACTCAAACAAGACTTGAACAAGGACAGCACAGACAGACATGGTAACATGGAGAGCCAAAGTTTCCTGAGGCCTCAAGCCATTTTACCTATAGGCAATTAAGAAATGCTGAGAGAGGGAGAATTCTTCAGGAAAGGGCCCTCAAATTGTTTACCCAACACCAAGTGTTCAATCTTGAAGTTGTATACATATACATAAAATTTCAAAGACTGAGCAAGTTGTCGTTATATATTTACTAATATATTTAATTTATTATAGTAATGTATTATACTATTTATATTGTGAATATAAGTATACATATATATTATATAACATATTATGTATACTAAATATATTATACATAATATATTACACACACACACACACATATATATATGGAGAGAGAGAGAGATAGAGAGAGAGAGAGAGAGATGAATCTAAGAGCAAGTAGAGTATATATGAAGGGTGGAGAAGAAGAGAAAGAAATGGAAATGATATGATTGTATTTCAAAAATTTTAAATTTTTTATATTTTTAAAATATAAAAGAAAATAAATCAATGCCAGAAAAATTATCTTGTCAAATCAGTAAGCAAGCTCTCTGTGCCACAAATTTCTCTGAAGTCTAAAAAGTTATCTGCCTTGCAAAATTCAAATTTCAAAGCTATCCCTCATTATTTGATCATTTATGCAACATCCAAATTCTAATACCCATTATGTTCTAGGCTCAGTATTTGGTGCTGGTTTTTTGATAGGCAGAATAGCTTCCTGAATTTAAAAAAAAAAAAAAAAAAACCCTTTGGTTTGTTTTTTATTTTTATTTTTATTGATTTTTAGGCAGGTCACATGCAAACAGCTAATACTGGAACCATGAAAATAGTTGCATTCAAGATTTATGAGACTCTATTCTGTTGGAAGAATGAAACTCAGCTCTGTCAGTTAAGTGGAGAAGACTGTGGAGAACTGTGAATGACCTCCATTTTGTCTCAGGATTCACATGGAGGGACCCATGGCTCCAGCCACATATGTAGCAGAGGATGGGCTTGTCTGACATCAATGAGGGAGAGGCCCTTGGTCCTGTGAGGGATCGATGCCCCAGTTAGGGGAATATGAGGGCAGAGAGCCAGGAGTGGGTGGGGAGACACACTCATGAAAGCAGGGGGAATGGGGGATGCAATAGGGGGTTCTGGGGGGGCAGGAAAGGGGATAACATTTGAAATGTAAATAAAAATTATCCAATAAGACAAAAAGAAAAAAAATTGCAACAACAACAATAATAATAATAATACAGTTTTGTCTCCCTAATAAATGATCCTCTCTCTTGAGATACAGTTGACAAAGAAAAGGAATGTGAACTCCAGAGCGAAGATGAAATAAAATCAGCTAGCAGAGTGAGCTGGTGTGGGCTTTCCAGTCAGTCTTGTGTGCCCAAGGTAACATTGTGATAAGCTTATTGCACAATGTTATAGTAAAATGCAGACCTCTGGTAGGGAAGTTAAAGAGACACATGAAATTTTACCTTGAACTACACTGAAGTAACACAAAAGCTCCCACACTTGGGACTGGAGATGTAGCTTAGCTATGTTGGTAGAGTGTTTGCTTAGTATCCACCAAGCCCTAGAATGGATCCCCAGTATCATCTGAAACAAGGTAGTGAATGACACTCTGTCTGAAGCAGCGGATCATAAGTTCAAGGTCATCCTTATCTATATAGCAATGTTGAAGTCATATTGGGTTACATGAGACTCTATCAAAAAAAAAATCAATCCCTTTATTTTTCTTCTATAAGCTGGGACCTTTCTGCTTCTTGGTCTTCCCCTTCCTTCAGTCTATTTATTCCCCTGGAAAAGGATTATGAATAACTTTCCCCACTTTGTTTCCTATCATCTAAGTGTCTCCCTCCAATTCTTTGTCCTGGGACACATGAATTTAGACTATCCAGCCAATAAGGAAAATGTATGTTGTATATAGAGTCAATATGAGAAAAGATTATAGATGTCAAATCTGTAAAGTGATGTCTTCCTCTTCATACATGGTGATGGAGAGTATTGTATGATCTAGGTAAAGTGGACAGGGGAGTGTGTGTCATGCAATAAACATGCAATAAATGCATACCATCATCATGTTAGTATTACAGACTTCAGACTTTCATATATAGTTTCCATGAATCCTTAAATGAGAAGAACACCCTTGCAATGTTTTCATGATAGTTTAATGTCACTTATTATCATCTTGATATGAAATTAACAGTTGCTCACCACTTAGATATATTGATTTTATTTGTAACATGATGGATGAGGCAGTATAAGATGACTTGTGTCCAGCCTGTAATTTCAGATAGGCAGAACTGAACATGGAATCAACCCATAAATAGCTCCTAAGGTCCCCAACTCTTGACAGGAGTAAAGTGGGGGGAGAATGTGGCTGGAATAGAAGAGCCACAAGCGAGTTTTGTAAAGTCTTCTGGTGCTAAAGCACATCTAGAGAAGAACTTGATAGGTAGTTTTGAACTGAGCAGTAATTGTAAACCATTGTTTCATGCTGTCTATGACAACTTGTAAATATAAAGCAATTCGTTCTAAGTTATTAAGTTCAATATACCATAGCAAAGAACTACATTTTTTCTATGTTATTTTAATCTTATATTTCTTAGACACAAACTAATTTAAACAGGCTGGAAAGATGACTTAGCAATTAAAGCACTTGATGCTGAAGAGTGAGGACTGGAGTTTGGATTCCAAGAAATCATGTAAAGGCCAGGAAGGTGAAGCTAGAAGCCTGATCCTCAGAAAAAGCTGGCTAATAAGACGAACCCACATCATATACTCTGGGTTTGATTGAAAGACCTTGCCTCAATCAATGAATAAAGTAGAAAAGTAATGGGGAATGATTCCCAACATCAAGCTTGGGCTTCTACATGCATGTGTATGGACACCCTCATTTGTGTCCTTACACACCTGCAAAGTCATGTACAAGCACATGTACACACTTTCACAAACAAACATAAAAAGGGGGAAAGAAAGTGATTTATAAATTTGCTATCAGAGTCAATCAATCAAAGTCTATGCCTAAGCTCAGAAAGAGGATCTATTCTGAGAGCAATCTCCTTTACTGAATATAAATACCACTTTATTTCCTCTATTTTGTAGGTTTTGTCATTTCCTATATTTCCCATGCTATTGTCTCTTCTAACTTTAACTTTAAGTTGCTGACTTTTAAAAGATCCTTTGAAATTGTCAAACCTCCGGAGCTTTCTCTTGATGATTGCCACTCCCTCTGGTTGATAGTAGAGCAAATTGAAACACAGAATCCCAGTCACACAGCTACTAAGTGGTTAACAAGAGCATAACTCTGGTAGAAGTGTGATGAGAAGTATGGTGCTTGTAACTGTGGATAAGGAGAGTGGGTTAAACAACTAAAAAGTCCAACATGTTGTACAAAATGTGAAGGAAAATCTACATGAGTATTTTATGATTAGAGAAGCACAGGTTTGTATCCTGAGCAGATGGAGAAGTGAGGAGGGTACACTCAAACTTCACAGACTGCCACGGAGATGTGGGCATTATAAAAGAAGTAGGGAATCAAAGCTGGAAGCAGAGAGAAGAAAAGAACACAAGAGAAAGATAGAGATGGAGGGAGAGAAGAGAAGCTTTGACTTGACCGAACAATCTGTTAGTTCCACCTCCTAAGAATACAGGCCGACTTGAAAGTTTGTTTGTGAGGAACATTGTGTGAGGAACATATGTGATGTATCTAGCAAAAATTTAGTATTTGGCACCGATAATGCTAGCTCACAGTTCAGAACACAATAATAAAAATAAAGAAAATTGAACATGTGAAAGTTGTTAAAGCAAAAGTTTTTCTAGATCTTAAAAAATATATTCCTAAGATCACATAGCATCATGAAATGCACAAAGGCATATCATCATTTCAGCTTAGTAAAAAATTTAAATTTGAACACTTGCCTCTTGGGAAAGCTTTGTTTATATTGATACTAAAATCAGACTTATATGATAAAAAGAACACTAAACAATTATATTACTATATAGTGCCACCAAAATGAAAATAACATGATGAATTTGGATCATTTCACTATGTGATCATTTGATTGTTCTAATTTTTCTCTGCATTAGTGGATGCAAGAACCCTATTTTTGTCAGAGGCCAAGCCACAAATTAGAAAGCTATTTTAACAATAGCAATCATTACTACATCTAATCTCTTACTCAAGTGTTCGGTGTTGGCTGTGCACTAAACATTGTGTTTTTACTATACAGAGTCCTAAGGTAAGCAAAATTATCAGCAATCGCTTCCATTGAGGAATGTATCTTCAGTTAATCGGTAGGTGTGGAAGTGAGATACAGATGTGTTGTAGAATAACACAGTATAGAAAAATAACCAAGAAAGAAGTCTCCCCTAAGGATTGTAGTTATGGGAAGCAAAAGTGATGGAAGGAAAGGGCTCTCCATAAGGAAGTTGTCAAGGAAACATCACTGTCTTAACTTGAAAACAAGCAAAGAAAATTAAAGGGGGCTAATGCATTCTCATTATAGTGAGAAGTGTGTGTGAAGAAACTATGATTGTAGATGACAACTTCAGAAGATCAACAGGAGTCATTTTGCCTGGAAGATAGTATGCTGACAGAGAATTGAAATGATTCAAGAAAACAAAAGAAAATAGATGTCATAGCTGTAGTAAGCTTTGGTTATAGGAGGATTAGGGATGGTGGCTATTGACATGAATGGCTCTCAGATTTCTAGGCTGTGTTTCTGAGGAGAACATTTATTTGTTTAGCTTACTGGCTGGTTTTGTGTTTCAACTTGACACACCCCACTGGAGTAATCACAGAGAAAGGATCTTCCCTTGAGGAAATGCCTCCATGAGGTCAGCTATAAGGCATTTCTCAATTAGTGATCAAGGGTGGGAGGGCCCATTGTGGGTGGTGCCATTCCTGGGCTGGTAGTCCTGGGTTCTATAAGAAAGCAAGCTGAGCAAGCCAGGGGAAGCAAGCCTCTGTATTAGCTGCTGCCTTCAAGTTCCTGCCCTGCATAATTTCTTGTCCTGACTTCCTTTGGTGATGAACAGCAATATGGAAGTATAAGCTAAAGAAATCTTTTCTTCCCCAACTTCCTTCTTGGCCATGATGTTTTGTGCAGAAATACAAACCCTAAGACATTTGGTTTGTTTGTTTGTTTTTGTTTTAGGTAGAAAATATCAGAAAAGATGGGATATATGTAAGGAAGAGAGGAAGTAATGGAGATTTTCTTACTAAAACTAAAATGAAAAATCTATTGTCCCTACCATTGCCAATCACCTAATTGGTATTTGTACGTTTGTTTGCTATTGTTGTTTTGAGACACCATCCCATTATGTCACCATGCTGCGCTTGAAGTTTGTATCCTACTGTGTCAAGCTCCTTAGTCCTGGGGTCATGGGCATACAGATCCGTGCTGGCCTCAAAATGTATTGTTAATGTGGGAGTGTAATGAGACTTGACTGTTGTCCACATCAAGCCCCAATTATCTGTAATGATGAATGGCCATATAGTCATAAATCACTTAGTAGTGTGCAGTGTTTCATCTTCCTCGTAGATAATCCTATAACAGGGCCAATAGAAGCGTAATAGCACAAATTACATTTCATTCTTTAATTAGATGGCTTCTTCTGGCTCATGTAATTGTTAATTTGGTAGTAGAAATGAAGCAGAATATACAAACATGTATGCAAGATTAAAGCTGGCCTTTAAAAAAAATCTGTGCTAAGTATGTTTTTCTTTACATTAATCCTCAGTAGTTTCCTGGAAGATGTGCTCAGTTTGCTATAATCAGCTTATTGATCTTATCCCCCAAAGTGACTTAAAATGGAGGGAGAGTTTTCATTTGAAAACAAAATAAAACGCTAGGTACTTTTCCTAATTGGCTGCAGGTATCTTTATTTCTGAAAAGAACCATGCCAAGAAAAGTATCCTTTCAGGTTTATTTCAAATTGCATTTATATATTCTTCATATTTTTTTCTTTAGTAATTGACATACAAAAAACATCAGCTATTTATTTATAGCAAATGCTTAATAGCATTTAGACTCCATCAGAAGAATATATCCAATAATGTTTCTGAAAATAGTCCTATTATATTTCCATACCTTTCAAATTTGATTCATTCTTTAAGTATAGATTCTAAGAATGCATGGTGAACACATGTGTCTTAGTTAGGGTTATTATTGATTTTATGAAACATCACGACCAAAAGCAACTTGGGAAGGAAAGGGATTATTTGGCATACATAATCTGAGTCAAAGAGCATTGAGGGGAGCCAAGGCAGTAACTCAAACAAGGCAGGAACCTGGAGGCAGTAGTTGATGCAAAGCCCATGGAAGAGGGCTGCTTGCTGGCTTGCTCAGCCTGACTTCATATAGCACCTAGAACTACCAGCCCAGGGTGGTGCCACCAACATCAATACCTAAGTAGGAAAATGTTCTATAGGCTTGCCTACATCCCATTCTTAAAGAGAAATTTTCTCATTTGATGGTTTCTCTTTTCAGATGACAGTAGAATGTGTTAAAGAGATAGGAAACTAGCCAAGACAACATGACAAATTTGTATTTCATCACCTTAGTCCCCAGTTAAAAAGACAATAGCTCATGGAATTTTAAAACATTAAGTTGACTTCAGAGATGTGGAGCCTGCCTTATGCAGTCATACAGGAGCCCCTGAAGAAGTTAGTGTTAGGCTATAGCAAGCTGAGTGCTGACCATAGTGTTATGTTACTTCATAAATGTAGCTTCTCCCCGAATGCTAACTCCTAAAGTTATTTCACTGAATACTTCGCAGTACTGCTTCAGTTACTTGAGAGTACCCTCTGAGCTTGGCTATCTCTTGTCTTGCTATTTCCACAAACAAGTTACCCAAGACCCAAAGAAATAAGTGACTTATTCCAGTACAGGGAGAACTGATTTCCATACCACCCTGTCTGACTTCCACAACAATTCAGTTAACTAGCAGCCTGTGCTGCCTTTCTGCAAAGCTCTCAGGAGAAACCAATCTGAAAATGCAGTCCCATTCTAATGATTTTTATTAATTTTATATAAAAATATAAAAAATGCATGCTATCTTCCATTAGTGTGAATAATTTATTTTAAACATTTTTGCAAGGGTATTTTTCTTGCCAAAAATGTAAGAAACTCTTATGGAACTTTAGTCAATAATACCCTACAAACTTGATTTAATATATCTACCTCTTCATAGAAGAACATTCTTTATATTCTATGGAGGAATTCTCATTAATATGGCTATTGAGTCAAGTACAAAGTCAGCATAGAATTCCCTAATAGCCTTCAGAAATAGAATAATTTAATTCTACAAAGGTTCCAGTCTGCTTAGCTTCCTTCTTTTACAAAGTAAAGAGGTGAAGTCAGTCCAAAATGCCTTCACGTTCTCATTTCCAGTTTATAATAAACTTATTTGCACAAAATGTTGCTCTTTCCCCTTAAGCCTTTTTATTAGTTAGACATCATTTTTATAGCTGCTGATGCAAATAGCAAGGAATATTGAATGAACTACATTAAACACAGTGAATGTTTGATGAGATTTTTCTCTTGTGCTCCTCTCTACAGACATTAATGTTCCACTAGAGGTATGGAGTGATTTGTTAAGAAAAAAATGGAATAATATGATTGAATTAGGTCCTAGGCATTTTACATAAATAATCTTCCTAATTTATTGTTTTTAAAATATAATATGCATATGCTTTATTTTATCATTTAAAAATGGAAAAACTCTAAAGCACAATGAAAAATATTATGCCAAAAAATTGTATAGACAATTTCTAAAGTAAAATTCAAGAATTCCTGTAGCCATACCTCCCTTGTTAGTTTTCTTCCAAACAGTCTGGGAGAATTTCAATAGATACCTTCTAAATATTGTGAGAAAAGGGGATGATAGAATTTTTTATATGAGGAGTCAAAAGCACTGGTCAAGTCTTGTAGAAGAAAAAGGTGATGTAGAGAACTGTTAGTGTTAGGGGCAAGATGAAAGTAGTAGGGATGGAGAAAGGGAGGGAGAGAGTGAGAGATAAAGGAAGAAGAGAAAAGAGTTGGAGAAGGAAAGAGGGAGGGAGGAAGGGAAGGAGGGAGGGAGGTGATAAAGGAAGGATAAAGGAAGGAGAGATGGAGAAGGGAAGAGAGAGGGAAGGGGGAGGGGGGAAGGAGGGAAGGAGGAAGGGAGGGAGGGGGTGAAGGATAAAGGAGGACAAGATGGAGAATGGAAGGGAGAGGGAAGGAGGGAGGGAGGGAGGGAAGGAGGGAAGAATAAGGGAGGGAGAGATGGAGAAGGGAAGATAGAGAGGGAGGGGGTGAAGGATAAAGGAGGAAGAGATGGAGAAGGGGAGAGAGAGGAAGGAAGGGAGGGTGGGTGAGAGGTCCCTGTGTGAGGACTGAAGCTGGATTCAGAGTAACCAGGGAACCAAGAAAGTGAAGAGGGAAGAAAGCATATTTGGGAGTTGCTCAAGATCTACAGAGAGCAAAGCTATCTAACAAAGGAAGACTTGTAAAATGAACTTCAGAAAGTCCCTTTTTACTGTGTTTTAAAAGCTGAAACAGTACTTTGATTTTTCTAAGTTGCAACTTCCTTTAATGCACTTTACTTTGAGTCTGGGTTTTGTGGGCTCTTAATTTATGTTATAATGAAAGATCTGTGTGGTTGCTAAAATGAAGGTTCCATTCTAGCAGTTCCTGCATAAGTCCTCCTGTCTTCCTGAATCTTTTCTGTTTAGAACACAACAAGGACATAGAAAAATATAAAATGCTATCTTAGATTCCATCCAGATGTCAACAGTTCTGCACCATAGGCAGTGAAGCAAATATTGAATGACCACTCTCAGCATTGCAGCTAAAGGGAAGAATCCAGAGTCTCACACTGAGTTAAGCAGTGTCATTTAGGCAACTGAAAGTGAAAGTAAGAATGTCAGCTCCTCTAGGCTACTTGGATGCATCCACATCAGAAACACAGGTTTCTCTCCTTCCTTTAACACCAACTTCAGACATTTATCCCTGCAGAGTTACTCTTATCTCTAAATTTTCAGATGCTTATCATTTATCAATTTTTTAAAATAAAAATCCCTTCAGTTTGCTCATCTATCCCCTTAATGGACACCTGCTTTGAACTAACTTGCCTCATATACTCTTACCCCACTCCCATGCTGCAGGACAAGGTGGTAATGTCCTGTGTTTACCTACAGAATATAAAAATGACAACAGATCTTTGAGTCTCTCCATAACACCAGACTACCTCTTACATTACCTCAGGGAAACTGTCAGTGCCTCAGCTGAGGAAGTTGTGTCCTATTTTAAAGCTAGAATTATAAAATAGCTATGAAGAGCTTCCTTCTCTTCAAATCAAACTGTCTCCCTGGACTGGGGTCTGAAATTGGAACAGAGGTATGCAGTTGAAAAGCAAAATGTAGACGGTTAAATGTCCTCATCAAATTAAGAACTACATGATGATGAGAAATATTTGGGTCAGATATATTCTTGCTCTTGAATGATCTCGTTCATTGTGTCAAAGAACAAATTGTATAATCTCCCCCCTCCCCATCTTTGGAAGCTACCACAGGGTACTAGTTAGTCTACTCTTATATAACACACATACACACACACACACACAAAGCAAGACAGAGAGAGAGAGAGAGAGAGAGAGAGAGAGAGAGAGAGAAGAGAGAGAGAGGGGGAGAGAATATCAATAAATTAACAGTCATAAAAAAGCTGCATAAGTAGCAGAAGATGGCATAGTCAGCCATCACTGGGAAAAGAGGCCCCTTGTTATTGCAAACTTTATATGCCCCAGTACAGGGGAATGCCAGGGCCAAAAAGAGGGATTGGGTAGGTAGGAGAGCAGGGCAAGGGGAAGGTATAGGGAACTTTCGGGATAGCATTTGAAATGAATATAAAGAAAATATCTATTAAAAAAAAAGAAAAATATAAGCTATGGCAATCCACTTCCCCTTTTTATTGAAAATAATTTTTTTCTCATATACTATGTGCTCATTGGTTTCTCCTCCCTCTACCCCTTCTAATTTCTTCTCCTCCCTTCACCTCTACTCCCTTTCTGTCTCTCATAAAAGAACAGGCTTATTAGACATGACAACAAAACATAACAAAATAAAGTATAATAAGACAAAAATCATTTTTTCTTTTCTTTTATTGGATATTTTATTTATTTACATTTCAAATGTTATCTCCTTTCCTGGTTTCCCACCGAAAACCCCCTCATACCATTCCCCCTCCCCCTGCTTCTATGAAGGTGTTCCTCCACCCACTCACCCACTCCAGCCTCTCTGCCCTGGCATTCCCCTACACTGGGGCATCGAGCCTTCACAGGACCAAGGGCCTCTCCTCCCATTGGTGCCCAACAAGGACATCCTATGCTACATATGTGGTTAATACGACCAATATTAATTGCTCATTGAAAAATACTCAAAATATATATCCAACCAATTTAGGACAGATAATTACTTAGACATTTGATATGTCTCAGGAGGATAATATAAGTTAAAGCTTTCTATACTACTTTTAGAGCCATTACTGGTTCAATATGCAAATTTAAAATGCTAAATTTATATTTAAACATATCTTATAGAAGAAAAAAATTATAAAAATGTCTTTGAGAGTTTCATATGTCACAATAAAATATAAACACAATTTATATTGATTTCAGAACAGGCAAAGCTCACTGAAAGTGAAAATACTAACTTTACTGTAACAAGAAATCCAACTATGTTTAAAGCTATAATTGGCTTCATTTATTTGATGGTTTTTAAGGTGTTTCCTATCAGCTCAGAAGCACCATTAAAACTAATTTTTCTTGAAGCACCCTTCCCATAAGTTGTTTGAGAATTTTCCAGTTGTCAACAGTGAAAACCAGGTTTTATGAAAGTCCAGTAGTGTTGCCCATGAGAAGTTTGAGAAATGCCCTTCCTGCACTGTCCCATGTGATAGTCCTACTCAAACATAGTCATTGGACAGATGAATACCATTATCAATATTGGGGAACTGAGTTTTAAAATATTTATACACCTCCCCTCCCATTCTCCACTGTATTCTTCTTTCTTTTCTTCATGTAGTAAGTGGCGCTCTATTAGAAGTGCAGTCCTAGTACAAATATCATAAACTTATGACTATCAAAGAGACACCTACTCTTATCCTGATCTTTAGCCATTTGTCTTGGAATTTTTGACTACACACTGATGCAAGAAATTACAAATACTCAAAAATAGGAGGAGTTTAGCAGTGCTATTCTTGTATGTGAATAAATCAACAATGAACAGAAACACATTTAGGAAGGATACATGGTTTTATAATAATTATGTGACACACAGTTACCTTCACTCATGAAGAAACCCTTGAAGGTTCAGTAAATGGCACCAATAAAACTGGTGATCTATTTGGAAATGGACATTAATTCACCTATACCATATTTTATGATGGAAATATCCACAAGAGCCAGAGTTGCTCAGCTTTTGCTACTGATAAAAGTACCAACTCAAAACATATCTCTGTGAAAGGAACTTGTGCCGGAAATCCTCATTCTGAGGATTCACTGGCAGTTGAATTGATGCCATTTCTTCTCTCATAATACTAACATTTAGTTTACTTCAAATTCATCAGTAGTATTACTAAAGGACCCATAGAGAGTCACTTCTATTTAATATAAATAAAATCCAAATACAATAAAACATTTGTGTGTGTGTGTGTGTGTGTGTATGTGTGTGTGATTGTGCCATCCTATAGTCATTTAATAAATCTTTGTAAAGAGAAAAGAAAAGGTAGAGAGAGGGGAAGTGAGGGAAGAAAGGGGAAGGAAAAAGGAAGGGGAGAATAAAATGAGTTTTCTATCAAATCGCGCAGAGTGGTGACATTGATATTAAATTATCCTATTCCACTGATGAGTTGGATGATAAAGTAAGAATAGATACAGTGTGATTTCCTTATCCCTGAGCCCTACATAATGCAAATCATACCAATTTGGCCCACACAAGGTTGCTACAGATTTTTGATAAGGTATGCTGGAGAAAATAAAAATCTTCTTTGTATTGTCACAAAGGCAAATGTATTTCATGACTCTCTACCATTGCTAATTACATAATTAATCTAACTAAAGTGACCAAAAAAAAATGTCACCGGGAATTATAATGTCCCTACTATCATTTTTAAATTGAAAGAGGTTTTGTTAAAGTATCAGTAGATAGGATGTAAAATAAAATAAAATAAAGATGAAAGCAACGTTATGTCAGATGAGGGGGATGTTCAGAAGGCAATCAAAGCACTAGAGATTGGGGAACCAGCATGTGGGTGAGACTGAGGGCAATAGTGTACTCTGGAGCACACAGCATAGGGATAGGAAACGTCCCTTTGAGTCCTATTGATCAGAATTCTGACTTTCTGTTCCAGTCACTTATTTTGTAACTGTTAGTTTTCCCATGTGGGAACTGTGTGGCACTCTACTAAAAGAGGGTAAGGATTTAATATGATAGCAATACAAAGCACTGGCCCTAAGCCAGCTGTTTCCTGCGTGCTCGGCGCCAATTCCAACATGGCTGCTATTGATTCTTGCCTATAACTGGTCACGGTTTACGGTATTATATCATGAGCATTTCATACAGGCACAAAGATTCACCCAAAGCACTCTGAAAGTACCAGTATTTATAGAAATACCACATTCAGTATCACACTGGGATTTTCAGTGTCATAGGGGCTTTTGTTCTGGAAATTTCTTGTTCTTGAAGTTATTGACAATGAAAGTGAAAATGAGTCTCTCATAAACACAAGTGTCTTGGACACACATGGGCAAACTTCTTCTTACTTTGTGTGAGTATTTCTTTAATATGAAATTCAAATTTATGTTCACAATGCCTCTAACAGATATGAATATTTTACTTTCTCTTTTTTGAAGGAGGGGAGGAAGATGAATTTTATTGATCTGTAAAGAAAAGGGGGCATCCTCTCAGAGGGGAAGAGGAGGGAAAGTGGGGGCAAATAACAAAAGGAAAAAAACCACTTAGTTAGATAGAATATTTTGAATTTAAAAAGAGATGTGTTCATGTAATCCAACCATCCACAAAACAAGTGAACTACATAATGCATAAGTATTATTTATCAGCAATGTCCTATCTAGACTGAATCCTTTGGAAGAACCTCATGTCTACTTTGAGTGTCTCTTGCATTCCTCTTCTCATGGTGCCTAACTGATCATAAGAAAAGTATGTTCAGGATGAAAAGGAAGGAAGGAAGGAAGGAAGGAAGGAAGGAAGGAAGGAAGGAAGGAAGGAAGGAAGGAAGAGAAACACACAGGACTGGGGGAAACATTTCAACCCAATTTTCTCTTACAACTCTGAAAGCAAATTTAACATAATAAAGAGAACATGCTGTGCTAACTTTACATTGAGGTGTGAGGAAAGTAACCTAAATATTCAAAGTGATACTGGGTAATCCCTGACAAGGCCTTTTATCTCCCTCTCTGAGGACTACAGGAGCCAAGAAAGTAAGATATCTTCTACATTTAATTCTAAAAGTATGCATTTTACTCCAGCCTAGATTCTACTTTGTCACAAGACTGACAATATCATATAACTTCCTAATGCGTTTCTTCCAAAGCAGTGTGCTGGAACAACACCGTGGCATTGATTCATTCTACACGGTTGATAGTGCGACTGTATAATTAGAAGAACTGTGAAGAAAGCTTTCACACTTCTGCCCCGGTTGAAGAAATAAACAGCTCCGTGGGAAGAATCTTTAAAACATTAAAGGATTTAAAAATAAGTGTTATGTTTGTGATTCATGCAGCCCATATTAATTTGAGATACATTTATCATTTAGCTAAGTAGAATGATAACTTGGGTGAGCAATGCTTCCTGCCGAATGACGGGCTTGGTGTGATTACTACAGAGAACAGCAGAAGTTGGCAAGGAAGAATTAAGAGAGGGATTTTCAGAAATTTAGTATGCATATGAAATACCTAGACTTCCTCAAAAAAGTCTCAAACCAGTTCTCTGAGGTTCTCTTTTAATAAGCAGAGTTTTATCCTAGAAGTCTGCATACTAAATAAGACTTGAGGCTATTTGCTTCAGGTAATCTTAGCATAACAATAAAAACATACCCAGACAGAACCCAACCTTCTGTGAATCAATATAGGAAGGGAGAATCTAAGAACAACTCAGTTATTTGGGAGCAAGTCTGCCTTATGCCTTCAAATTCAATTTATGCATCTTCCTACAGGGTGTCTTCCTATAAAATTTCTTATAGGATTAAACCCTATATATGTACCTATATGTGTGTTTGTTTATAATACATGTTATTGTGTATTATATATAATATATATAATGTGTATATATAATGTATAAATTGTGATAGTTAATATTGTCAACTGAAGAACATACAGAATTGCATAGGATCCAAAACTGAGTATGTGTATGAGGAAGTTGCTACATTGGGGAACTGAGTTGGAATCTTACCATAAATGATAGTATCACTTTTCTACGAGTTGCAGACCTTGCCTAAATAAAACAAAAGGGAGACAAACAGCAACACTCATCTCCTCTGCTTCCTGACTGGGGATGCAATGAGATCGGAGGCTTATTTCATCATGAATTCCTCACCATGATTGATTGTACCTCTCCTTTCTAATGCTATTTTGTCAGGAATTTGTCACCTTAGTAAGAACAGTAGCATACACATAGACAGGCATATCTACACACACACATACACACACACACACACACACACACACACACGTATTTGAGTCCATCAGAGTTTTCATTCTTATCCACTGATTGCCTCCAACACTTCACTGAAGCAGCTGTTGCCTTTTCCAAGGAAGCGTATTACAAGCATGTTCTGACATGCCTCTGCCTCTCAAATCATGTTCTGACAATGCCTCTGCCTCTCCAGGCTTCAGGATGATTGTTTACAGTTTTTCTAATGGGTCCAAGAGACATTGATGATAACATAGACATAAAGACCCACAATACATATTCTTGCTAGTATTAAGCTGATTATATATGTATACATATACACATATACATGCACAATGTATATAGAGAAATATATATGTGCATGTGTATATAGAGTAAGAATCTGATGATATAGAGACCATTAAAGACCTGTTATTTTCCATTAGCAATGAGGAGATTTGAAATTTCATTCAGAACTTGCCTAGACTGGTACACAACATGGCACTCTTCATACACAGAGATACCACCTGAACTTTGAATACTGATGTATTTGCGATGGAGGATAATTGATTGTCTTGAGTTGCATACACAGTGGGAAGTTCACCAGGCTTCATTGAATAGTTCCATGCCAATGGCCATATAGATATCCCTATTGGGTCATGAAAACAAAATAAAATCACATGAACTTAGGAAAGGGGCTCATAGGAAGAGGAGGTGATTGACAGACGGGATGAGAAGGGTGGAGAGAAATAAAAATGTATTATATTTGAAATTGTCAAAGAAAAGTTTTAATCACTAAAAGATATAAAATAAAAAAATGCAATTAATTATGTAAAACACAAAGGGAACAAATCAGAGTTCTGAGGCAAAGAACACTGGTCTTAGGAGCCATGAGTCAAATCACCATTACAGGCATTGTTTATAACAATTGTTTATAACAATTGCAAAGAAGAAAGAAAGATTTTAGAATGTTCCACATATTCCTCATTATTGCAATTATGTACAAGAGCAGATTTACTCATCAGGATGCCATAGCAGGCATCATTTTAATAGACACAAATTAAAAACTTAACAACAACAACAACAACAATAACAACAACAAAAGACATAAAGAAATATGAGTATCTAATTCAAATTACTGAGAGAATGTTTCCTGTTTCTGTCCTGACATTTAACAAGTTTCCATTCCCACTCTAGTACTCATAAAAAGAAAAAAAATTGACACATAAAAAAATCAACGGCTACCTCCCACCCACTGTGATGGGCACAGAGACACCTTGTTCTTCTACCAGTAAGGGTCAGAACAGTTGGCTGTCCTTTGCTTATCCCAGCTTGATGCCTGGCTTGGTGGCCAAAGCTGGCTTATGCCTATGACTCATAAAAATCAAATTGAATCAAATCAAATCCAGGCAGCACTGTGCAGGAGGAGAAAGACAGACACAGGCATGAAGACTGCTGAGCCACACATAGACCTGCCCTCCAGTGCATAACACAGGCAGACCACAGATACCTGCTTGCTGTTATGCCTGTAGCATGGATAAAGGATGTCACCCAAGGACCTGCCATATGGTCAGCCTGCAGCAGGAGGTTATCACAATGAGCAAGTTTGTGGTGGTCAGATGGGAGAGAAAGAGAAGTGGAACAGTTTGAGCATTGTGAAGAGAGATGGTGGAGAGTAATAGTCTGTTGTGTATAGCCTACCTGGCCACCTGAGGCCATGTGATGTCCCAGTTTGAGATGCTGTTGAGAGCCATGTCTCAGTCTATAGATATGTAGTAGCAGGGGGCCAATGTCCATGGCTCATATTGCCACTAAAGAACATGGAGATGTCCCTGGTTGGTCAGCCACCAGGAACTGTGTCCAGGACTGTGCATAACTGGTGATCCCACCCCTTACTGCATACTGTGCTCTGGAGAGCTTGCCCCATCCCTCACCAGCTTCAGTGTTCAGGAGAGCAGGCCCTGTATTTTGCCCAGGCAGCACAGTGGAGCTCATCATAGTAGCAGGGGAGTGTGTGAGCCCGCCCCAAGGGTATGAGTATGAGAGCTGACCCCACTTCAGAGTTGGGTAACATAAGCACAGAGAAGATCCCCCTCCTCAGTGTGCCCCTCACCACTTCCAGCAGGCTGGAAAGCTGCCTACAGGGTCATAAGATTCAGAGTGCTAGCCTTGCCCTGACCTTGCCAGGACAACACAGCAGAGCTGACCCTGAAGGCAGGAGTTCTGGGGAGCTAGTCCCAATGGTGAGAGCGTGGAAAAGCTGGCCCCACCACTCATCTGCCATGAGGTAGCTTAGGTCCTAAGGTGATACCTTAGGTGAGCACTGACTGCTCTTCCTGAGGTCCTGAGTTCAATTCCCAGCAACCACATGGTGGCTTACAACCATCTATAATGGGATCTGATGCCTTCCTCTGGTGTGTCTGAAGAGAGCAATGGCGTACTAGTATGCAGAAAATAAATAATCTTTTTTAAAAAATTATATTGAGATTGAACCCCAGAGTCAGGGCCGAGCTGTCCCTTACCCCTTGCCACCTTGAGGCAGTAGACTGCAGGATCATTAGAGATACTGAGCTGCCCTGACCTTAGTTACCTGCACCACTCAGGAGAGTGGGTCCTGCATCTTACCTGAGCAGCACAGTAGGGCTGGCCCTGGTCAAGTGGGAGCCATTGGGCCAGCTCTGAGGATTGAGGAAGGGAGAGCTGTCCAGCAACTCATCTACTGTGAGGTGGCATGGGTATAGGGGTGAAACCCTCACTTGTCTCTCACCACAGGTAATAGTCCACTGGCCTAGGAGCCATTAATGCTGGTGATCTTGCCTTGCCCCTCACCAGCTGTAGCACTCAGGAGATGGGACCCTGCACCTCATCTGGGCAGCACAATGGATCTGGCCCTGATGGTGAACATAGAGGTGAGACAACCCAGAGGGTGTAAGAGCAGGAGACCTGGCCCAGCCCCACACAGGCTGTAGCACTTGGGACAATGAGGCCTATACATTGCCTGCATAGCTTCAGCACAGTGAAGCTGACTGTGGAGGCAGGTGTGGGTTGGTTAAGCTCCAGAGGACAGGAGAGCAGGAGAGCTGCATCTGTATCCTGCTGGCGGCAGCATTGGGTGGCCTCGTCAATGCAGTGCTGGAGAACTGACCCTGGTAGTGCAGATAAGGGTGAGCAAGGGAATGACTAGCTTAGCTATCACCCAGACCCAAATCCAGGGCTCTGAACTGGCCCACCCCAAAGTCTATATTATCTGTGAGTGGTTGGGATGCTTGAAAGGGCCAGCCCTGCTGTTTCAAAGGTGCAGGATTTCCACAACACAGGCTAACAACAGAATAACCAAGAGTCCTGGTGAGAATCCAACATTGATGGTGTCACAGAAACCAGAGATCTCGAACCTAACTAATAATTCATTGCAATGAATATTTTCAAGTAATGCAATATGTGTATATGTGGGTAGAGGAATATACTCTGGGACATACTAGGATATGCTATAGATTCCATGGTTAGTTCTCTGTGCTTTGGTTTATGTTGTTATTGTTTGTTTATGAGTGGTTTTTTTTTTTTGTGGGGGGAATTTGCAATAGAGAAGGGCAGATATGAGGGAAGTGGTAGGGGGTATGAGTGGGACTCAGTGCATTATCTGAAACTAACGAAGAATCAGTAAAAGTTTAAAAAAAACACAAAAATCAATGATTTCTCTTGGACTCATCAAATAAACAAGACTGCAAGTTACTGACTGAGACTTAGAGAGGCAGAGGCAATGTCAGAACATATTTGTGAGATACTTACCACCAGTGTCATAAACAGGCAGCTATTTCAGTGAGTTTGGAGGCTGAAGGAGGGCAGAATGAGACGCCCTGGGATGGCCATCCTCTCATGCTCTGTCTCACTGTGAACTTCACTTCCAAGATCCACAATGGCTTCTCACATTTTGAGATCAGAGAAGGATCCCCTTCTAGCTGTGGCAGGGAGTGGAGAAATGCAGTCATCATGAAATATAAATGTAAAATACAGTCTGATTTCTCTAAACCAAAGGCTTATTGTCCAGACACCAATAATTTGGGCACATCAGTTCAGTTTGGATATCAGCATCCTCTCACTAAAACCCACAGATCCCTCCCTTTCTGTGCTACATAATAGGCCCAGGTCAAGTAGTCAGAACCAGAATTCATGATCTGGGAAACCTTCAGTAAGGCATGGAAGCTGGGATGCTTTAAGCTACACCACTATGAAAGGAGCAGTGAAAGTCACAGCGCACTAACTTAAGGGTCTTTGTTGACTCATGGGATTATAGGAATTTTTCTCTCTGTCATAACTTGCTGCCATGTTAAAAGAGCTCTGCTTAACTTGTAGTGAGTCATAAGGAAAGCTTGCATACACAAAGAACCTCTCTGAAGATAAGCTATTTAAGGAAAGGAAAAACCAAGCATGAGAGACAATGAAAGATCCAATAAGAATTTAAAGTCCTTAGCACTCATCCTATAGCAGGCAATAAATGTAGCCCCAGGTCTAGCCACATTACTATAAATATTCTCTTAAAAAATCTATTCAGGTGAAATAACAGAAATAGCATATCTAATCCCTTCCCTCTCCCTTTCTCTCATACATGTGTGCGTGTGTTATCACAAAATTATAAGACACTCCAAAGAGCAGAAATGTAAAGCACAATAAAAAATTAATCTAAACAGTACACAGACATGGCATAGATACTAGAATTAACCCAAAAACTTGAAGTGACTAATCAAAGTGTTGAGTTTTATTTGAAGAAGTATGTAGAATGCAAGACTAGGCAGATAATATAAACAGAGAGGCACAAACTCTGGGGAAGCATGAAATGGAAATACTAAGAACCAAGAGCACAGCAACAGAACTGGAGAATGACTCCACATTAGTAAAAATAGGCATGGCCAAGGTAGATTATCATACATGTCATCAAGTGTGTGTGCAAAGATGAAACAGAAAAATGAAAATATAGGCCAGTCCATTCAGTCCCTGTGGGACAGTTCTTTTCTTAAAAAAAAAAAAATATAGCATATATGCTAATAAAGCCAAATAAGAAGAGTAAAGAGATCACAGAGAAAAGAAATATTTTACTTTGTAGCAACCCAGGGACCACGGGACCCAGGGACCTCCAGCATCCACATAAAATGCAGGAGTATGTAGGAGCCTATCTGTTAGCTCTGTGTTCAGATAGTGAAGTAAGAGGAGCCACCGTTGAGCTAGCTATTGAGACTAGCTAATCAGTAAGCTCTGAGTTCACTGAGAGACGTTGCCTCCGTGAATAACATGGGGAACAAGCGATTCATGAAGACACTTGATATGAGTAAAATATTTGTAGGGACAAAAGAGGAAAGTTTATCAACCTCAAAACTGGTGTTGAGGATAGCTCTGCTTGCAAAGGAGAAGAGAAATACTGTCTCACAGTCAGAGAGCTTTCATAAGGAGCAGACTCACTCTCAACCGCTATTGGCAGTAGTTCTCTAGGCTAATTGAAAAATGTCAGAAATGTGGATCCATATCAGCAAAAAAAGAGTACCGGTGAAGAAAGACATGAAATGTCACTTTATTATTATCCTTACTGCATCCGAAGTACTGCTCTTTAGTATGCAAGAGTAACAAGGCATTTGAATGTGCAGCTGAGGGCAAGAACTGAGAACAGGGTTCATAGACAATGCTCAGTCAAAGCCAGGCCGGACCAACCAGAGAATATAATGAATTAAATAAGGAACATAAAATACAGTTAAAATAAATTCAATTAAATCCATATTTAGTATATAAATGACTTACATGTACTAATGATAAGACAGATTTTGCAAAAGGACGAAAAACTATGAGGCCCACCTATATGTTGTCCATCAATATATATATATATATATATATATATACAATGATTCAAATAGGTAAAAATGCAGGGAAAGGGAAAATGTGTCCTGTTAACAGTGTTATAAGTAAAACTTGAATGGCTATTTTAATTTCACAAGGACTTAGAACAAATAAAACTGTCAGTGATAAAGAACCACATTATATGATGGTAAAGCTGCTACATAAGAAAACATATAAAAGCCCTCATTTAAAAAGGTAGCTAACCACACAGCATCAAAATTTGGTAAGGGTGTGTATACAAAGCTCACTCAGTAAGCAATGTCTCTCAAGCATGGGTTTGGATCCCCAGTATCCATACAAACAAAATATCAAGTGTGGTTATGCATAAATATGTAACCCTAATAGGTGTAGATGAGACACAGGTAGTGAATGGACTCTATCCAACCTGAGCATATTAAGCCTGCCTCTGGCAAGCCTTATTCTTCTCTCCAATTCCCACTGCCTTGCTCAAAACCATTAGGTATGTTTTTAATGTTAGCCTTCAAGGTCTATTCCCTTATTTGGCCAATTCTCCCTACTAAGGTTGACTACCAAGGTCCTGCTATTAAAGTATTGAAGTCCAGATATCAAAAGCCCCTTTTGGCTCACCTAATTACCATGTCCAACTTAAATTACACACTTCATCCTAACAGAGGGCTTCTCATCTTACCTTTGTAAACTACCACTTTCCTATGTGCCACATCTGTCTCCGCTGTGTCTAGAGACAGTCCTTTGTTCTCTGGACAAATACCCCTGCCCTGTTTCCCTTCTTCTCTTCCCCTTGCCCCTCATCCTCTTGTATTTGTCTTTTATTCCTTGACCTCTGTCTCTTTAGTACTGAGAACTTGGTCTCAGGAGTCCTAAACTGATACTTTTCCTTTCAGGTGGACCCCAGAGCTCACCAGCCAGTCTCTCCAGCCCCACTGGTAAGCATAAGGTGAAGAAGAGACCCTAACTCAAAGTAAAAGGCTGAGAGCTGGTGAGCAGCTCAGTGTGTTGAGTGGCTAGTTGCCAAGTCCGAGTGTGATCCCCAGAAACCATAGGGTAGAAGTTAACCTCTGACCTCTAAGCATACAATGTGGCTCACACACATGCAAAATAAATACGTCAATGTAATATCAGGAGATGCATAATCAAGGACTACATCTCACATTAATTTCTGGCCTTTTCATGCACATGCATCCTCACCGCACATAGACACACATAAATCACACAAACACACATGATTCAGTAGGTAGAAATGCTCTCCATATTGTGTAAGATGACTTCTTCCAACTATCTGTGTATTGCCCACAGAGATTCTAGTGTGCAAGCTGTTTTGTCTTTATTTTGAGGAAGCTGGATGAATACAGGCCCTGGGTAGACCTAGAAACAGCACCATCTGTTAGGCACCATCCATACAGTGCAGGCAGCTTATTTCTTGGACAGAAAGGAACCCTCAATGCACTTATTGGGGAGAACTGGAATGGTAAAGACACATGTATACAGTAAAATATTATCAGGGAAACCACACTCAAGAATTTATCAGGCATATCAGATTGAAAAAAGGGTGTAATTTGTTGGCTTGGACCCAATAAAGTGACAGATACCTAATACTGTGGTGGCTGAGATCCATACCAACCTATTACCTGATAGCTAGTGTCTATGTGTGTGTCAAGGACTGAGGACTTCCTGTCTTAGCTTAGTCCTCCTTATTGATCCTGTCTCCTTAATCGTCTGCCTATTCACCTATTTGCTTGTCTGGACCCGGCCCCAGACCTGACCAATTTCCTGAATCTGAAAGTTCCCTACTTACTCCCCATGGAGTTTGACCATTTCTCTCTGCAGCTGAATTCTACACCTTTGCTCCTGATTCCAACATCTACCTCTCATCACTTGTCTCACTCAGTGTCGCATCTTCCTCAGCTCACATCTGAGGATTTTAACTCTGCCAGGGCTCTTCTAACTTACAGTCATTCTGTAACACACATGGTCTCTCTCTCTCTCTCTCTCTCTCTCTCTCTCTCTCTCTCTCTCTCTCTCTCTCTCTCTCTAACACACACACACACATCCTTTGTGTTTGATGATATGAGTATTGATACATAACAAGTAAGACTTGGATATTTTACCTTATTGGGCATCAACTAAAGTACCAAGGGAAGTGGATTTTATGGCACATTGCTGTCCCTAAACTTGCTAAAACCTGGTGAGTTTATTGTGAATCAGTTGATTCTGACACAGTAGAAAGAGTCAGTGTGGTCATCTGTAATTCTAGCATGCACCCTCATGGCACTTGGCATTAATAAAACAATGAAAGACTGTTGTATTTCCCATTAAAGTAACAACAATAAAACAAAAGTAGCAAAAATCTGAGAAGTGGTGTTTTTAGATCTATGTTAAAATGGAGGAGAAAATCTTGCTAATAACTTTATTAAGCTTTATAACTTTATTAAGCTAATAAGCTTTATTACATTTTAATTTGACTTTGTCTCATCACTCCTTTTCGATATGCAGTAGCCTCAAAAAATTAATAGCCCCAATTCCCAATGCAGTTTGGAAGTCACCTGCTGGAAAGAGTATATTCACAGCTCTTTTCTAAGTCCTATTCCAAAAGAATTTTTCTTTTTGACCTGTCTAGCACTCACCGGAAAGAACCTAGTTGCAAGGCTGTTTCTTATTGACCTGACATAGAACAAGCCCAGTGTAAAAAGCCTTTTTCTCTAGAGGTACTTGTTGAAAACAATTATAACAAACAGGTTAACCTCATAGCTGTCTGAAGTGGTCAGTAATGTTCAGGGGCAACAATACACCAGCTGGGAAACTTCTTTGGAGAAAATCTGCGTAATCCTCTGTCTGCAGAGGATGTCTTCCACCCAAGCCCAGGAATCTAGGAAGCTACCTGCATGCTGTATCTACACTGAGGATCGTGTAAATGCACAGAACGTTCTGGAGAGGCTAGACATTCTCACCTTCAGCTGACATGAGGGGAAGCAATTAAAGTCTGGAGTGAAGGCAGAGACAGAAATGGCATCTGCCTAAATGATAATAGAAGCATGCCTGGACATGGAGAGCCCCTAGCAAAGATGAACTACTGATTGTGCCTAATCATTCCAAAAACTGTCTTTCTAATATTAACTGGGTACTCAGGTAAATAAGCAGACATCTTAATGACCATTAACAATTAAGAATAACTCTAAATATTAATTCTACAGAGTCACTAAAGTAAACAACTTTAATTAGTGTGAAGTTGAGAATGGCTCTTATTGAGTACAAAGTTTCCTTCCAGGGTTCTGAAAAAATAATTTAGAGTGAAATGGTGATTGTTAAACCACAGCTTTAATATAATAAAAACATCCCTCATTAAATGATAAGTACTTATAATAAATAAATTATCTCTCAATACAACCAAATGGAAAACTAGACTTTATTCTGGAAGACTATAACAACCTTCTATATAATTGATAAATGCAATGAGTAGATTATTAATAAAATATGGATGATTTAAACAGCTCTGCCTATGAATTTGCTCTTAGTAAAATTATAAAATGATATAGAAGATAGTAGCAAAAGGTAGACCCAAAAATATTTACTCAGATTTGGTTTATAATAGATGCTCCAATAATTCTAAAATAGTAAATTTACAAAAAACATATTATCAGACCACAATAGCCTATATTAGAAATCAACAGGAAAAAATGTAGATGGAAAATCCCTCAGTATTTAGAAGTTAAGCAATACTCTTCTTAGCATATTTATTATAAAAGACTGTCAAAATAGATATGGAGGTACATGCCTCTCATCCCAACATGGAGAGTCAGACCCAGGAAGATTGCAAATTTGAGGCTCTCTTAAGCTGTCGGTGTATAAGTAGTTAGAATATGGCCAGCCTGAGCTACATGTTAATGGTACACTGTGGAGTCTCTCTACAGACTCCCTTCATTTCCCCACCTTTTAATTTCTGTAGAAAGAATTCTGATTAGATGAGCAGAGCATAACATTGAAAATATATGGAGTTTATTACATATAAACTCGAACAGTGGGTAGGATCTCCTTATGAACTCCTTTCAGTTACCCACCTTGTATTTATGCAGAATGTATTTTAATAAGATACACAGAGCATGACATGGAAGATTTGTAGAGTTTATTAAATGTGAACTTGCCCATCCTCAAGGATGAAACTGAGTCAGGCCCTAAAGAACTGTTACATCGAAGACCACACTTAAGACAAAAGGGGGATATTATCTATGATAACATAATGCTGTGTCCTTTTTAAAAACAGAGCTTCAAGGTAGATTTCAATGTCAAGTCTCTACCTAGGACTTGAGAAATGGCTCAGATGAAGATCTTTTGACTAGTCATCAAAATCTAGCACTTTCCTTTATTGCTTTTAAAAGATGCTGATTATGATGAAGGATGGACTCATCAACTACTAGTAGTTACTAATACTACTACTAGTACTAATCTACTACTCTTTGACTATCTATGTAGCAGGAAAACAATTGCTTTATAATCCAAAGACAAGGATGTTAGCTCAAAGTGGTAGAACACTTGTCGAACATGCTGATGCTCTGGATTCACTGCTCAGTTATAAAGTTTTTTAAACATAGCTAAAATATATATCTTATAAAAATCAGCATATTGAAAAGAAATTTCATAGTACTAATTTCATGTATAAGACAAAAAAATCATAACTTTAAACTTAGAAAGCTAGAGAAAGTATAGTAAGTTAAGAAATCAAAATAAGAAGAAAATGTTAAAATGAGAACAGAAATCCATGTAGAAATCTTTTGAAAGATAGATTATAGATGATAGTTAGTTAAAAATAGGTAGATAACAGATATAGATGATAGATAGATAGATAGATAGATAGATAGATGGATATATAGAGAGATGATAGATACATAGATACATAAATTGATACATTGATAGAAAAGTAGATGATATATTATACATAGAGGTAGATGATAGAGTGATGGAGAGATGGAGAGATGGAGAGATGGAGAGATAGATAGGCAGGCAGATAAATGGACCATTTGGGGAAGCCAAAACTGATTCACTGAAAAAGAGAATAATAAATAAACTGCTAGCCAAACTAAGAATGAAAGGGGGGGGGGGGGGTAAAGAAAAGAACAAGCTAAGGAGGAGAAGGACCTCAAATGTTAGGTATCCTAATATTAGAAATGAGAGATGATTACTGAGCCCATGGACACCAGAAGATAATAAAATAATACCCTCAATGTGTGCAAATGCCATAACTTTTATGAAATGTATGAATGACTTGAGAAACAAAGATGACTTCTAGGAGCCATAGGTGATCTAGGTAGGTTTGTTAAAAATTAACACAATTTTATCTATAATTAATATCATCTCCTGAAGCATCAGGCCAAAGTGGTTTCACCAACTGATAACATAAGACTTCAAGGAAGAAAAAAGCTGGAACTCACACTCCAGTCTCCTCATGAACAGAGAAACAGAAAGAGTTTTTCCTAAAGAATCACATGGTGTCAGCTACCTTCAGGCAAAACATCATAAGGAAATAATCAAAAGGAAAATGGTAAGCATTTCTCAGCAACATAAATGCAAAAGTCCTCAAAACAGTATTAGCAAACCTAACCTAAAATTGCCTGAAGTAAAATACATCTCAGGAAAATAAACCTGGATTTGGAAACAGGCACAAACCTATTTCCCCGCTGAATGGCTAATGTTTTCACCAAATGGTGATGTATTACCTAAGCACTCTAGGAAAAAAGAACCTAGTTACAGGTCCTGTGCTTTCATTTCAAAATGGAGCATAGACTAGGAAATGACAAAGGAATTTGATGGGGAAACACAAGACGCCATTCGGAATACTGTGTTTAGAAATTGGTGCAATTTGTTAGACTTTAGGCAGAAAGGACTGTATATAAGTATTACAGTCTAGATGATAAAGTTGTCATCAGTGGAGCTCTGAGTGTTAATAATTTTTAAAACAGTATGAATGTATGTATAGTAATAGAGCACTTAGGGGTGATGGGGATTGCTTTTGAGAGGGAGATCATGTGTAAACCAGCAGCAGCCAGATGATTCATGTGGTGATGGACTGGAACAGAGATCAGTAGCAACTCGGATCTTGCTAAATGTCAGTAATGGTCTTTAATCAGAGCTATATTTACATGTGTCTGTAGATATATACATAGATAGATGGATGGATAGATGGATGCATGGATAGATAGATAGATAGATAGATAGATAGATAGATAGATAGATAGATAAATAGATGTTATGATAGACAGATAGGCAGATAATAAATTGATTGATTGATTGATTGATTGATTGATATGATAGACAGGTACATAGATACACAGATGTATAGATTGTAGATAGATATGATAGACAGATTGGCAGATAACAGAGATAGGTAGGTAGATAGATAGATAGATAGATAGATAGATAGATAGATAGATGGATGATAGATACATGATAGATAGATAGACAGACAGACAGACAGACAGACAGACAGACAGATAGATAGATAGATAGATAGATAGATAGATAGACAGATAGATGGATAGATAGATAGGTAGGTAGATAGATAGATGGATGATAGATAGATGATAGATAGATGATAGATAGATAGATAGATAGATAGATAGATAGATAGATAGATAGACAGATAGATAGATAGATAGACAGATGGATAGATAGATGGATAGATAGATAGACAGATAGACAAATAGACAGATGGATAGATATGTAGGTAGGTAGATAGATAGATGGATGATAGATAGATGATAGATAGATGATAGATAGATAGATAGATAGATAGATAGATAGATAGATAGATAGATAGACAGATAGATGGCTAGATAGATGGATAAATAGAAAAACAGACAGACAAGAGTTATTATATACACAGACACATTTTCTTCTTTTTCAGCCAAGAAGGCATTAGAAAAAATAGTTGAAATTTTTATCTGAAAATGCTTTTATCATATGATATGTTTTCATTAATTGATTATCACTATAATTATTTGTCCTAATTACTGGTTTTATCCACATTGAGATAAATATTAAAACCAAATAGACAAAATAGTCTATTCATTCTCCTTTTCCATTCACCCATTTAATAAATATTTACTCATTTGGGAACTAAGATTATTCTATCATGGTACTATCAAGTGTAAATATAAAATTTTTAAATATAAAATTTCTTGATCTTGATAATATAAAATCTTGATAATATAAAAATATTCATAATGTGAATATTCATGGGAAATGTGGTACAATCCATGATTTAAATAATAATATGTATAATATACAACGATAGCTACATTTTTATATATTGAATTATTCCAAAACAAGTAAAAAAAATTTTTAGCAACAAACAAAAATTTCCTACTAGTGAAACTGCTTAATTCTTTTTTTGACAGCGTCCTACCCTCAGTTTGAACTCCCCTGTAACTTGACGATCTCAGTCTTTATTAATCTGATTTTACACTCAACACAGTTACCCTCACATACTATCTTACATGGATCATATTTAGAAATTTTAAATGTCTGTTAATGCCATTATTCAACATTTATTCAGAGGCAACTATAAGCCCCTTTCTGGAAATTCCTAAAGTGAATTAGGCATACTTTCTGTCTTTACATAAGTCAGTAGAGAGAGAGAAATATATCAAAAACTATTTAAATGCACTATATCTAAATGAATCCTGGGACTACATGGGATTAACCCTTATCTTAGCCTGAAGGGCAGCAAAGATTCCTGGCAAATGCCTTCTCTATGCTGCAATACTAAACGTTTGAGGAGGGAGGTAGTCTGCACAAGGCTATCAATAGGGAAGACATATACAGCACAGGTGAAAAGTGGAGCCCATGGAGACCTGCAAACACAGGCAAGAGGCAGGGTAACTAGATAGTGAGAGGCTAACGTTGCTCTGCTATAAATGGAGGACTTCTAAGCAAAAAGAATTGTATAGCCATATTTCAATGTGAAACCCATGTTCCTGTCCTTGAGATGGTCACAACCTCAGAAACCATCTTGATTCTTACAGGATATCAATTGGGCTTATTCCTTTAAGAAAAATCAGAGCTTGGAAATAAGGAAATAAATTCAAGATACAGCAGAGGACTGCTGGGTCTTGCTTGACTTAGTGAAAGAAGATGCACCTAACTCTCAAGAGACTGGAGGCCCCAGGGAGTCGGGAGGTCTGGTAGGGTGGGAGCACAGAGACATCCTCTTGGAGATGGAGGAGAGGAGGTATGGGATGTGGAACAGTCAGAGAGCAGACCAGGAAAGACTGGACTGTAAAAAAAAGATTTAAAAAATTAAAAAAAAAATGCCTAGCAGTGCTGATGAAATATAGAAAAGGCAAATAGAGTGACTTTTCTTGTTTCAAAATTTTTCTCTCCCTCAAGAAAACTGAGGACTGTGAATCCTGAATTTCAGGCTTCGTCTTTAGAAGCATCTATTTTAGGGATTGGAACATTTAAAGAGCAAGAAGACTGTGGCAGGTTGGCATGTGTGGGAGGAGTGAGTTTTGTGTACTCTGCATGTTCTGAGCAAGATCACCCAAGTGGTCACAAGGAAAGATGATCAAACATAAAATTAACCTTTTGCATTCTCCTTGCTAAGACCACGCCTTTCGGTTGACATTATCCGAAGCTTAACCCAGAAAAAGCAGCTTCTGAAGTTGCCACAGCGATCACAGGAAAAATATAACTTTCCCTTCCTGTGAACTAAATGAAGCAAATTATAGTGAGGGCTACAAGAAAGAAAATTACAAGTTGTCATCAATTTAGGCAATAGAGTAATAATTTGAATAAAGAACTTTCCCTATTAGTTTTCTCAGATATTTTTTTCCAGGTGCTAGAGTGGGGTGATTAACTATCCAAGTGTTTGCCACAGGTTCACACATGAAGAGCTTTCACCCTTAGCAAAATATTCCTGAGAACTCTCAGAGTGTGATGTCTAATCTTCTTCATCAACTTCAGTGGATTTGAAATAACCTGCAAATGTGTCTATGAGGGAATTTCCAGTGATGTGTAACAAGAGGGAAGGAAGCCCCATCTGAAGGACAGGGGTCCAGGGCTGAAGAAAAAATAAAGGAAAACAGTGGATTGAGTGCCAGCATTCTTTAGCCTCTGATTGTTTTGAGGAAGAAGCTGGATCATAGCCATGTCACAATATTTTCTGCAACACGATACAAAGTACTCCATCAAAAAGTGAGCCCAAAATAAAACTTTCCTTTACATTGATTTAGATAAAATACCCATCACAGCTTTAAGAAATGCAACTAAGCCATGTAATATCCAATAGTCTTACTCATTTACCAAAAGGCATAAAAAAAGTGATGGTCAAGAAGCAAAACTTTGTTGACAACACAGATAAATGTATTTGTATGTGTGTGTGTGTACGCGTGCATGCATGCATGCATTCATATGTGTGTGTGTGTGTGTGAGAGAGAGAGAGAGAGAGAGAGGGTACTGGATCTTTGAGTTCAAATGCCATAGACCAACCATTGTGATTTTAAATTTATACTCTGAGCATCTCTACTGTTGTATGATTCAAGAGAGTAACAAATAAATTTTTATTTTTATTTTTAATTTTAATACATTTAGTTTGTCCCTCAAAGTTTGAAAATCATGGCTAAGATTAATAAACATTATACATCAACTTAGAAAAATTATTTTAAAATCCATAGCATGAACAAGAGTAACTCTTCAGCATGCTTGAACAAAAACACTACTGAGTGCTGCTGACTTCCTTTGGGAAGATCTGTGTTGGGATCAGGTTAGGCACTATTCTGTTACTTCATACTGTATAAAAAAATGGCTTCCCAGACAGAATATCCTCTACATGATGCACACTTAGTAGAGTTAATAGATTATAACTATTACCTTTGAAGGACTAAATATAACATGAATGAAGTTAATGAAACATTAAAGCTACTGTTAACTATAAATGACAGTCATATACAAAGTATGAAATAACATGTGTCTTTTAAAGTTATATGTCAAGAAACAATATCAATGGGCGTGTAGACAGAAAAGTTGTCAGAAATTATTTTGAAAAAAAAAAACAGTGGAAAATATGATCACTTCAAAATGTAATTTTACTTATTGAGATCAATTAGTCTAACCTCCATTCTTTCTTTTAAGCTTATACAATATGTGAGACATCTATAAGCATGCATGTGCTGGATGTTAATGCACATTTAACATTGATTATAGATATTATATTATAGATATGTGTATTGATCATTTCCTAAGGTTATTTTCGGGGCTAGAAAGTGCTTCAGTGATTAGCTTTTACCCAAACTACACAAGTCTCAGGATTAAGCTCCAGAACATAAAAAAGTTGGTTGGTTGGTTGTTTTTTAAGTTAAACATGGGGAGAGTACCTCTCCACATCTTTCAACTTGTTTCAGTAGTGTTATGAGTTTCTCCTCATTTCCCTAGAAATAGCCTACCGAGCAAAATGCCCGAAAATTTATTCTATGAGAAGTATTCTACAGCCTTGACATATGGTCTGTTCAGCAGCCTCACAAGTGCTGTGGGCCTGTCACTTTGAACTGATGTGGTGTTCATAATGCTACCTTAACTCTCGGGGTATTGCCAAGTAAAAGAGATCAAAGACCGTAGTAGAAAGTCAAGGTTTCACAGCTAACTTCTCTGGCAGAGAAGCCACTGTCACCCCTTAGCCATGTGCCTCTGTAGGGCTGTGACAGACTTCCACCCTACACTTTGCTAGTTCATCTGAAACAAATGAGTGGAATAACTTTTTGAGTTCAGAGAAAATAATATGAAGTATAAACTTTGCTAAAATACTAAAATACTGGAATCATTTCCTCCTAGGTCTACAAACCGCACCACACTCTGTCCTACCAAAATACAGCCAGATCTGTGTATGTGATAAATAAAGTGGTTTGATTCATCTATGGTGCTCAAAAGATGCCTGTCATAGAATAAAAATGAATATTCATCCAAGTCAGTCAATCTAATCTATCTGGTCATTTTCATCACATGATAGGGATTGCAAGCACCTAATATAATCAATATTATAAGTGACTATAACAATTTAAAGGTCACTATTAGAGGGACCTCCTCAGTGACCCCCTGGTTTGTTCAGGTGTAATCAAATGCACCAGAATAAAAGATGAAATTGAGCTGTGTCATATGAAAATGCACTCAAACAGCTTTGAGGGATTATAAGTGCATACAGACAAGAGCTATGAAAGGAGAAGATAGGATGACAGACTCCATTTAAATTACTGAATCATTGGTGTCTGTATTTCCTTCTTACAGGAGTCACACAAGATCAAATAAACTAAGTATCACAGTAAAGCAAGAACATAACCAGATCAAAAAGAGAGTCCTAAGGAAACGGAAAGATACAGTTTGAAGTTGGAGGTTGGGTGACTGAGGAAAATTTGTGGCTCTAAAGTCAGACCATGAAGGGGAATGACTTTAGTAATGAAGATCTGGCTGAAGACTAAAGTCAAGATGATAAAGAAATTTTAAATGGAGGAAACGGGACTAGACTTCACACTATGGTTCTGTGGTTTGAGAGGAGAATGCAGAGGCCAGCTGCCATTTTGATCACAAAATAGCAAGGATACATACACAGTATCAGTATAATGTCTCTTAGTGGATGCCCCTGTATAAATTGTGTGTAAGTTATCACACAGTTAACAGCTTAAACAATATACTTTACAAAACACATGCTATATGGGTCTCCCTAGACCAAAACCAAGATGTCTATAGATCTATATTCTTTCCTATGATTGCTAGGGTGGCATCCATGGTCTTTTCTGTCCGGTTCCTGGAACATGCCCACTTGGATTGACCATTTTTGTAACTCTCAATGTCAGAGGCATCTCTGTCCCTCTTCTACAGGTACATCTTCTTCATCCTCCTCATCTCTTTCTTCCATTGGAAAAGGTGCCTGATATTACACAAAGAACACTTGGCTAATATATAATAATCCTCTCTATTTTGAGGCCAACTTATAACAATTTCAATGCTGCCTAAAGCCTTAAATCACTTTGGTCATAAGCTATAACATATACATAGATTCCAGCAACTAATATCTGTTCATCTATAGGGCAAATATTCTTTCTACTTTCTTGACTTGTTGACATCATGGCTTACTGTGCAGTGTTTGCCAGGATTCTTTGTGTATGTTTACTCCTTTTGATTTCTTTTTATTATTGTCTGGACCTTCGTGAGGAATTTATTTGCAGTTCAGTCCTATAGAGTGTTGTTAGTATTTAAGTGTGAGTCTCTGTCAATCAACATTCGTGTGTTGGCACTTAATCAACAGTTGGAAGTATTACAAGGTGGGGCCTTTGGGAGCCAGTTAAGTCACAAGTGTTCACCTGCCTGGAAGGAATGCTAGAACACCTTTATGAAGGATTTGAAAAATGCACTCTTCTTTTTCAGCTCCTTCTCCAAGGGTACAAAGTTCTGTCTATAAGGGAAAACTCATTCCTTGACTGATTCTGTTTACAATTTACTTGATTCAGCCTCGGTAAGCAACATTTTTTATTTTTATTTTGAATGAATTTCCTAATGCAGTAACACAAATAGACTAATATATACTGGAAAGTTTATGCTAAAACTTAGGGGCATAGGCACTATATAATTTCATTTTTTTCTCTATTTTCTCTATTATCTAACCAGTTATGTATAGACCTAGGAAGACTTGTGCTCTTGGATCTATAATCTAATAGTATTCATGTACTTGATTCTGGAAGTTTTCAAGTTTGGCTACTGGGAGATATTTCAGTAAAACCGAATCTTTGAAAATATGTCCATGAAATTGTGGACTTCCATTTTGTTTCCTGAGCACTTTCTAAAATTACAAGATGCCCCCAAAGTCAAGGTATGTCCTGTCCCTCTCACTTCCTCGTTCCCCATGTCTTTGTACCAGAGCAGCCTGTTATTGCTAATGTGACCTTGACTTTTCATTCTCTTGCCTAACAAAGAGAGAATATGGATATGTGTGCAGTAGCCTATGAATAGATCCTTGCATATGGAATCACATAATACCTAGTCTATTAAGATAACTTGAAGTTAACACTCCTCCCTCCAATTCAAATAGCTATCATGTGGGTTGTTTTAACTTCCTTGCTTGCTTATGAATAGCCTACCACTCCAACCTGGAGAAATCTCCCAGTCTTTTCTCTTTCATTAACAGCTCAGTTCCCGCGTTGATAGACACTATTTTCTGAAGAGTTAGACCGTATCCCAGGAAAAATAATTTTGTGAGAGAGTACTGCTCATACTCAGCTACACTCACAGGTAAGCTTACTCCAGTCATTCCAAAGATATTTAAATAACTGTCTTGTTCAGGGAGGTTGTTTCAGATATTTATAATTCACTTACATTCTTTTATATCATTTGTCTTTTCATCTTGGAATTCTTCAAAACATTAAATATGTTTGTAAGCACTGGTATAGATTAAAAATTCACATTGCTCACATGTGTTTTAACAAATTTCCAATGTCCTGTATTAACCACTATAGTACCATACAATGAATATGCCTACTGTGCTTTTTTGGAAATATGTCAGATCTTATAACTGATCACTTAAAACTTATAACACTATAACTGTAAGTACCTGCGCTTACTTACTGGGCCAAGGTCACCTGATTGGCTGTGAGGAAAGGAACCATGCCAGTTGGAGGGTCCACAGCAAAACTTAGGCCATGGCAAAACTTAGACTAAGAGCAATCAGGCCTTTTATACCTCTTTCAGAAACATGATATAATGACAACTGCCAGGATCAATACAGTTACCAGATACAAAGATGTTTGCAAGTTATACAGGGCACACAAGATTAATGTCCACAACCTATTGTCCTGCCAAGCTCCCATACTTCCCTTGACTACTAATGGAACATACAGAGAAACACAAGACAGACTGAGGGAGTGCATCAGTCCCCGGGAACTAGATGGCACATTGTGTACCAGGAGCCCTGGACTCTAACTTGAGAAACCTGTGATACATGCCTTTCAAAGCAGCTGGGCCAAGCCATCTCCATGTTTCCCTGCATATAACTTTAAGAATCAACCAAATATGCTACTACCTGCTTATAATCCCAGTAATTTAGTGGGCCAAGGCAGGAATATCACTATGACTTTAAAACCAGTCTGAGATTAATATCCCAAGCTTAAAAATAAAGAAATATATGAATTATTGAGTTAAAGGAAAATTAAAATTTTTAACCAATGTGCCACTGTGTTAGAAGAAACTTGCTGGATATTGTCTCTGATTGCAGTACAGATAAGTTTATAAAGCTCTGACATTTTAACAACCTATGTTGTCTAGTAATCCCAATTTTCCAGTAGCAAAAGCCTTACTCAATTACATCATCATTAATATACTTGCAATCCTATAGAGTACTATCATACAGAAAGGAACATGTAGTAAGCTGACCTCAGAGGCTTACAACTGAATTATACCCAAGGAGGTATAAACTACACAACCTTTGAAACAAAAGTAGTATTGGAACTTTTAGTAAGGAATAATATACAAAGGCTGATTATAAAACATAACCATAGTGGGAATTATTGGCAAGAGAGACGTACTAGGACCTAAATTACTGTCCACAGTGCCAATCTTACTGATTATTAACCTCTCCAATCACATAATCTGTAAATTATTTAATGGGTTAATGCTAGTGTTATGATAATAGCATGAAATACATATGCAGCTTGTATGGTACCCAGCTTATAATAGAAACCAATTAATGCACTTCCCCTCTCCCAGATATTCATCTTTATCTTTACCTCAGGGGTAAGGGAGGGGAAAGTTAGTATCTCTAGGTAAAATAAAAATTATCAAAGTCTAAAGAGTAGGATATTAAAAAAAGGTTTTCTGCAAAGTTCTAGAAATGAAATATATTCAATTTTGTCAGCCAGATGATCTTTCATAAATTTTAATTTCTGCCTTTGTTTCTCAAAAACCCATAGACAATGCAAACGTGAACCAATTGCCTTGAGCCTTCAAAGTTTGGAAGAAAAGCAGTCAGTGGTCCAAAGCTGGCCTTGATTCTAGTTTGTCAACATACAGTTAGGACCATGATATAAACAAAATCACATTGAAGGAAACCACAAATGATACATTTGAAATAATGAACAAACTTTTTTGATAAACTTTAGACAGATTGATAGTTTGGGTTATAGAGAAATACTTATATACATATGTTTGTATTTCTGTAGGAGAAATGATTATGAGAAAGTAGTGATAATTTGATATAAACAATTAAGATTAGATGATCACAAAGATAATCCAAATAAGAATAATTATTCTCTGCTTATTTTGAGTAAATTCATGTCTGCATAACATTTAAACTATAATGAAATCAAATTCAAATTCAATACACTATGTTTTCAACTGAATATATGGTTCAATATAATGTGGGGCACATAATTCACATTATGTAATGGTGAGCATAATTATCATATTTGTGTCAAAATGCATTGAGCTGGTAAGCCCTAATTAACTTAACAACTCTTCTATCATTTAGACAGTTTCTACTTTTGCAATTATTTAAAAATCTTCAGTAATGACTTTTGGGGCTGTAGCTTTAAGTAAACATTATTAGTGTTTTTACATAATCTCAAAAGTAAGATTAACACATTAAAGTCAGTAGTACCACAAGGTGCATCATGGCTGGCCTCCTTATACTGCTATGGTTGCTACTGCACGCGTGTGGACTGATGGTTTGGCTGATTTAGGAATGAGTGTGACTTGTCATCATTCCACCTTGAGCTTATTTCATCAGTCCTTATGTAATGTATTTCTTATTTACATTTTCCACACCATCCCATTTCTTTCTTATGAAGATGTATTGTATCTAATACTGCTTCATGGGGACTTTCATTCAATTATGTAATATATTCTGAGCATATCTCTAAGAACTCTTCCTCCCTCCTCCAACTCCCTTAAGTCCCTTTGTTTCTTTAAATAATTTGATTTCAAACTTAATGCTGTCTATGCATACATAATGTTATGTATCTATATAAAATCTGGGGTCTATGAATAAAATAAAACATAATTATCTTTCTCATGCTAACAAATCATTTAATACAATAACCTTCTGTTTTATCAATTTCCAAATGAGACCAATTTTTCCTCTTTATGACTGAATAAAATATCGTTGTGTATATGCACTTTTTCTTTATCTATTCTCCATTGTAAAATACTTAATTGGATCTCACAGCTTAGCTACTCTGAGATAGCTTAGCTGATGTGTAGGTATCTCTGTGATGTGTTGATTTGTCCTCCTTTGGATTAATACCCAGGCGTTTTACAGCTTGGTCCGATGGTAGTTCTATTTTTAGATTATTGAGGAACCTGCATACCGATTTCCATAGTAGCTCAGCTAATTTATATTCCTCTTCCTTTATGGGTATTTTTAGATTCATATACAATTGACTGTGGTCTTTACATACTACAGATAAATTCTTTTATGTGTTTTATTTGTTATGTCATCAATTGACATGCTAGGTAGGGAGTACTTATTATTTTCCCATAGATTATTACATTGCATTCCCATTATCAGTATTTTTAATAGTCATTTGGTATATTCATGACCTGTTTTCTAACTAGTTGGATACTGGAAATTCTTGTTGTTATCATTGTTTGAATTTTACATTTATGACTTTCAAGAAAGTTATCATCTCTCTTGTGATTCACACTAACATGGATGGTATTACCTGTTTTTCATGAGAATGTTTTTGTTTAATTTATTAAAACACACTCATAGAGTTCCAATCCATTTGAAGGAACTCAGGAAATTATCGACAGGATGTAGATGATATCATTAATCTGGTTTATACAAGCCAATGTATTTATTATTTGACACTATCAGTAGCTAAATGATCATGAAGTTGCTATTACTCTTAAAATCTAATGAAGGATATATATTCTATAATTTGGGCATAAATATTTAATCTAATGTTTTTATGCAATAATTTTTCTTTAGAAATGTTTTACTTGGCATGTAAATGCATATTTATGAATAATTGCATATTCAATACTAGGATAAGGTATATAATAATTAAAGGTTTCTAATTAGTATTTTATTTCATGGAAGAGTTTCAATTACAGTCTGGTTGTTCTTTATAAAAAATAAATTCTTTTTTCTTAATTTTTTATTAGGTATTTTCTTCATTTACATTTCAAATGCTATCCCAAAAGTCCCCCATACCCTCCCTCCCACTCCCCTACCCACCCACTCCCACTTCTTGGCTCTGGTGTTCCCCTGTACTGAGGCATATAAAGTTTGCAAGACCAATGGGCCTCTCTTCCCAATGATGGTCAACTAGGCCATCTTCTGATACATATGCAGCTAGAGACATGAGCTCCGGGGATACTGGTTAGTTCATATTGTTGTTCCACCTGTAGGATTTCAGACCCCTTTAGCTCCTTGGGTACTTTCTCTAGCTCCTCCATTGGGAGCACTGTGTTCCATTATTGTGATAACATGAGCCCTACTCAACTGCTGGATACTGCAATTTGCTTCTCTTACCTAATTATATTTTAATGCCTACTGTCTACACCAGTGTTTCTCACTCTGTGGGTCATGACCCACAACAGGGGTAACATATCAGATATGTACATTACAATTTATAACAGGAGGAAAATTACAGTTATGAAGTAACACCAAAATAACTTTATGGTTGGGGATCACCACAAAAGAAAGAACTGTATTAAAGGGTCACAGCATTCTGAAGGTTCAAGACCACTAGTCTAGACTATCTCCCTTATGCTGTCCATGTGGCCCCTATTCTGCTTTCTAGGTCTTTGAATCGACTTTCTTATTCCCTTACTCAAATGTAGAAGACACCACCATCTTTTAATTCTGTGTCAGTGACTATGTTGAGTACATACACATGTCCTCTTGTTCATTTCATTCATATATTTTTGAGGTACATGTATTCTATTGCATGTATCAGTGGTTTACTTTCAATCTTTGAGAAGTGTATGAATCTTAAGTGCTATCTATTCATTTTCTTGACAAATAGTATTTACATTGTCTCTAAGCTTTGACTCTTGCAATTATTAACAAAGGAAAACTTCTGATAAAGAGTTCTCTACTGTGTTTCTACCTGCAGCTTTTCATTTGCAATATACGAATGTTCTCCTAAACCACATTGCTATGGCAACTTTTGATATTAGTAGTGCTTTATCTTAATTTTCACAAAAACCATCTACTAAAGGGTGATAAATCCACATAATGCATCAATAGCATTATACAATACAACCATCAGCACTGTCTGATTCTAAAATACTCCATCCCTCTGGGAGAAAGACCCATACCTTAAGCAATGACCTCCTTATCAGTCACTGTCCATTGTTAGTTTCTTGGCTCTAGGCAACCATCAACTACAGATTTTGGATGCTCTTTAATTTTGTATGTTCTAATGATGAAGTAACATCTCCATTTGCCTTAAATGCTCATATCTTTGGTGAATAATAATAATGACTATATTTTATGCAAATTGACCTTTTATTTATAAAGAGTCTTTTGAGGACTTTTCAGTTTTTCTTTTCTGTGTTGATTTTCTCATAATATTTATTGTTATTGCAGCTCATATAGATTTAATACAGAGTGCATTTCAGGTAAAGTCTGAGTAATTGAGAATATCTCTTCAAATGTTTCTTCTGCACATTTCTTAATGTCTTCAGTTGGGTTGGCAAATGGTTCACTGATTAAAGCATGAGGAGTAGAGTTCAGATGTCAAATTTGTGTAGACAAGCATACTGCTTGTAATTCTAGACTTGGAAAATAAAGAGATGGGAATCCCCAGATCAAGCCGGCTAGGGAAACTAGATATATGGAAGATCACAAGGTCTAGGTTTAACTTAGAGACCCCGCTTTAATTAAAATGTGTAATAGAGAGAGTCTTGACCAGTGTTCTGCTACTGTGAAGAGACACCATGAACAAGGAAACTCTCATAATTCTGTGAGAGTTTTATTATGGCTTGCTTACAATTTCAAAAGTTGAGTCCATTATCAGGGTAGAGAGCATGATGGCATGCCAGCAGACATGATACTGGAGAAAGTAGCTGAGAGTTCTATCTGGATTCAGAGGCAATAGGAAGGGAAAGCCACTGGTCCTGGCTTGGTCTCTTGAAACCCTCAAAGTCCATCCCCACAGATACATGACCCCCAACATAGCCACAACTACTCCAACAAGGCCTTCTAATCTCTTCTTGTAGTGTAACTCCTTGGTGAACAAGCATTCAAATTTATAAGCTTCTGGGGGACATTTTCATTTAAACCTCCACAGTGACAGAGACCAATTCTGAAAACAACCCCAGGCTTCTATGTATCCAGAATGATAGACTATACCCATAGCCAACATTGTGCACCCACTCATGGAAGCATATATGCAAACATGCACAGCACGCACACATGAAAATGCGAAAATATATAATATCTTCTGAATGAGTAGATACTTCTATTTGTCTAGATTATGTTTTCATTTTTTAGATTCATTTTTCTGTCTCAAGAATTTTCTATACTTAATAATAGTCCACTAAGTATAAATACAAGGCCCTTTTTGTAGAAGAATTTTAATCCAGCAACATGGCTTCTGTGACAAGGGATCACATCCAAAGACCTACTAAGTCAATGTGATCTGACTGGAAAGCTGACATGCCATATACCTTTAATTACTCTGGCTGGGATACAAACAAACCCTTAGAACACACCTTTTAATCCTGAACATTGATGTTTAATCAAGAGGAAGACAAGGTGACAGATCAGAGAAAGATTTGACAGAATGTATCAGAGATAGGATATTCTCAACTCTCACAAGAACAGCAAAGGAGAGAGACTCTATTTAATAGCAGTGCAGGCTAAAGGGGGTTGCAACTTCATAGGAAGAGTAACAATATCAACCAACCAGATGACAACACCCCGCCCCCGATCTCCCAGGGAATAAACCACCAACCAAAGAATACACATGAAGGGACCCATGGCTCCAGCTGGATATGTAGCAAAGGATGGCCTTATCTGGCTTCAGTGGGAGGGGAGGCCCTTGGCCCTATGAAGGCTTGATACCCCCAGTGAGAGGAATGCTAGGGCAGTGAGGCAGGAGTTGGGAGGAGCACCCTCATAGAAGCAGGGATGGGGGAATGGGATAAAGGGATTGTGGAGGGAAAACTTTGAAGGGGGATAACATTTGAACTGTAAATAAATAAAATAACCAATAAAATATACAAAGTAAAAGCAGTGCAGGGAGATATAGTCAGTAGTTGGCAGTCAGTGCCTTGAGTGCAGTGTAATGGAGTTGTTAATTCATGAGTTCATTCACTGAGTTCAGCTCAGCTCAGTCAGCTCAATTGAATTTTGTCAATTCAGTTCAGAGACAGGTTTCAGTGAGAGAATAAGGAGCCAGAGAACTTGAACAAATTGCCAGAGGTAGTTTGAGTCTAAGCAGAGCAATTCAGTACGAAGCTGGGAGAAGCTAGATTGAATCAGTCAGCTTGGAGAGGAGTTTGAACCAGAACAGCTGAGTTGAACCAGCCAGCCAGAGTTCAGAAAGAACTGAAAAGTGTGAGCTTGTTGGAGGCAGAAAAATTCTAAGCCTAGGTTAGTGGTCAGAGGCTGGAAGCTGAAGCTTTCAAGATCCAGACTTCTAGAAAATTAGATTGTATGGGGGCTAGAAGCTTCCAGGCCTAGGCCTCGGGATAGTTACATAGAAATGCCCTGCTCTTAGCCCAAGCCTTGTGTTCATAAAGCTCTTATCTCATCACTTCATTTAAGGAAATAAAAGCAACATTTCCATTTATACTTCATGGTAGTATATTTCCCATGTCTGCTTCCCTCTCTTAGTATTATGGTGATCCATTTCACCTCAGTGTAAGTTATAAACATCACGGTGATAGCACTTTTGTCATTTATAGGTTAGGCGACTTCTGCAAAAATCTACACGTTTTCTCTATTATGTACCAAAGAGGATTCCTGCAGGAAACAGGAAGAGCAAGCCCCTGGGCCTGGCTTGGGCTCTTGAAACCTCAAAACCCACCCCCACTGATATACTTCCTCCAACAGAGCCACACCACCTCCAACAAAGATCCACCTTCTAATCCTTTCAAATAGTGCCCCTCCCTGGTGATCAGGCATTCAAATCTTTGAACCTCTGGGAGCCATTCTCAGGTATTTACTATTTTTGTGCACTTTGTTCCTTCATTTGATATGAATTTCCATCTAAGTGCAGTTCCTTTTGATCCAAAACTCCTTTGTTCCTCATCTACATCTCCACTGGCTTTTTCTTCATCTTCTTTCCTGATGAGGAGCATTTTTACTTAACCATCAATTTCTACTTCAATACTTTTAAGGTCATTACTTCACAATGATGTCATTCAATATATTCTTTTTACCCCACACCCTGTCTATTCTTGGATTGTAAGTACGAGATGATGCTTTTGGCTCCCTGCAGCTAGTTTTACTTTTTTTTTTTCTACCTTTCTTTCTCAGATCTTTTGATAAAATTAAATTTGGTAGCATGTTTGTAACTTATTGATTTTTATACATTCTTTTGCCTCCAATCAGCTGTCTCTCAGTAGTTATTGAAATTGTTGGATATTGAATCCTTCAATACTAAAATTTTCATTTTTTTCTTTATACTTCATTTCTCTGCTAAGAGAGCATGTGTGTATATTCATTCTATTTTGGATATATTTATAATAATGAAAGTATTTACTTAGTAAATTCAACAACAAGGCCATAGTTATGTTTGGTGTCTTTTAACTGCTATGTCTATTTCTACTAAATTTGTACACTTATAACGTCTTCAAATTACTTTTTAGTTCTACATAGTTTGGTTGAAGTGCTATGGGGATCTGAACATTATCAATCCTGAAAAACATCACCTTTTCTGTTTTTTGTGTCTGTCAACTACTCTCAGATAATTAATTTTCACTTACTGATATGTTTTCTCTGTCTCTGCTCTCTCTCTCTCTCTCTCTCTCTCTCTCTCTCTCTCTCTCTCTCTCTCTCTCTCTCTCTGTACGTTTAAGTTTTTCTGCATATTTTTTGTAGTACTTGGGTAGGGGAATCCTGGAAGCTTTATTTGCAGTTCTATTACCATGTCCCTGTGCATATTTCTCTCTTGGTGTCCTTCCCAGTAAATTTTACCACCTCCACAGCATCTCCAACGCCTGTCTCCTCAGTGTTGTAAGCCTTCTGTGCTTTCCTGGTTTTAAACCTTTATAATATGATTGAAAAAAAAACCCACAGGAGGTAAGCAAGGATAACCATGCTTATATTTTCCCCTATTCCTCAGAGTTTTGAAACCCATTGCCTAATCCCTTGAAGCAATTTTCTTATATCTGCCCAGGTCTATGTTTGCTGAAGATAGATAAACTGACTAGTAGCATTTTATATAATAAATTTAAAAGGTCTTTGTTAAGAACCTATATTTACCACTCTTCAACACAAATTCATATTATACTGTAAAATTATATTTGATGTCCATATCATATTGCATTTACTCCTTTTTGTAACATGTTTGCATTTAAGAGTCATCAATATTTAGTCCTCTGTTGCTGTATCCCTATTTGTGGCATGTTTTACTATGAAGAATAGTGTTGGTTAAGAATCAATTTAGAAAAGCAACTTAGAAATCACATAAAGAATATAATTATATTTCATAGCAATATAATGAAAAAAGAAATATTAAATATTAGACACAGTAAGATATAAACCATTACACATAGAGCAGGAAAAGTTGTGTTAAGGGGATTTATATAAAGAAACCTGTTGAGGAGAACATTAAGTATGTATGATATTGCAAAATCTAAGTAAAGTGGTGACTTGGGAATAGAGGAAAGAATAAAAGATAAGAAGGGTTAGCTGGCTCAATGTATTTATTTATAACACACTGGATTTCAATGACCTCTTTATCAGATTATAAAAATATGAACAATAGCATGGAGGAAAATTGATTACCAATTCAAGTATATGATAAAATAAAATACACATATACAAGTTTGCCTCTGAGATCCTGGTAAACAAAGAGAAGAGGGAATATAACATCAGAAATGCCAAAACTGAAATCTGAGTGTTTTAGGAGAACAGTTTATTAAGTAGGAACATAATTAATTTGTGTGTGTGTGTCCCAAAATTCATCAAAGCTTTTTCTGGATCTCACAAGACTATAATATACCAGTATGTTTCTGAAAGAGAAGACAGGGTCTTTAGCCACATGATTATATCTGCCATTGCCTGAGGATAGAATTCCTTATTTTACACTGTTCATACATTCTAACAAAGTAGACTCAAAAATAGTGCCTTTGTTATAAGATATTTGTATGACATGGCTTATTTAATATGTGATATTTTGGGCTTCATGCTAGCTTTTCAGTCTCCTTTATCCTTATCTTTCTGCATTGCAATCATATCCATTCTTTCTTATGTTTGCTAATATTTAAAGTCTATAGAAGGATTAAATTGTTCTCTGAATGAATAAATAATTTAAGGAATGAATAATACAAGACTCTAAATAATAACTTCCTAGGGTGGAAACAAAAAAAAAAATCTGTTCTTTGCAATGATTAGCAATTACTTATCCATTTGTCAGCTAGCCAAATGGGGGATTTCAGAGTAACTGCCTCTCGAAGAATACTGGATCAAAGCTTCTTAGTGACCTTTTTAATATGTGTTACAGCTCAGTCTTTTCACTTCCTGGATTTCTTTAGACTCCGAAATGTTGGGACTAAAGTAATCTCAAAAGAAACTTTATGGCTTTAGCCTTCCAAGATATAAGGTATTTGCATAGTGTGAACTTTATATTTATTCTTAAATTCCTCGGATAAATGTCATTGACGTATTTTAAAAAATGAATAGAATCCATCTTAGAAAACTGACCTGGAAAATTTTAAGAAAAAAATAAATATCCACTTGAAACATTTTGTTACAGCAAAGAAAATTCCAAATATTCTGAATCTCGAATCCTTTTGATTGTGATCCCTATGTGAGTGTAATTTACATTGAGACTTCCAAAAAAGATTTTAATTTTTATTTATATAGGTATTTACTTATATTTTAAATGTGTCATGTATTAGTAACACATAATGTAGTTTATGGTAAATAGTTAAATCATGATCCAATTTAGAGACACTATAAAGATTGCTGGCAACACCAATTGAACTCAGAACTCAATTTAAAAACAAATGTATGACATTGGAAGAGATATGTTGATAGAGGAAATATGCCTGGCAAGGGTTTGGGGTAGAAATGATCAAAACAGGGGAAGGGCAAATATGAAATTCCTGCAGACTAAATAACAATTATTTAGAAAAAGGTAGATCAAGAAGACACAGGAATAGAGATTGTAGGCAAATGAAGAACAGGTTTTAGAACCCTGCTCACCTGGATCTGTGATGTTTTAAATATGCTTCATATGATTCCCTATTCATAGTTTGGGCAAATAAATGAAACCCTTTTCAAAGCATATTACAAAGCAATTATGTCAAGAGAAAGTAAGTGGGAACGTTTTAAAATTCATCATGGTAGTTGATCCTGTTCCTGCTTGGAATAGGCAACTCTTGAACCATTTCCAACTATGTCCTCTTCAAAGATGAGTTAAATGAATAAAGTTCCTGGGATGAGAAGTATTTGTACGTATGATAAATAGTCCTGCCTTGTCAAGGGTATTTGATTGTCTTGTCATGTACTTTATTGAGAATTAGACATCTTTAAATTATATTAGTCTATCATTTAAAGATTTTTTAATGCTTTTCAGATAAACCTTTTCATCAGTGATAAGCAAGACTCATAACAGTGACTGTGAAAGTTATCTGTATTTTTATTTCCTAAATATTTCATGAAAAAGTGATAGAGCAAACTATTCAAAAACTATTCAAGGAAACTTCCAACATTTAATCTAATTCTAAATAACTTTTAGTCACCTATTCTAAATCAATTTTGGTCATTTATATTTTTCTAGACAATTTCCAGTCTGGGGACTGAGCTCATTTGGAAGTATGAAATCTGAACATGCATAAGACTCTATGTCCTAGACAACACCTTTCCCCCAAAGAATCAACATAGTGTTTTCATGTTAGACTAGAACAATATTTCTAACAGTGGAATTTTGATATATGAAACACTAGTATTAATAGATATGCCAGTGATTACACCTATTACTAAAATATGTTTATATTTATTACTGGTTAATTGTAAAACAGAATGTTGTATTAATTATTTACTGAAAACACTTTGTCTTTATTCATTTACTCATGTAAATAATGTTTATAGTTATTCTTTGAGAGCTTCATAATTGTGTTTTGATCATAGTAATATCACTCCCAGCCTCCTTCTATATTCCCTCTTAGTTTCCTTTTAAACCTGGTATTCCTCACACATAAATGGACCCTTATATGCCTTCTACAAATAACTGTAAAACGATGCTTTATTGTCCAACTGCTTAGAAATGTGAGCGAAAGGACACAAAAGGGATCTATTATATTTGCCGCTTTATCATATAGAGTTAGCTTTTCAAACTAACAAGTGGACCTTGTGGAAGTTACACAAATATAAATGTGGGTCAAGTTCATGATGATGTTTTATCTTTTCCCTTCATTTGCCTCGATATTACAGGAATTGAGATGGAATAACTTCATTTTTTTCTTAATTTATTACAGAGCACAATTAAAAAAAATAGTTACTGACTGCAGACAGTAACTATTACTGCAACATTTGCATTTTTAATCTTAAAAACTTAGATTCTCTATTTTGATTTACAATTTATAAATTAATCATATGAAGATTTTACTTAATTCAATAGTAGATGAATTTAAATTTGCCATTAATGGCCAATTTGATACACTATAAATTTGATATTCATACTTACCAATATATCCAGCCTTGCATATTCAGATTTTAAATTTTTCAGTACTTTTTATAGTTTTCATATTATATAAAATACTCAGCCAATATTAATAATTTTATTATTAAGCCATACTCTTTTTTAAAATTATTTTATTTATTTACATGTTACCAGTTGTCCCTCCTCCCGGTCCCCCTCCCCCAGTTCCTCACCCCATTGCCTCTCCCCCTTCCCTCTGAGAGGATGCTTCCCCCCCAGCCCCCACTCTCCACCCCCAGATATCCCCTTACCCTGGGGCTTCAGGTCTCTCTAGGATTAGGCTCATTTTCTCCCACTGAGGCCAGTTCTCTGATATGTATGTGTGGGGTGTGGGATGAAGGGGTGGCATGAGCGGGGGGGGCGGAGGGGAGGGGTCTCAGACCAGCCAAGGATGCTGCCTGGTTAGTAGCTCAGTTTCTGGGATCTCCCAGGGTTAGTTGAGGCTGCTGGTCTTCCTATGGGTAGCCCTCCCTTTCATCTCCTTCAGTCCTTACCCTAATTTCTTCATAGGGGTCTCCAACTTCAGTCCAATGGTTGGGTGTAACTATCTGCATCTGTTTCAGTCAGCTGTAGTAGGGCCTCTCAGAGGACAGCCATGCAAGGTTACTGTCATAAACACATAGCATCAGTTATAGTGTCAGGCCTTAGTGCTGCAATACCCCCATGAGATAGATCCCAAGTTGGACCGGTCACTGGACAGCCTATCCTTCAGTCTCTTCTCCATTTTCGTCCCTGCAGTTCTTTTAGACAGGAACAATTCTGGGTCAGAAATTTTGACTATGGGTTGGTACCCCCCCCACACACACACACCCCTGACTTGGGGCCCTGTCTTTCTACTGGAAGTTGACTCTTCTAGTTCCCTCTCCCCACTGTTGAGCATTTTGGCTAAGGTCAGTGACCCCCATTGAGTCCTAAAAGTCTCTCACCTTCCAGGTTTCTAGGACTTTCTACAGCTGCCCCCACCCCCTGCTCCCTCCCACCACCCAGAAGTTGCATATTGCCATTCCTTCTCCTGATTTTCTGGGTTTCTCTTCTGTGCCCATCCCAAACCTGATCCTATTGCCCTTTCTCTGCCCCCCTCTCCCTCCCCTCTCCCAGATTCCTCCCTCCCTCTGCCTCCCATGCTTATTTTGTTTCCCCTTCTAAGTGGGATTGAAAAATTCACACTTGAGCCTTCCTGCTTGTTAAACTTCTTATGGTCTTTGTAAATCGAATTCTCAAAATGTTTATTTAAAACATCACAGGAAGAAAATCAAAGTTGAGCATGACTTTTAGAAATACTGGCATATAAAAGAATGAGACATCATAACTGAGATTTAGTATTTTAAATTTTAATAATGTATTTGTTGTGGCCTAATTAATCTCCCTAAACTTTAAATGACAGCTTGACTAAGTCAACTATGTTAGTTTGTTCTTCATTTTGTGTTGACTTTTAGCAGTGTCTGTGTGGAAGCACATATTCATTCAGCACTGTTTAGTGACTACTGCATTTCTGGTGTGTTTCTGGATAATATAGAAATTTTATTAGTTATTACAAAAGACAATACCCTGTACTTAGAAGTAACTTTTCTTTTTGTCTCATTATTGTTTACTCCTATAGCAGCTATACAGTTCTGCTAACGTATACTTTGTCACTTGCTCTCATTGTATGTGTCTTTACTGTAATCAGTTATGTGTTGGAATAGAACTTGAGGTTAGCAGTTGCCCAATTTGTCAATTAAGTACATATGATGAAGCTTCTCTTTTTTCCTAGAAAATTCCTTAATTAAGACAATGGCAACCATGTTTTAGATGACCGTTAGTAATACTAAGATACTAAGACATCAGTGCCATAGGGAATGTGTAACAGTCTAGACACGGGAGCCAGAGGAGGATCCTCTGAGTAGGTATCACTTGTAAATTTCTTAATGAAGATCTGATAATACAAACAGTTAAGTGACTGGTATTTTAAAGAGACTAATCAGGTGAGTCTAATTTTGGAATGGTAAGACACTGTTGCTCCAGGTCAGAGTAAAGTGTACTGAGTAAGAGCAGATGGTGTTCAGGGTCGGAAAATCAGGGACTGGGGAGTTTTAATAAAAGGTTAAGCATGTAACAGAATGTTGAGAGTATGAAAATGAAGAATGGCCTCAAATATGATAACGCTATAATGCACAGCGTCTTGTAATTATGAGACATGCATTGATGTCTAAAACCTCCTGCCAAATGTAACACATCTCTCACTACAGTAGTATTGCAGCAAAAACTAAGAATCCCCAAGAGAGCAGTTTCCATGGCTAGAATAAACAATTCTGGCATGAGCTTTGGTCTCCTATTCCCTCTCATAAAAACTGTGTTGGTCCTTCTCTCAGCCAAGAGACACAGAGGAACAAAATTCCAAGGGCACCTTAAGAAAGATTGGAAAGGCACTGTGATTGGTCAAGCTTGAAAACATCTAAAGGCAAGAGGCCCCTTTCTATGTAGAAGTGAGTTAGTGAAATAGACTAGGGCAGTGGTTCTCATTTGAGGGTTGCAACCCCATCATTTCACAAGTGTTCCATGCCAGATATTTCCATTATTATTCATGATGATACCAAAATTTCTGATACAAAGTAGCAATAAAGTAATTTTATGGTTGGGGGTCATCACAACATGAGGGGCTGTATTCAAAGGTTGCAACATTAGGAAGGTTCAGACCCACTAGAGGGTTTAAGAGTACAGATAAGGGTGCATTGGATTCTCCATGGAGCACACGTGAAGAAGGACACCAGGTGGGAATCAACCTTTGGGGAATCAGTCCTTTATTGGTGGGTCAGTATGGTGAGAATGGTCAGGATCCAGACAGAGGGAAGGCAGAATTGAGCCCAGAACAAATACTTCTGGGAACAGGGTACTGGAAGTGAGATATCCCAGTGGCATACTAGGCTTTGCTTAAAGTGACAGTTAGGGAAAACGCAGATTCATTTGCTTCTACTTATGGAGTCTGTCAGGGACTGGCGACAAAGAGGGAAGACATTTTGAGCCAGAAGAGGAAGTGATATTTTACTTCTGCTCAAATGGGTTCAGTAACCAGGAAAACAGAGTTTTGTGTCAGTATCTGAGAGGGACTTAAAGTCAGTGGAATCCTACTGCTGTTTAGAAACAGGAATGAAAAAGCGAGTGTTTAGACTTCGTTTCTTCAACTATGTTCATATCAATAATTTGACTGCCATACATTCTCATCAGCTCCATCAATTTTTTTCAGCAGCAGGTTACTCCTTACTGCCAAGCATAGAGTTTATGTTATTAAAAAATGAGCACAATATCACATCAAAGATAAATTCATTTACCTTAAGGTTTATTTTTATTTATTTTTTTTTTTACCACTCTAAAAATCAGGATGGACTTTTGGCTTAATTTTTTTTTTATTTGACATGAATTCTTTAAAAACACCTTTCTCCTTATGTATTTGTGTTCGTTGGTGTTTGCCTTTCATCTAGTTGGAATGTGTCCTTAAGTAATTTCTTCAAAAAAGCATTTTGGCTGCTGATTCCTGAGAATGGCTATTCTTCATTGCAGAGACAACTTAGTTGGATAATATTTATTGAATCTGCAATCTTTCCATTTTTGATATTATTGTTTCTAGTCCACATTGCTTAGAGATTTGCCCAAATACAATGTTGGTTCAAAATGTATTTCAATAGTTTCATTTGTGTTTTTTCTGTCCACAATCTTTTCAAGCACTTACCTGGGTTTTATATCTTAAAATTAATTAGTTAAAATTGAAAAGAAGTTCAAAAAAATTTAGGGAAAAAAATAATTTCTAGTCATATACATTTGAATTTCATCTAATCTATATATTAGTTTTCACTATAAGATTCTATTTTATACTAATTCAAAGTCTATTCCTTGGACAACTGATGTGAACAAATTTTCTTCAAATTAAAATATTTTTGTCATGAGAGGAGATATATTAGGCTTCAGGGAGCAAACAGAGTTCACAAGACTCAGGAATTAAAAACTTTAAAAGACTCAGGAAGTTCCTGAAGCTTACAAAACTCATTAACCTCTGCCCAAGGTTATTTAGGCATCAGCAGCTACAGAACAGAGGGAACTCTGATCACCCAACCTTCCTGAAAGTCATGCAGCTCCAATGATGCGGTTTTCATAGTGGTCACCCATGCTGGGTGGGCTTTCCATATTTATTAGTTCTCATATTTCTCTTGCTTCAATATTTTTATAATTTAATAACAATTATATTTATTGTTTTTTCCTTGATATCTTATCATTGTACTATTTGTTACAGTTCATAGATATTTTTTAGGGCATATTTATCTTTTACCACAACAGTTTACTTTTCAGTTACTTCTAATAGATTGAAAAGAATGCTGCCTACAAACTTTTGTGATTATGATACCAGAGTTCCAAAAGTTATAACCTACATGTCTTATTTGGGACTTAGTAAATTAATAAAGCCTCATGCCAATAATTATCCCTTTCTTAGTCCAAATTATAATGATATACATTGTAACTATATATAACATATTTCTAAACTATAATGAGATTATACTATGAAGTAAAAGTCGGATTAAATAGAATGTTGCCCATTCCTCATATTAGCCTCACTCTTCCTAGTTTACAATTGATAATCTTACACAGTGGCACTTCAAACATATCTCTTAGGAACATGTAGCAATAATTAATAGCTCTAATGAAAATGAAATGTCCTTGTTATTCACTTAAATCTCTGTTTCTTTGATTCAAATCAACCTGCTGCTATATCTTATGAATTGAAGTGGTTAGCTATCAACTCTTTAATTTACAGTATCACATCTTATACTATATTGGGGATATATATGAAGTTCGTCCTGAGCCTCACTTTTGCTTGGAGAAAATAAATAATATGCTTTCCCATGGTGTTTATGGGTCTCTGAATCATATCCAAAATTTTCTTGGATCGTTTCAATACAAAGTAAATTTTCATATTCTTTCTAAATGCTTCGATGCATCTGCATGTGAAATGTTACAGCTGGGAATTTTCTGAGTGACAAAATTAATAGAGGGTTTGAACAATGAGGAGGTATGAGAAAATCCATTCTGTTTAGATATGCAAGTGCTTAATTAAATACAAATACAAAAGAAATCCTGGAGATGCTGAATATCAGTGAGTTTTGTAATGTCAGTAAACTTCCTACTAAAGGCTAAATAATTTGTTGAAGTAGTATTTCAGAAACAATTAGGTAAAAACATAAAATCAAAGAGAACCATGCATTAATATACAAAATATCTATCAATTAAAATCACATATCAACATTTTATAGCTACTGATACCATGTGTTCTAAATTTCAAGTGAAATACAATGAAGAATTGAACAGATAAAGAAAATGTCGTTGTGTTTCATGGTAAAAGTCCAAGATAAAATTATATTTTAAATTACATTTGCGTTCTTTTAAAATGTGAAAATGATTTTCCACAGTTGGTATATATTTGAGATTGAGCGGTACAAGTAGAATATACAGATGCCAACGCATGTTGATCATTTTATTCTTGAGTTCTAGCCTTACTTTATTGTGTGTGTCTATGTTCATTATTCTGCATAAGTTAGTTATCGCTCCTTTTTATTTTCCTGTATTAGTCATTGAAGGGTATGATTATTTGAACAAGTACACCATAGTTTAGATTTCAATTACTGTTATTACTTCCCATTCCCTTATAACCGTGCTTTTCACGCCTGAAAAATTTTAAATGGACTCTTGGCCTTAATGTTATACATTATTTAGTGGTAATTTTTAACCTTATACAGAGCAAAATTGCTGATCAAAAGCAAATATTCTACTTTAAGTGGCCATTTGGGAGAAAGAAATCTTTGATAAATGGGATATATAGGTTAAAAGTGAACATGCTCCAAGTTAGTTTAGCCTTATTATTTTAAAGCATGCTACATTGGATATTATACCTACCAATCATTGGTTTCCAAGCAGCGTTGACTCTTATAAATAATATTAGATTGGTTAAAGGCAAGAAGAGTTCTGGGAAGTAGGAATGAATTAGAATGAATATTATTACATACAGTAAAACCACTGACACTTTGAAAGATATTTTTAACTTGCTATATGATTTGAGTTTGAGAATATGATGATAAAATGATATTTTTTGTTTTAATTTGCAAGTAACATTTTCTAGAGAAAGATTGGGAAACACAGAAGCATTAAAAATGAGTACCACATTAACATGGATTTTATATATATATATAGGTTTTTCAAGACAGGGTTTCTCTGTATAGCCCTGGCTGTCCTGGAACTCACTTTGTAGACCAGGCTGGCCTCAAACTCAGAAATCCACCTGCCTCTGACTCCTGAGTTCTGGGATTAAAGGCGTGGGCCACCACGCCAGGCGTAATATATATTTTTATGTATAATATATAATATATGGATAATTGTGAGGTGATTTTTTTAGTTTAATTTAATTATATTTTACAGTCCAGATATTATCCCCTTCCTGGTCCACGCTCTGACTGTTCCATGTCCCATACCTCCCTCATCCCCCCGACCCCACAAGAATGTCCCCAGTGCTCCATCCCCCACCCCACCATACCTCCCCATTCCCTGGGGCCTCCAGCAGCTTCTCAAGGGTTAGTTGCATCTTCTTTGACTGAACCCAGACACAGCAGTCCTCTGCTGTATATGTGTTGGAGGTCTTATATCAGCTGGTGTATGCTGCCTTGTTGGTGGTCTGGTGTCTGAGAGATCTCAGGGGTCTAGGTTAGTTAAGACTGCTGGTCTTACAACTCCTACAGGGTTGCTCTCTTTCTCAGCTTCTTCTAACTTTTCCCTAATTCAACAACTGTGGTCACCAGCTTCTGTCCATTGGTTGAGTATAAATACTGCATCTGACTCGTTCAGCTGCTTGATGGGTCTTTCCAAGGGAAGTCATGATAAGCCACTTTTGGTGAGCACTCCATAGCCTCAGTCAAGCTTTGGGGCCTCCCTTTGAGCTGCATCCCACTTTGGATCTATCTCTGGACCTCCTTTTCCTCAGGCTCTTCTTCATTTTTGTCCCTGCAGTTCTTTCAAACAAGAACAATTATGGGTCAGAGCTTTTGACTGTGGGATGGCAACCCCATTCCTCACTTGATACCCCATATTTCTGCTGGTGGACTCTACAAGTTCTCTCTCCCCATTGTAGGGCATTTCATCTAAGGTCCTTTGAGTCTCTTTGAATCCAGAGAGTCTCTTACCTCCCAGGGCTCTGGTACATTCTGGAGGGTACCTCCAATCTCTGCTGGCCTTCTGGGTTTCATTCCTGTTCCCCCCTCTTCCCAATACCTGATCATGTATTCCTCTTCCCCTCCTTGTCTGATTTCCCACCCAGGTCCCTCCCTCCCTGTCCTGTGATTTCTAAGTAATTCTGAAGTTTTGAAATACTTGTGCTCTCTGTGTTTTACTTATCACTAGTACATATAGACATTGAAATTCTAAATAGAGGTTGATTAAATTAGCAAATGGATACATGAATTTATTACAATTGCCTGAGAATGCTTTTTGATGATGTCTTAGGGTTTTATTGCTCTGAAGACACACCATGACAATGGTAACTCTTATAAAGGAAAGCATTTAGTTCAAACTGGCTTACAGTTTCAGAGGTTTAATCATGGTGGGAAGCATGGCACTGTGCATACACACATGATGGTGGACAAGGAGCTAAGAGTTCTATATCTTGGCCCACAGGTGCTCTGAGAGAGAGTAAGCTTGGTATGTTTGATTTATCTGAGGCAAGGCTTGAGCTTCTGAAACCTCAAATCCTGCCCCTAGACACAGCTTTTCCAACAAGACCACATCTACCTCAAGAAGGCCAGACCTCCTGTAATGCCACTCCGTATGACTATGGGGCCATTTTTATTCAAACCAACACAGATGACAAATTATTCACAAAGACTATTTTAGTATTATATACCTATTTCTAAATTACTTCTTTATTTCTTAAAGAAGTAGAAATAATTGATTGTTGGATAAAATGTTTTTGACTATAATTTTCAATTCAATTGAGTGAGGTAAATTTCTTGATATTTATCTGAACTTGTGTTTTGCTTTCATGCTCACACAAACATCTTATGAGAATTCTAGAATTGACTTTTATCAGAGAAAAACACTGCACCAAGTATCACCTTTTATCATAAGCAAAAGACATGCTTAGGATAAAAGGTGATACATGCTTGATAAAAGGTCTCTCTCTGAGGCAGGATCTGTAATAGAGAGATAATCCTTCTTCATACATTGTCAATGACCTAAACAAACAGTGAAGGAGTCGGGCAATCAACTGGAAGAACTGGGTTTTTAACTCCTAGATATTGGATTTACTATGATCACCCATCATGATTAAAATCCAAAGTTTTTCAAGTGTAGCTAATTTAAATGGGACTTTTGTTGTTTCCTAAAACCCAATGAACCATTCACAATGACTGGCTCATTCTTTTCTCTCTTGCCTCTGCACCACTGGTCTCATTCAGCCATTATAAAGCAATTCTTCCTATTTTCATATGGCCTAAGCAAAACTATGTTGAAATATGGGCAAAAATGAATATATTGAGAGAAACAAGAAAAAAATACTTTAGTCTTTACAGTTGTGAATCTTCCTTCAAACTAATTAAGCTTTTCCAATGAAGATGGGGAGCAGGCAAGCAGATACTGCTCATATTTGGCCACAATTGAAATTCTTAAAGGTTCTTTAACAAATATTATGCTGGTTATCATTCTAGTAGGAAACTGATACAGTACTTATAGAAGATTAAACACAATGCTCAGTGATAAAGCATGCCCTTAGTCCTCAGTTTTCCCTGCTTCTGAAAACAGAAGGAAAAAAGGGTAGATGGCTTCTCAATGGGATGTATTTTTCTGGGGACTCTTTATGCATTTGTGCTTTGTAAATCTATTGCATTCCCACTATCTGATAATTATTTATATAAAAGTAACATGTGCTTTTGATACAGTAAAAGACTTGTTCTGGTGGAACTTATAGAAGATGAGAATTTAGCAACTATAGCAGCTTTTTATAAGACAGAGTGAATTTAGATAAACTGCTGACTCTAACATGTGTGACCTGTCCAGACTAATTATCCTTAAAGAGGCCCAGTTTAATATTTTAATATGTCATGTGTATTTATATGTACACACACATACATATATATGTACATGTGTATGTGTGTGTACATATATTAACAATTAATGAAAAAGTGATCATGAATTTGGCAGAAAGAAAGGGTTTAGAGGAAAGTTAGGAAAGGAGAAATATTGTAAATAAACAAAATCCATGTTAGTAACATTGGAGACATCAGAGAACTATTAAGTTAACAAGAATTTGGAAAGAACCATCCTAAAACAATGAGCACTAGCAAAGTTAAGTGGGTTCACAGTTTACACAGATTTTTTTTTCCGTGCAGGATCCTAAACAGAGGGTACAGATCAGAAGCATCACATGTGCTCGGGCAGAAGTCATCCATTAATAGATCCTGAGGCAGCAGAGCTTTTAGCAGCACCACAGGGACAGAGACAAAAATAACAACCTAAGGGGCCAGGTTCCCAGGAAGAGAGGTGTTATGGAGAGCTGACATCAATACCCTGCCAGGATAAATGAAGATACTTAGAAAATGCTGAAGCTACAGCATGGTACAATATTAAGAAATAAAGCAGAAATGTAAAAAGCTAAGGTGGGCGAGGGAAGAAGTCTGCGTGTAAAGGAAACTAACATGAGAGTTTGGAAATTAGTTGTGAACATTTCAGATTTAATCTGAGTGCTAGACCTAGATTGTAATAAGGCAAAGTGAGAAAAATGTCCCTTCATAATACTGAAATTTCTCTCATCATAGGACCTGGTTGGATTTTAATAGTCCATGTGTGTTCATAGCAGAATGATTAAACACGGGCAAACATCAGGTCTACTGCCTCCTTTTATTTTTTCCTATATTTTCAAGGCAGGGGGGAGTTGTCTTTTAATGGGGTTTCATGTAGCCCCGAGTTGTCTCTATGCTTTGGAGGGTGATCTTGAACTTTTGTGCTTCCTGTCTCTTCTCCTCAGTGCTGGGGTAACACGTGTGCACCATATGTCTGATTAGTGCTGAGCTGGGCATGGAACCCAAAGCTTCATGCAAGCACTTTACCAACTGTGCTACTTCTCGAGGCCCTGCATCCTCTACATTTCTCTGGTGGCTTGAAAAGAAAGGGCCCCCCACAGATTTATGTGTTTGGTCCACTCGGAAGTGTGGCCTTAATGGAGGAGGTATGGCCTTGTTGGGGGAAGTGTGTCACTGGGAGGTGGGCTTTGAGGTCTCAGGAGCTCAAGTCAGTTCTCCTCCAGCTACCTGTGAATCCAGATGTAGAACTCTGAGCCACTTCTCCAATACCATGTCTGCCTGGATGCTGTCATGATTTCTGCTATGGTAGTGAACTAAACCTCTGAACCTGTAAGCCAGCTCCAATTAAATGTTTTCCTTTATAAGAGTTGCTCTGCTCATGGTGTATCTTCACAGAAACAAAACCCTAACTAAGACAATTTCTTATCCACGATGCCTGATAGTTGTTGAGAAAAGAATTATGCACTTAAAAATGCAAAACTCTAGGCAAAGAAGAGAAAAATCATAAGAGATCCAAGAGGAAGTAGATTTTGTTCTCCAGTCAGAGCTTAAAAATAGCTGTGATTAATCTGCTCAAGGAGGACTGGGAAAACAGATTTTCCTGAGATCCTTGGAATCAGTAGAGATAATGTTAATTTCTAGAGCTGGAAAACCAAACCCAACTGCTGGCTGCTGCCAGGAGACAAGAGTACTACTGACTTCACCTTCAAAAGATGACCGCGGGGACTATTCATGTCGGTCTTTTTCTGTTTTCAGCACAGCTTGTGAGAAGTCTTCAGATCCTTTCTGCAATATGTAGGAGTCTCTAGGTGGATCTGTATGCCCAGTAAAAGAAAGCAAAAGAGGGCTAAACCGTTGTTGCACAGAGGCAATGAATTTGAAATCACAATTTTTTTTTAACTGAATGAAAACCACAAGTTATGAAGTCATACCTTTAATTTTCAGGGAGAGAGAACTACCAAGAGACAATGGCACTTCCCAATAGAGGAGGACCACTCCCAACAGAATTTCTTCCTGTTTTATCCACTAAAATAAGAAGATGAACTGGTTTGTGTTGCTACAAAACCAACAGTGATAGTAGTTTGTGCATGAATGTCAGCTCACCAAAACTACAACTGAGTGAAGGACTTTCTGTTTTACTTTTTCTGGGATTGTATCACTAATAAGATGATACAACCTGGCCTTATCATTCATTGTTTTCAGCAAGAAATAAGATTTCATGTTATCAAATGCTCTTATTGCATCTTCTTCTTTTTTTTAAATTGGGTATTTATTTCATTTACATTTCCAATGCTATCCCAAAAGTCCCCACATGCTCCCCCACCCACTCCCCACCCACCCACTCCCACTTCTTGGCCCTGTCGTTCCCCTGTACTGAGGCATATAAAGTTTGCACGACCAATGGGCCTCTCTTTCCACTGATGGCCCACTAGGCCATCTTCTGGTTCATATGCAGCTAGAGACACGAGCTCCGGGGGTGCGGGGGTGGGGGTACTGGTTAGTTCATATTGTTGTTCCACCTATAGGATTGCAGATCCCTTTAGCTCCTTGGGTACTTTCTCTGGCTCCTCCATTGGGGGCCCTGTGATCCATCCAATAGCTGACTGTGAGCATCCACTTCTGTATTTGCTAGGCCCCAGCATAGTCTCACAAGAGACAGCTATATCTGGGTCCTTTCAGCAAAATCTTGCTAGTGTATGCAATGATGTCAGCGTTTGGAAGCTGATTATGGTTATTGCATCTTCTAATGTTACCATACTTACTTGTCTCTTTTAAGTCCTCTATGAAACTTGTCAACATCTCTGTGTAGACTTATTATTATGTGTACGTCTAGTTGTCCCAAGAGAAAAGAGCCTTTATTTTTTTGTGAATCATTAAGTTCTCATTGGCTGGAAATATGCCTGATATACACAAATCCCTCAATAATTTTTCTTTAATGAATAATATATATCATAGTTCATATATTAAATAATTCAAAATAAAGATTAGAATTAGAAAATCACTGAGTCATGCTCTTTTAATATATCATTCCTTCCATATGAAAGTAGTCTGGCTACCACATCTCTCACATCATTACTCTATAGCGAAGGTTCTTTGGATCTGGATCAGTAGGCAAGTGTGGTCTTCATTTCTCACTGCTTCAAATGTGTCCCTAATATAAATGCATGCATCATCAAAGACAATGACACTTCTCAATAGAGAAGGACCAATCTTTGGTCAAAAGCACAAGAGTAGTTATACTCTTCTGCTCGAACCTCCAAACAACTTCCATCTATGGTTTTGATTAAAAGAAAATGATTTCATACCCAAATTTTATTTATTATGCATGTCTTTTACTTGTTTTGATTTGTCTAAGAAATGAAGTTGGGCTTTTAAGAGGATATTCTACTGAGATGGGATTGGTCATGCTAGAAAGACGGAAAAATGTGAAATGTAAATAGATAACCCTGTACTCATTGCTTTAGAGAAAGCTTCATGTGAAGATAAGCTAGGCCACAGCATTCTATCTGCTTTCTATTAAACCAGAGCTCACCAGATTCTCATCCATGATCAGGTACTTAGAACAAGAGCCCGCTGGTTTTCAACCAGTAAAAGAAAAGATCTATTTCGGTTTTAGAAAAAGTTCATAGTGATTAGGTTAGCTTTGTTAAATTCTGTGTTCCCGAAAAAGCACTAGACATTTTAAGTTTAATTTTGTCACTTAATCTTCATAAAAATCTTGAGAGAGAGAGAGGCAGATCCAGGGCTGAAATTGAGCCTTTTCACTAAAGGGCACAGATTGTAGGACATCAGGGACTTTTTTAGGCAAGCCTAGAAGGGATGGGTGAAACCCTCTTAAATGTTGAGAAATATGTACAAAAAGCCCTTTAATTATATCATGGCACCATTTTTTATGTATGAGAAACATTATTCTCCATTGACAAAGGTCACAAAGTTTGGAAGAAGTGGAACCAATTACACACTATTTCTGAAATGCTCAAGTGAATGGCTCTTGCAACCTTTCTGCCCATTTCTCTTCAGTGTTCCCAAGCCTTTGATATTGGTGTTGCATTGAAGGTGGATCAACTGGGAGTAGACAGTTCCTGGTCACGTTGTCTGCATTTTTCTCAGTTGTAGAGAAAAATTTTTATCAGCCTCTGTCTGCTGAGACAGAAGTTTATTTGATGGAGTATAAGATAAACTTATCTGTAGATACAATGCTAAGTATTTAGAATACAATTAGTTGGATTAGCTTGGGGAAATTGCATTAATAATTCTTCTCTGGGGTTTATAACTTCTCCAGCCATAGGTAGTTGGCCTGATTTTCAATGAGAGACATTATTTCCTTCTTTTTGAGTATATCTTACATCTAATTAAACAGCTTCTGTTACTCTCAAGGTAAAAGTTTCATTATTGCCTTATTAAAGGTACTTCATCAAGGCAAGGTAGGAAGGACTAATTATTGCTTTTCACTATCAGTTGCTTAAGTGGCACTTTCCAGTACTATATGAATGAGCAAATCCTCATGGAATAGACTTCTATATATATTCCAGCTTAGTTCCTCCAAGTCCTGTGTCTGAAGTAACTGCTGTCTTCTGTGGTATCTTTCCTTCAAGTTCTGGGAAGTAACAAAGATCAATGACAGTAGCCTAAGTTTTTGTTTGTTTGTTTGTTTGTTTGATTCCCCTAATAAATAACTCAATGAAGGCTGCTCAGACCTGGAACTAGGATTTTTGTAAGATTGTTTCTGACTCTTGTGGGAGACATTATCTATCACTCTTTACTCTGTAACTCTATACATATCTTTTTGCACCCATCATATATATATATATATATATATATATATATATATATGTGTGTGTGTGTGTGTGTGTGTGTGTGTGTGTACACACACACATATATGTTTTGACAATCTATGTTCACATGAATCCGAGGGTTCTGTGAGATCAGAAGAAGGCAACATATCTCCTAGAGCTATAGTTACAGGTAGTTATGAGCACTGGTGTGAATTTTGGGAACAAAACTTGGGTCTTCTTCAAGAACAATACTGTCTGTGGATCTTATTACCACTCCTTCATATTTCTCCTGCCCCAAAATGCTCAGGACGTTTTAGGATTCTGATGCTTAAGAATGTTTATATTTTGTTTACATGGTGTCTCTCATCCCATCTCTAATTTAACTTGTAGCATTCCATCACATCTGTGCCAATAAATAAATATTCAAGATAAGGGTTAAACAAACAGGTTTTAGAACACTTTCTCAGTAAATATAACATATACTATGTTTAGTACACAGAAATCTTAGCATGTATTTGTAGTATAAAGTATTTGCAATATAACCACTTGGTGGCTCAGTTCTTGAGTTTTAGAAGTGGTTTCAAATTTTATTAAATTGTCTTAAATAATAGAATGATGCTTATTAATAAGAGGTATTAGGCTGTAGTGTATGTATTTTGGGATAATTTACATTAATTCAATGTTGATTATGAAATTTTATATTAAGTTCTCATATTAATGGGAGTTTATTTTAAAGTCTGGGTTCAGCCCAAGCTTGTTGACTGGTATCTGCTGAGGTAAAGGCGGAAAGATCAGGATTACTTGCGTTTAGTTTTAGCTCTACAATTTACATAATCAAGATTTTGTAAACGATATACGCATATATTTGATATATATATTTCATATATTTATTTGATATATATTCATATACTTTATATATAAATATATTTGAAAAACACAGGTAGTTTTTAAAGCAAGAAGAAGCAAAAAGAGTAATGCTGGAATGGTTTTTAAAGACTGAATGTAGGGTTGCTATGCTGGTCACGTTCCAGTGAAAGATCTAATTTTATTTTCCTGCACTGGTTGTTTTAGCATCAAAGCCACAAAGTCACAATTTTATTTTTAATTGTGGCATTTCAAGTTCTGTGCTTTACATATCTTGATATAATTCTCCTTGCCAGTCTAATCCCCAGAGTGACAGTCTTATTTTCTGTAACTTGCAAAAATTCATGAACCATGCTTCTTCATGAGTTCTTAAAATACTATTTTCTTTTGACCTGCCATGTGAAAATATTGGAAGCCGATGGTAATACTGAGCCCATTTCTATGGAAATGATGTGGATATTATTTAATAAATCTTCCTGGATGCTGAACAATTCATGAATGGCTTGTTGAAATACAATAAGGAGTTTATGAGCCCTTGAATTGCAGGATTCTCTTCTGGAAGGAAAAACAGAAACTGGGAAACACCATCAATGAGGAATGCTACCCCTTCATCTCAAACTGAAACAGCCAGGGTTTAAACTCACCCTGAGTACATTCTCAGCAGGGAAAAGGATGGGCTGTGACTATACCGTAATGACATTTATTTTCTTATGTTGCTTAGAAAACCAGCCCCGTTCTCAGCAGAGTTCAGGAAGAGCTTATAAAATGGTGCAGACTCCAGCAACATTTTCGTAACCATCAGCAAGCCTCTTGGGGCACTTTCTAAAGTCAACTCTCTTGGTGGCATTGGTTAATAATCGTTCTGGTTATCTTACTGTCACACCTTGTAAGTTGGTGTAAGGCACTTTGAAACTGAAGGCATGTCGCACCACTGCCCTTGGAGAGTACCAAGCAAGGAGCCGTGTTCGTGTTTGAAGAGAGCTGGTAAAAGAAAATAAAATCCCATTCCTGGCATCATTGGGGTACATCTTCAGTCTGCCATGGATACATTTTTAATTGCTTTCCTTAAAAGCTTGATCTGAAAGCCTTTGAAGTAAACAGCTCTCTGCCATTATCCCATTAGAAGTGAACGGCCTCTCAATCCTGCCCTGGTTTTCAGTGAGAAAGAAAGGAGGAAAAAGCAAAGCATTTAGAAATCATTCTGAGCTATAGTTTCCGCTAACAGTTTCCTGTGGGTGATCTTAGTAGCCTATTAGACGTTGGTAATCACACAGAGCGTAAGAAACGGGGGACTGCAGGCATCTTAGCACAGTGTGTGATCTCAGAGCACCGAAGGCAGCCAGAATTCTCAGAGAGCTGATTTCCAGAACTGGAGCTTACCAGCCCTCCCAAGAACTCAAGCTGCCAGTCCACCCTCCTATCTCCCTTGGAGAAGAATAGGTGGTAGCAACAATCTCTGCGGGTAGAAACTAAAGAGATGGAAAACCAAAGTAGAGGAGGAGGGGAAAGTGGAATGGTACATGCTCTGCAGCCATGGAATAAAAGAAAGAGCTTGAATCAGAACCTGCCTCTCTCCCTGCCCTTAGATGGATGCTGTGTTTAGTTCCCCCCCACCTTTTTTAAATTAGCAAACCTAATCCTTACTAAGCACCTAGATGCCTTCCTTTTCAACTGCACCCCATCCGTGTCTGTCTTCTTTCATATGCCATTTTTATACAACATTTGAAAACAGTTCGTCTGTTTCAGTATGTTCACCGCACCGGGAGACTATTGCTTCCCCACCTTGTGAGGGCTGGAGTACTGAGAAATATATCTTTGTGTCAAAATTCTGAGAATCAGAATGAAGAAGGAGGCAGGTACCAATAAGAAATAAATAGTTTACAGGGAAATCACAGTCTTACCTCACCCAAAGTAACAGGTTTTAAGAATTCTGTGGCTAGCACGACATCGGTCTTACAATGAATAGCAGGTTAGCAATATAAATTCTTGATTCCAGCTTTTGTTACTTTTCTGTGAAAGGAAGAAAAAAAATCCACAGGACATAGTATAAATTCTCCGGGATAACATGAATAGCCCAATTATATAAATATATTTAACTTGGTTTGATAAATACCAAAGATGTTGTTTTATTAGTCTATCACTATGCCCTTTTCTTTCATCTGCACGAGTGCAAATGTTTGAATCTCATTTGATAGCGTATGTGAATTCAGTCCAACTAGTAGCCCTGTGCTTTTTCCTCAATTAACTGTAAAACACAATTCTCCAGTCACTGTTTGAGGCCATGTAGAAAGGTTTTAGTATTTCAATCAGTACAGTCAGATGGGCCTGCTCTCATGCCCCACGGGAGGGTATAAAGCCAAGGTGGTTTAGATTACCTCAAGCCTTCCCAGGATAACTTTCTACAGTAAGCAGTCATAAGTTAATTGAATTGAGTCTAAACAGGAAAGGGAATCGGTAACTGTGAAAGCTTTAAGTATTCTAATCATTTTAGGCTCCGCTCCGGAGACCCTTCACAGAAGTGACAGCTCAGCCAGGTCTGTGCCATGGCCTGTGGTTCAGACCTACTGGTCATCTCACAAGCCACCTTCTCATTTGTGCTATAGAAAGGCTTACATGCTAAGAGGGAGCCATGACTGTATACCAGCACAGATGGTGTGTGAGGCATTTTCTGTTGCTGTGACAAAATGCCCTAAGGAAATAAACTGGAAGGAGAAAAGCCTTGTTTTTGACTGATGATATCAGAGGTCCCAGGTCATGGCCAGCTAACTCCATTGACCCTCAAAAAAGACTTATGGCAGCAGGATAAGAGGACAGAGGGAAGCTGCTCACATCATGGCAAACAGGAAGTTGGGAGGTGGAGGTAAATTGAAGGGGTGGGGGGAAAGGCTAGTGACTAGGGACAAGGTAGACTCTATAAATTCCCACTGATCTGTTCCCTCGTATGAGGCCCCCTCCCCACCTCTTAATAGGACTCTCAGATATGAACTGAAGAGTGGACTAAGGCATGGATGAGTTATAACCTCTGACCCAGCTCCTTCTTAGCCACCAATTAGAGGCTAAGCTTTCAGCATTTCATATTCAAACTACATCACTACATCAGAATCGCTGTTTCTTTCTTTTCTTTTTTCTTATTTCTTTTATTGGATATTTTCTTTATTTACTTTTCAAATGTCATCTCCTCTCCAGGTCTCCCCTCCAGAGATCCCCTATCCCATCCCCCTTCCCCTAGCCTCTATGAGGGTGCTTCCTCCCCCCCACTCCCATCATCCATACCTCCCTGGCATTCCCCTATACTGGGACATCGAACACCCTCAGGCCCAAGGATCACACCTCCCACTAATGTCCAACAAAGTCATCCTCTGCCACATATGAGGCTAGCACCACAGGTCACTCCATGTGCACTCTTTGGTTGGTGGTTTAGTCCCTGGAAGCTCTGGGGAGTCTGGCCAATTGACACTGTTGACCCCTCCCCTCAAGGGGTTGCAAACCCTCTCAGCTCCTTAAGTCCCTTCTCCAACTCTTCCATCTGGGACCCCGTGCTCAGTCTAACAGTTGGTTGTAAGCAACTGCCTCTGTATTCACCAGGCTCTGGCAGAGCCTCCCAGAAGACAGCCATATCAGGCTCCTGTCAGCAAGCACTTTCTGGCATCTGCAATAACGTGTCCGGGTTTCTTATACACTGTCTAGGATATTTTGTGATGGAAACGTAATTACTATGTGAACTTATTGGAGTCAAAAAAGAGTAAAGATGTATTGGAAAAAAATCCAAATATGTGGATACTTCAGAATGTCTAAGGAAATTATCTATTCAAAGTTCTAGTTGGCCTGAGATAGAAGGACTGTGAGCTTGAGACCAGCCTGGGCTAGGTGACAAGACCCCGTGTCAGTAACTAAGGATGAAACAGTGTTGGTGCAGACCCTACCTTATCATCCTCTGAGTAATATTTTAGCTTGTTTCATGTTCCAAGTGGATGCTTCACAAGCGTGCTGCATGGCTGGCGAGAAAATAGCTCCATTCCAAGTATGAACTCTTATTACCGCTACTGCATGTATCCATTTCTGAAAATAATTAGGTTGCTTAATATTGTGAAAATGTCTGTTAAAAAAAATTCATGAATAAAATATTTACCAAGATTGCCATTTGACAATGTGTGAAATGATGAACTCTACTGCCACATTTAGGCGATGAAATTATACACTTGCCTCTGATGGAAAATATCCCAATTGCACAAGGAAGAGTTATTTCGCTATTTCAGCTCTAGTAAGTGCCATCGTCCTTATAGTTCCAGGGAAGCTGACTCAGTTACAGGTCAGGATCTTCATAGGGAAGACCTGGGTTTAACCTATGCTATTGAAAGCCTTTACTACATTGTGGCAAGTTCACAGAAGCATGGGTGTGATAGATGGTGTAGACACTTGTGTAGTTTTGCTAGGGTGTATGTGTGTACTTGGATACATAGTCATGGATTATGGGTTCATGAGGACAAGAATTTCTCTTGATGGTCTACTACAAGGTTGCGTTTATGCTCCCCCCAAATCATAAAGTAATACGTTTTATATATTTCAGACTTATATAATGAAAAAGAAACCTGAATACTTTATTTAGGATAATGGCTGGTACATATTAGACAGTAGCTGTGGAACTGTGATATCTTCTCTCGCTCTGGTTCACTCTTAGCTTGACAATTTGCTGAAATATTTTAGTATTTAATTTTTTTCACCATTTGAAGATGGTTTTATTTCTTTGTTTCTTCCTTTTGTTGAAAATAGAGTGTTTTCTCATATAATATATCCTGACTATAGTTTCTCTTCCCACTCCTCCTAGTTCCTCCATATCTCCCCTCTAGATATACTCCCTTCTTGTCTCTCATTATAAAAAAATTCAAAATAAAATACAATGAAACAAAAGCCACCATATTAAAGTTGTATAAGGCAACCCAACAGACAGAAAAGATCCCTAAGAGTAGACACAAGAATCAGAGATCATCTGTCTCTCACTCAGTCATCCCATAACAATATTAAGATATAAGCTGTAACAATTATGCAGAGAACCTGGATTAGATCCTTGCAGGCTCTGTGCTTGCTGCTTCAGTTTCCCTGAGCTTATATGCATGCCATTTTGATGATTTAGAGGCACTTGTTCAACAGCTCTAGTTTCCTCCATCCCTACAGGTTTTTAAACTCTTCGTGGCTCCTCCTCCACAGGGTATTCTGAGCTCTGGGGAGGGGAGTGTGGAATTTGATGACTTCCCATTTTGACTCACTCTTCCTGCAATTACTGCCTGTGGGTCTCTGAATCTGTTTCTCTCTTCTGCCAGAGAAAGCTTCTTTGATGATGACTGGATATGGGATTGATCTATGAATATAATAGAATGTTAACTGTAATATTTTCTTACATAGCCAAACCTTTTTCCTCCCTAATTTCTTACCCTTAGATTGATCATGTCTTAGAACACTTTCTCCAAAGTGACATGATTAACTATCTCAGGTGTTATATTTGTCCACTCTTACTTGAAAGGAACATAAAGACCATATACATATTTTCTATTGCCTGTTAAGTCACTTTTGAAGGGATTGAAAGATGGATTAGCAGTTTTGAACACTCCTTTGTCTTCCAGAGTACCTGAGTTCAGTTCTCAGCATCTTTGTTGCATGACTGTTATATCCAACTCCAGATTTGATGCCCTCTTCTGACCTCCTTAGGTACCAGCAAACCCATGAAATTTACTTACACAAATAATCAGCAAGTCTTCCTGGGAAGTTTGGCTCTTCAGGTCAGTAGATCAAATGTGATCTTAGGTGGTAGAGAAGACTAAATATACCCGCTTGTTTCTGTAGTGAAGAATAGCAGCGTGTGATTAAGCGCTCATCCCACCCAGGTCCACACGAGGCTCACCCAGCCATGAGTCACTTGCTCAGATGTGCTGATTGCCCTGGGCTGAGCCAAAGCAGTGATTAAACAGCTCAGAGACTGGAGCTGGAGGGAACCTCTGAACTAATTCTCCTTCATGCTTAAATTGAAGTCGATTCTGGAGGATAGCCAGTGATTGCTAGGGATTCAGGAGGGTGGTCTGCAAACCATGCACAGGAATCATGCCAACAGGCTCTCTACTGAGCAGATGAAGGACGGGCTGGGGAGCCCTTGAGCTAATTTGTTTTTCATATATGGCAAATGTTTTCAAATAAAAATTATTAATTGTACTTTAAAAGCTAACGGTATAAACTGAATTTTCAGTTCACCTTCCTCCCAAATTGTGTGCAAAAAAATAGTTAAGACACAAACCAGTTTTTTACTCTCCTCAACATGACTAATATTCCTTTGAAATAAAACATTGCTATTGTTTCTACATGAGAATAGTTAAATCCAGTTTTGTCACATAGATAGGCATTGTTGTAATTATCCTGAAACTTCCTTCCTAAACTACTCAAAATAATAGCCTAAAAAATAAATGGTGCAGCAGGTTGCGACAGATGCTAGTTAACTTTATTAGTTGACCTTGGTGATAATGTTGCCCTCGTTGGTTTAAGTTCTGTGTCTAGGTTGCCAGAGATAGCCATGTATTCACGTGTACACATAATTTTATGTCCAGGATATCTGTGTATACTCAGCTCCTCATAGAGAAAGCTCAGCTCTGTACAAATTTCAAAATTCACATGAGTGTTGAATTGCTCAAGCATGAAGTATACTTATGTGTAAGAAGGACTTTTTTCTAAACCACTACCACTGTGCAAGTTTTTAAAGTAAATACACTTTGGAAGATTATGAGCACAAAATGCACTTCCTTTGTCTTCGTTGTGATTTAAAAAAAAAAAAAACAACAAAAAACAAAAAACTAGATCTCATTATAATTAGATACCCACCCAAAATGGAGGACAACCTGACCTCATTCTTACCCTTGTCCAGCCTCAGGACCCTGAATTGCTGGGATTAGAGCTATGTGCTGTCATGTCCAGAAAACAGTGCATTTATGAGCCGAATGACTGGGATTAAGCCAGAATTCTGCAGTCGTATAATTAAGAGCAACCCTATCAAGCTAAGTAATGGCAGTATACAGTTTGACTATGGTAAATAACACCTCATGTGTCAATTTGAGCACTGTTATCAGTTATAACCACTTAAAAAATAAGTACTGATAGTCAAAAGAGCAAAACAACACAAAGAAAACAGTTTGTCTCGCAAAATATCTCCCTTTATGACACATCTGCTCCTGTGAGAGCCATGGTTTCTGTCTCTAGTTTGGTGGCAGTGGCCTTGCACAATCATCTCCATGTGGTAGCTGTAGAGTACAATGCAAATCTAAGCTTGAACTCAGAAACTCAGTTGTTTCATTGTAAGGAAAGATAAGTTTGTCTGTGCCTTGTGTATGTCTTTTGACAAAGCAGTTCACAGGCAGCAAAGATTGTTTTAAAACAAAGTAATGTTCTCTGGCTTCAGTTATGGGCTATAAAACTGAGTTATTTGTTTTTAATTTGTATATTTAAAATAGTTGCATATTCACATTTACCTTATGACAAATATACATGTAATAAGAGTCATAGAAGATAAAATAATGTAGAAAACTCTTAAAGGAAAATGTGCTTCAATGTTTAAAGAAAATTAAACATTTCTCACTGCATTCTATGAAGTGATCAAGCAAACATATGCACACATCCTGTGAACGTGCTAACAAATCATGAGCAGATTGTCTTCTCCTTCCCTAAGTCACTTACTACCTATTCATTTCATTTCCATAATATACTGCTGTAGTGCAAATCACTCTTATGAGAAAATCTGTATGCATTAGATTAGTCACCATTTCTATTCCCTTATGTTGCTTGACAGAAAAGGCAATCTTAATTGGTAGACATGCATTCAAATTTTATTTTTTCTTAAAAACGTTCATATATATAATTATAATTTTTCTGTTCATCACTAGTACAATATGAGAATAATATTGGTTTGTATGTCTGTCTCATCTGGAATGCAGCAAAAATATCTGATTTAAATTAAAATATGCTAAAGATTTAAACCACAGAACTACATGTCTGTAGCTTATTCTGGATTTTACAATGATATACAAAGAATACAAAAAAATACGGCTGGGTAGGTTAGCTCAGTGGCAAGTGCTTAGAGCATGGGGACCTAAATTTGGATTTCCAGAAAAAACTCAGGGATGCTAATAGAATCCTGTAACCCTAGCACTAGGGACACAAAACAGGGGGATGCCTCAAGTAGACTGGCCACCCATTCTATCCAATCATTGTGCTCTGGGCTCCATTTCAAAAGTAAGACTTGGCTAATAAATGAGACACCTGACATAGACCCCTTTGCCTACATACCCCCACACAAATATATATATATATATATATATATATATATATATATATATGCACACACATTTGCATATTTACTATACACAAATATTATATAAAAATATATTGAAAATGTAAAATACAAGTTTCAGCTTAGGTTATTAAATCAATTCACCAAAATCATACCAATGTCTTTCAAGCTGATAAAATTAAGAAAAATATTTATTTAGTGTGTGTTTATGTGTCTGGATGTGTCTGTGTGTCTGCGTGTCTGTGTGTGTGTGTGTGTCACATATATGCAAGATGCAGGTAGCTACAAAGTCTAGAAGAGAGTGTCAGACCCTCTGGAATTGAGGGAACAACTAATTGTTTGCTGCCTAACATTGGTGCTGGGAAGTAAATTATGGTTATCTGAAACAAGTGCTCTGAACTGGTAAACCATCTCTCCAGCCCTTTAAGATGGCATTTTTAAATAGAATTCTTATAGCCATGTCCAGTTTCTATTTCTATTTTTATATTATTCTAATATTTGACACAACTCTAATTTTTAAGCAAAGCATGTCCATATATTGATACTCTAGTGTGGTGCATAGTCTAATAGGGTGAAAACTGGAGGCTGTTGTGTTGTGTATAGGATTGCTAGGGTTCAGAATACAAAATGTTTTTATTTTATCTTTTAAACCTAAATTTAGGCCTTAATTCGGCTTACAGAACATTTCCAAGTTTTTTATATATTTTCGCTTTTGTGAAAGTAATTAATGTTGAAAGGCTCTGGAAAATACAAGTACTGCCTGATTCGCTAATAAAACACTGGTACCAAAGAGTGCACTGCACAGACAAGACCCAATTGAGCATGAGTTCTCGCCATAATCTTCACTGACATTTATCTAAAATCGTCTCCGACTTCATCATTGCACTATTCCAGGTACAGGATTTGAGTGGCTCATAAATCAGACGTTCTCTAATTCTGTCTGAAAAATCAAGGCTGATTTATTTAAATTTATCTGAAATTCCAAGGTCCTTGGAGAATGGATTGTTAAATAGGGAGGCATGTTTTTCTAAGAGGTGGCAGACATTTGCATGATGTCCATAAAAGTTCCATACTCACCAATGATAGAAACTGTGTTGGAATAGAGTGTACCCTTAAATGTGTTTGAAAACCATCCCATTCTGTTTTCTTCATATGAAATATATCTCACACTTGTCACTAGATGTTTTTTTTTAAGAGAATGTGTGTGTGTGTGTGTGTGTGTGTGTGTGTGTGTGTGTGAAGTCTACTCCAGTGAATGAATCATTACCAAACCCCAAACTCTCAATTTATTCCTCTTATGGTGTTTTCACTCAGCATGCTTAGGCATAAACAAGAAAAATTAGTTATTTTTTTCACATATACTAAATTGTTCTAATTCTTTGTCATAGTTCTAGATTGGCGGTTCTCATCATGTGGGGCTCGACAATGATGGAGGTTCACACTACCCTTTCACAGAGGTCATCTATCAGATATCCTGCATGCCAGATCTATACATTACAATATATAATAGTAGTAAAATCTAGAGGTATGACACAGCAACAAAAATAACTGTGGTTGGGGTCACCACAACATGAGAAACTGTGTTAAAGGGTCTTAATATTAGGGAGGTTGAAAACCCCTGTCTGAAGCAACTGTTTTTATTTTAGAATTTAAAAATATGGGGCTTTGATAAAAAAATGATATCTGAAAGTAAAGAAATGACTACAAAGCTTAGTTTTTCTTAATTTATTTTAAATTAGGTATTTTCTTCATTTACATTTCAAATGCTATCCCAAAAGTCCCCAGGCCCTCCCCCCCACTCCCCTACCCACCCACTCCCACTTCTTGGCCATGGCGTTCCCCATACTGAGGTATATAAAATTTGCAAGACCAAGGGGCCTCTCTTCCAAATGATGGCCTACTAGGCCATCTTCTGAACATATGCAGCTAGAGACACGAGCTCCGGGGATACTGGTTAGTTCATATTGTTCTTCCACCTATAGGGTTGCAGACCCTTTTAGCTCCTTGGGTACATTCTCTAGTTCCTGCATTGGGGGCCCTATGTTCCAACCAATAGGTGACTGTGAGCATCCACTTCTGTATTTGCCAGGCCCCAGCATAGCCTCACAAGAGACAGCTATATCAGGGTCCTTTCAGCAAACGCTTGCTAGTGTATGCAATGGTGTCAGCGTTTGGAGGCTGATTATGGGATGGTTCTCCGGGAACGGCAGTCTCTAGATGGTACATCATTTCATCTCAGCTACAAACTTTGTCTCTGTAACTCCTTCCATGGGTGTTTTGTTCCCAATTCTAAGAAGGGGCAAAGGGTCCACACTTTGGTCTTTGTTCTTCTTGAGTTTCATGTGTTTTGCAAATTGTATCTTGTATCTTGAGTATTCTAAGTTTCTGAGCTAATATCCACTTATCAGTGAGTACATATCATGTGAGTTCTTTTGTGATTGGGTTACCTCACTCTGGATGATGCGCTCCAGGTCCATCCATTTGCCTAGGAATTTCATAAATTCATTGTTTAATTAATAGCTGAGTATTACTCCATTGTGTAAATGTACCACATTTTCTGTATCCATTCCTCTGCTGAGGGGCATCTGGGTTCTTTGCAGCTTCTGGCTATTATAAGTAAAACTGCTATGAACATAGTGGAGCATGTGTCCTTCTTACCAGTTGGAAATTTTTCTGGATATATGCCAAGGAGAGGTATTTCAGGATCCTCCAGTAGTACTATATACAATTTTCTGAGGAACTGCCAGACTGATTTCCAGAGTGGTTGTACAAGCTTGCAAACCCACCAACAATGGAGGAGTGTTCCTCTTTCTCCACATCCTTGCCAGCATCTGCTGTCACCTGAATTTTTGATCTTAGCCATTCTGACTGGTGTGAGGTGGAATCTTAGGGTTGTTTTGATTTGCATTTCCCTGATGATTAAGGATGTTGACCATTTTTTCAGGTGCTTCTCTGCCATACGGTATTCCTCAGGTGAGAATTCTTTGTTTAGCTCTGAGCTCCATTTTTTAATGGGGTTATTTGATTTTCTGGAGTCCACCTTCTTGAGTTCTTTATACATGTTGGATATTAGTCCCCTTTCTGATTTAGGATTGGTAAAGGTCCTTTCCCAATCTGTTGGTGGCCTTTCTGTCTTATTGAAGGTGTCTTTTGCCTTACAGAAGCTTTGTAATTTTATGAGGTCCCATTTGTCAATTCTCGATCTTACAGCACAAGGAATTGCTGTTTTATTCAGGAATTTTCCCACTGTGCCCATATCTTCAAGGCTTTTCCCCACTTTCTCCACTATAAGTTTCAGTGTCTCTGGTTTTATGTGAAGTTCCATGATCCACTTAGATTTGACCTTAGTACAAGGAGATAGGAATGGATCACTACGCATTCTTCTACATGATAACCACCAGTTGTGCCAGCACCATTTGTTGAAAATGCTGTCTTTTTTCCACTGGATGGTTTTAGCACACTTGTCGAGGATCAAGTGACCATAGTTGTGTGGGTTCATTTCTGGGTTTTCAATTCTATTCCATTGGTCTACTTATCTATCGCTATACAGGTACCATGAAGTTTTTATCACAATTGCTCTGTGGTTCAGCTTTAAGTCAGGCATGGTGATACCACCAGAGGTTCTTTTATCCTTGAGAAGAGTTTTTGCTATCCTAGGTTTTTTGTTATTCCAGATGAATTTGGAGATTGCCCTTTCTAATTTGTTGAAGAATTGAGTTGGAATTTTGATGGGGATTGCATTGAATCTGTATTGCTTTTGGCAAGATAGCCATTTTTACTATATTGATCCTGCCAATCCATGAGCATGGGAGATCTTTCCATTTTCTAAGATCTTCTTTAATTTCTTTCTTCAGAGACTTGAAGTTTTTATCATACAGCTATTTTACTTCCTTAGTTAGAGTCACGCCAAGGCATTTTATATTATATGTGACTATTGTGAAGAGTGTTGTTTCCCTAATTCTTTCTCAGCCTGTTTATCCTTTGTGTAGAGAAAGGCCATTGACTTGTTTGAGTTAATTTTATATCCAGCAAATTCACTGAAGCTGTTTATCAAGTTTAGGAGTTCTCTGGTGGAATTTTTAGGGTCACTTGTATATACTATCATATCATCTGCAAAAAGTGACATTTTGACTTCTTCCTTTCCAATTTGTATCCCCTTGATCTCCTTTTGTTGTCAAATTGCTCTGGATAGGACTTCAAATACTTTGTTGAATAGGTAGGGAGAAATTGGGCAGCCTTGTCTAGTCCCCGATTTTAGTGGGATTGCTTCCAGGTTCTCAACATTTGCTGTAGATTGCTTTTATCATGTTTAGGTATGGGCCTTGAATTCCTGATCTTTCCAAGACTTTTATGACGAATGAGTGTTGGATTTTGTCAAATGTTTTCTCAGCATCTAACGAGATGATAATGTGGTTTTTGTCTTTGAGTTTGTTTATATAGTGGATTACGTTGATGGATTTCCACATATTAAACCATCCCTGCTTCCTTGAATGAAACCTACTTGGTCAGGATGGATGACTGTTTTGTTGTGTTCTTGGATTCTGTTAGCAAGAATTTTATTGAGGATTTTTGCATCAATATTCATAAGGGAAATTGGTCTGAAGATCTTTATCCTTGTTGGGTCTTCCTGTGGTTTAAGTATCATTGTAATTGTGGCTTCATAGTATGAATTGGGTAGAGTAGCTTCTGCTTCTATTTTGTGGAATATAGTTTGTGAATAACTGGAATTAGATCTTCTTTGAAGGTCTGATAGAACCCTACACTAAACCTATCTGGTCCTGGGCTTTTTTTGGTTGGGAGACCATTAACGACTGCTTCTATTTCTTTAGGGGATATGGGACTGTTTAGATTGTCAACTTGATCCTGGTTTAACTTTGGTACCTGGTATCTGTCTAGAAATTTGTCCATTTCATCCAGGTTCTCCAGTTTTGTTGAGTATAGCCTTTTGTAGAAGAGTTTGGTGGTGTTTGGATTTCTTCTGGATCTGTTTTTATGTCTCCCTTTTCATTTCTGATTTTGTTAATTAGGATGCTGTCCCTGTGCCCTCTAGTGAGTCTGGCTAAGGGTATATCTATCTTGTTGATTTTCTCAAAGAACCAGCTCCTCGTTTGGTTGATTCTTTGAATAGTTCTTCTTGTTTCTACTTGATTGATTTCACCACTGAGTTTATTTCCTGCCATCTACTCCTCTTAGGTGAATTTGCTTCCTTTTGTTCTACAGCTTTTAGGTGTGTTGTCAAGCTGCTAGTGTGTGCTCTCTCTACTTTCTTTTTGGAGGCACTCATAGCTATGAGTTTTCCTCTTAGAAATGCTTTCATTGTGTCCCATAAGTTTGGGTATGTTGTAGCTTCATTTTCATTAAACTCTAAAAAGTCCTTAATTTCTTTCTTTATTCCTTCCTTGACCAAGGTATCATTGAGAAGAGTGTTGTTCAGTTTCCACGTGAAGGTTGGCTTTCTATTATTTATTTTGTTATTGAAGATCAGACTTAGTCCATGGTGATCTGATAGGATGCATAGAACAATTTCAATATTTTTGTATGTGATGAGGCCTGTTTTGTGACCAATTATATGGTCAATTTTGGAGATGGTACCATGAGGTGCTGAGAAGAAGGTATATCCTTTTGTTTTAGGATAAAATGTTCTGTAGATATCTGTTAAATCCATTTGTTTCAAAACTTCTGTTAGCTTCACTGTGTCCTTGTTTAGTTTCTGTTTCCACGATCTGTCCATTGATGAAAGTGGTGTGTTGAAATCTCCCACTATTGTGTGAGGTGCAGTGTGTGCTTTGAGCTTTACTAAAGTTCCTTTAATGAATATGGCTGCCCTTGCATTTGGAGCATAGATATTCAGAATTGAGAGTTCCTCTTGGAAAGTTTTACCTTTGATGAGTATGAAGTGCCCCTCCTTGTCTTTTTTGATAACTTTGAGTTGGAAGTCGATTTTATTCAATATTAGAGTGGCTACTTGGCCTTGTTTCTTCAGACCATTTGCTTGGAAAATTGTTTTCCAGCCTTTCACTCTGAGGTAGTTTTTTTCGTTTTCCCTGAGATGGATTTCCTGTAAGCAGCAAAATGTTGGGTCCTGTTTGTGTAGCCAGTCTGTTAGTCTATGTCGTTTTATTGGGGAATTGAGACCATTGATATTAAGAGATATTAAGGAAAAGTAATCGTTGCTTTTTATTATTTTTGTTGTTAGAGTTGGCACTCTGTTCTTGTGCCTGTCTTCTCTTAGGTTTGTTGAAGGATTACTTTCTAGCTTTTTCTAGGGCTTAGTTTCTGTCCTTATATTGGCTTTTTTCTGTTATTATCCTTTGAAGGGCTGGCTTTGTGGAAAGATATTGTGTGAATTTTGTTTTGTCATGGAATACTTTGGTTTCTCCATCTATGGTAATTGAAAGTTTGGCTGTGTATAGTAGCCTGGGCTGGCATTTGTGTTCTCTTAGTGCCTGTATAACAACTGTCCAGGATCTTCTGGCTTTCATAGTCTCTGGTGAAAAGTCTGGTGTAATTCTAATAGGCCTGCCTTTATATGTTACTTGACCTTTTTCCATTACTGCTTTTAATATTCTCTCCTCATTTAGTGCATTTGTTGTTCTGATTATCATGTGTTGGGAGGAATTTCTTTTTTGGTCCAGACTATTTGGAGTTCTGTAGGCTTCTTGTATGTTCATGGGCATCTCTTTCTTTAGGTTTGGGAAGTTTTCTTCTATAATTTTGTTGAAGATATTTTTGGCCATTTAAGTTGAAAATCTTCATTCTCATCTACTCCTATTATCTGTAGGTTTGGTCTTCTCATTGTGTCCTGGATTTTCTGGATGTTTTGAGTTAGGATCTTTTTGCACTTTGCATTTCCTTTGATTGTTGTGCCCATGTTCTCTATGGAAACTTCTGCACCTGAGATTCTCTCTTCCATCTCTTGTATTCTGTTGCTGATGGTAGCATCCATGGTTCCAGATTTCTTTTCTAGTGTTTCTATCTCCAGTGTTGCCTCACTTTGGGTTTTCATTATTGTGTTTACTTCCCTTTTTAGTTCTTGTATGGTTTTGTTCAATTCCATCACCTATTTTGTTGTGTTTTTCTGTTTTTCTTTATAGACTTCTATCTGTTTTGTTGTGCTTTCCTGTGTTTCTTTAAGGACTTGTACCTCTTTAGAAGTGTTCTCCTGTATTTCTTTAAATGAGTTATTAAAGTCCTTCTTTATTTCCTCTACCATGATCATGAGATATGCTTTTAAATCCAGGTTTTCATGTGTGTTGGAATATCCAGGACTGGCTGAGGTGGGAGTGCTGGGTTCTGATGATGGTGAGTGGTCTTGGTTTCTGTTAGTAGGATTCTTATGTTTGCCTTTAGCCATCTGGTAATTTATGGAGTTAGTTGTTATAGTTGTCTCTGGTTAGAGATTGTTCCTCCTGTAATTCTGTTAGCCTCTATCCACAGACCTGGGAGACTAGCTCTCTCCTGTGTTTCAGTGGTCAGAGTACTCTCTGCAGGCAAGCTCTCCTCTTGCAGGGAATGTGCACAGATATCTGGAGTTCAGACCTGCCTCCTGGCAGAAGATGAAGGCCTGAAACAGGGCCTGTCCCAGAAGCTGTGTAGCTTCTCTAGTTGGCACTCTACATAGTCTAGTCTCTTGGAGATCCTGGACCAGAGATGGCTCCCCCAGGTGCTCCGCCAAAGCCCTCCCAGGTGGAGTGGACACTTCTCCTCTGGCAGGAAAGGTGCCAGATGTCTGGAGCCCAAAATGGTGTCTGCCCCAGAAGCTGTGTGGTTTCTGCCTGCCCAGAAGCTGTTAGCTTCTGAAGTCCACACTCTCACCTGCGCAGACTAGTCTCTTAGGGACCTGGGAACCAAGATGACTCCCCCAGGTGCTCCAGCAAAGCCAAAAGCTTAGTTTTTAGCTTGAGTCATGTACAAACTTGTCTTTGAGCGATTGTATGCTCGTGTCTCCATGGCTTGTCTGTTGCCTTCTACATTCCTGTCTGAAATTGAAATCTGACTTTAATAACTTTTGTTTCACAGGATTTATACAAAGAGTAACTTCACTTGCTCTGCAATTCATTTTGTAACTCAGTGGAAACAAAATTCACTAACTTGAAAGGCTCCAGAAAGCATCTCTTTCTGCCCTAATTGAACCTTCAAAACATAAGCCTATAAATTATGCATTTGAAGGAAAGCATATTTTATTAGTTGTCAAGATTATATTCTAAACTAAATATATTGGTGAAATAAACACCTTTTTAAAATGTATAATATTCTGCCAGGTAAGTTTACAAAGATCACCTTGCTCATGGATTATGGCTGATTACAATAATCCCCCCCTTAAAAATGGTTATGCATAGAAATATCTGTAGACATAAACTGCTTGTTGAAATTCTACATAAAAGCTCTCCACATTTTGAAAGTCCTTTGGGGACACATCAAACCATCTTCAAAAGGAATGACATCACAAGGATCCCCAGGACCCAAGGATTTCTTTCCTCCTGCCCTTCTGGTTTCTTGCCTTCATTCTTCCCCAAGGTGAGCAACAGAAACATTCATCCCTCTTCCCCAGAATGAACCATGGAATCAGAGCTCCTTTGCTCAGAGCCAACCATACTGAAAACAGTGTTCTCATGTTTTCCTTGTGTATTTATAAAAGGTGGTCATAGAGAAAGTTCGTTACCTGCTTTGATTATAAGCCATGAGACCAATGCTCAGAAAGGGCTCTGCCTCACACCAGTGGTAACGGAAAGAGCTCAAAGGAAACAAGAAGGACCTGATAGATGGACCTTGCTGGATTGTACCCTTAATCTACTACAGTGAGGTCCACCCCTTTTGGTTCAAATTTCTGTACTGCTATCCATTCATCATTAAACTTAAGCACAGCATTTAAGTAGAAGATCAGAGATCCAACAAGAAAATTCAAAGAACCACTTCAAATTCAAAATTTCCATACAGTAAGGTTAATAGATGTGTTAAAGATGCAGTAATTGAAAGCATTTTAATATTAATATATAAAGGCAACTTTGTAGGTCATTCAGTCAAAATAATATATAAAGAATAAAATTAGGTTAAAACCTAAGAGTTTAGCAGTCAAAGAAGTCTTGCAAAAGAGTCATTTTTAAAAATTTCATATATTTGTGCTATATTGATATTCTCTCCCTCTCCTGCCTCTAATACCTCTGTGTTCCTCAACTACTCAGCTTTATGGCCTTACTTTCATTAATGATATGATTGTTATTATTGGTACAGTAGTATTTTAATTATACTGTTAAATAATTTTTAATTTTGCATTATAATTTTTAATTTTTGACATATAGAATCTACATAAAATGAAAAGACCCATATTTACATTTTATTCTAATTTCATGACATTAAGTACCCGACTTTAAAAAGATCATAACAGAAATATGATGGATGGAAAACATAAAGAACTTTTTGCTAGTAGTTTATCATCTAGATACTTATTCTACCAGGTGGACTTATGAAACGAAGTTTATTTGAAGAAATGAATCAGTAGACTTTGCCAGAACAAAATGCGAAGGAACAAATGAGCCATGAGAACCAATTCTGATGAGTCAAAGACAACAGATGACAGAAGAACGAGCTATCTCTGTAGTGTAACGGAGGGGGACACCAAGGTGGAACTCTAGAGCTATATCTCCATAGTGTGAGGGAGGGGGACGGGGAACGGAGGACACGGCGGTGGAACTCCAGTGGTACATTACAGTCACTAAGTGTTCTTTGGAAAATGTCTTGGGAGCTCCGCTGCTGTTTGTCAAGGTTTAGAAGGAGCTCACATCTTTCAAAGGAAAGCACGTGGTTGCCTTCCCTCTACTCATAGATTCACATATTGAGGTAGTAAATGCATAATGGAGGAAATACCAACACCTCAGTGTTCTGTGCTTATCCGTTGTCATTCCTCTAGAGCAGGTGACATGCCAGGCTATCCTATAAGTATTCATATTTTTTCCCAAAACCAGATAATAACAGGAAGTGACGTTGCTAAGACTTTTAGAAGCTCTATATATACTTCTCTCGGGTACTTACAAAATGCACAGAATCTCATGGTATCGATAATAAAGCTTCTTTTTCAATCACTAAGCCTATTCTAATTGCACGAATCTTGGTTTCTTTTCCACAAAATGAAAATAAAATCTACCCTGCATGTACCATGCGGCTAGGTTCTGAATATAAAATAGCATCTATGAATAGCAGTATTTATAAGTTGTAAAACTCTTTAACAAGCCTAAAGAATTGCTGTGTAGATACTCTTTTTTTTCATACTAATCCATTCTTTTTTTTAATAATTTTAATTTTTATTCACTTTACCACCCAACCACAGCCTCCCTCACTCCTCTCTTCCTAGTCCCACTCTTAGAAATTCCTACCCCCTGTTACCACCACCCCTTCTCCCTAATGAAGGGGAAACTCCCCAGAGCCCCATCTCACCCACTCTGGGCCATCTAGGCCTAACAGCTCTATCCATCCTTGTTGTATCCAGGTACAACAAGGCAGTCTTGGTAGGGGTGAAAGGGATGCAATCGCAGGAAACAGAGATAGTGACAGCCTCCACTTCACTTATGTGGGACCCACATGAACACTACGCTGCATATTTGCCACAAATGTTTGAGGTATCTAGGTCCAGCTCCTGCATGCTTACTGGTTGGTGGCCCAGGCTGTGTGAGCCCCCATGGTTCCAGGTTAGTTGACTTTGTGGATCTCTTTGTGGTGTCCTTGACCCCTCCAGCTTGTTCATTTCAGTCCTCCACTCTTCCCACAAGACTCCCTGGCTCTGACTGATGTTTGGCTCTGGGTCTCTGTATCTGCCTTCATCTGCTGTTGGGTGAAGACTTTTAGTAGACAGTTATTCTAGGTTCCTGTCTGTAAGCATAGCAGAGTATCATTAACAGTGCAGGGGTTGACTCTCTCACATGAGCTGGATCTCAAGTTGGGGCACTGATTGGTTGGCTCTTCCCTCGGGCTCTGATTCACCTTTATCGCTGCACATCTTACAGGCAAGACAAATTCAGGGTTGCCGGTTTTGTGGGTGGGTTAATGTCTGCTTTGCTACTCTGAAATTCCTGCCTGGCTTCATCAGGAGGCCATTTCAGTCCCTGTATCCCCTCTGTAGAAATCTTAGATGGAGGTAACTAATAGGCTCTCCATATCCTCTCCCGTCCCAATCTTCAAGCTAGTTATAAGAGATACCTCCCCCTCCAACCCCCCCCCCCGGTGATTTCCATTTTCATTCCCAGAACTCTCCCACCTTGCCTCTCCCAACATCTGATCACCATCTCTGTTTCCCTCCTCTCCTACCCAGTTCCCTTTGGTGACTATTTAGCTTTACCTTCTTTTTTTTTTTTCTCTATATTAAGGGAATTTATTGTGATGACTTACAGTATGTAGTCCAACTAACCCAACAATGGGCAGCTGTGGATGGGAAATTCAAGAATCTAGTAGTTGCTCAGTCCCACAGGCATAATGGTTTAAGAAGGTCTTCTCTAGAAGTAGGTTCCAATAGAGGTCCTGGCAAGAAAGTGCAAGCAGTTGAAGAGTGGATTTTCCTTCTTCCAATGTCCTTATATAGACCTCCAGCAGAAGGGGTGGCCCAGATTAAAGGTGTATACCATCTAGCTGCATATGTATCAGAAGATGGCCTAGTCGGTCATCAGTGGAAAGAGAGGCCCATTGGTCTTGCAAACTTTATATGCCTCAGTACAGGGGACCGCCAGGGCCAAGAAGTGAGAGTGGGTGGGTAGGGGAGTTGGGGGGAGGGCATGGGGAACTTTTGGGATAGCATTGGAAATGTAAATGAAGAAAATACCTAATTAAAAAAAAGAGAAAGGAGATCTTTGGGCATATTGCCTATGAAAAGCTTAGGCCCAGGCAAGATAGTACATGCCTTTAACCCCAGGTGACTGAGGAAAGACAATCTGTGAGTTCAAGGTTAGCCTGGGACAAAGCAAATTCTAGATAGCTTTACCTTCTAAGTAAGATTTGTATATCCTTCCTTTGAGACCTCCTTGTTAGCCAGTTTCTTTGGTTCTGTATATTGTAGCAAGGTTGTCCTATACTTTATAGCGAATGTCCACTTATACGTGAATACATATCATATGTGTCTTTCTGGCTCTTGTTTACCTCACTCAGGATGATATTCCATCCATTTGTCTGCAAAATCCATCATGTCTTTGCTTTTAATAGTGGAATAGTATTCCACTGTGAAATTTACCAGTTTCCTTATCCATTCATCAGTTGAGGGATATCTAGGTTGATTCCAATTTCTGGCTATGATGAATAAAGCTACTATAAACATAGTTGAGCAAGTATCCCTGTGATATACCATGGCATCTTTTGGGTATATGCTCAGGATCAGTATAACTGGGTCTTAAGCTAGAACTATTTTGAGCAACTGCCAAATCTATTTCCAAAGTGGTTGTATAAATTTTGTACATTAGACCTCTGTCTGACATAGGGTTGGTGAAAATTCTTTTCTAATCTGTAGGCTGCTGTTTTGTCCTATTGACAGTGTCCTTTGCCTTACAGAACCTTTTCAGTTTCATGAGGTCCCAGTTATCAATTGTTGATCTAAGAGGCTGAGGCATTGGTGTTCTGTTCAAGAAGTCTCCTATACTAATGAGTTAAAGGCTATTCCCCACTTTCTGTTCTATTTTATTATATTTTATTTATATTTATGTTTCTATTTCTGTTTACTGTCCTTGTTTGTTGAATATGCTTTCTTTATTCCATTGTATGACTTTGCCTTCTATGTAAAAAATCAAGTGCCTTTGTGGATGTGTGTACCTATTTTAGGGTCTTTGATTTGATTCCATTAATCAACCTGTCTGTTCTTATACCAATATTATGCACTTCTTATGATTATAAATTGATAGTACAGCTTGAGGTCGAGGATGTTGATACCCCACCCCCCAGAAGTTCTTTTATTGTTCAGGATTGTTTTAAATATCATGTTTTTTTCCCCATATGAAGTTGAGATTTTTTTTCAAGGTCTGTAAAGTATTGTGTTGGAATCTGATGGGAATTGCATTGAATCTGGAGATTGCTTTTGGTAAGATGGCCATTTTCACTATGTTAATACTACCAATCCATGAGCAATGAAGGTCTTTCCGTCTTCAGGTACTTAAAGTTCTTGTCATACATTTCTTTCGCTTGCTTGGTTAGAGTTATAACAAGAAAGTTTGACGGTGGCTATTGTTTTCTGTACATTGCTTTTATGTTTACTTATATGTATACCTTGTATCCCTCATCTTAAGACTTTGAACATGAAGGTGTGTTGGATTTTGTCAAGGGCTTTCCCAGCATCTAATGAAATGATCATGTGATATTTTATCTTTCAGTTTAATTCTATGGTGGATTACATTGATGGATTTTTGTATATTGAACCATCCTTGCATCCCTGGGATGAAGCCTACTAGATCATGGTGGATGGCGTTTTTCATGTGTTCCTGGAATAAGTTTGTGAGTATTTTCTTGGTATTTTTGTATCAATATTCATAAGAGGAATTGGTCTGAAACTCTCTTTCGTTGTTGGGTCTTTGTGTGGTTTAGGTATCAGGGAAACTGTGGTTTCATAGCATGAGTTTGGCAGTGTTCCCTCTGTTTCTAGTTTGTAGAATAGTTTGAGAGGTTTAGTATTAGAGTTCGTTTGAAAGTCTAGTAGAATTCAGCACTAAAATCATCTGGCCCTGGGCTTTTGTTGTTGTTGTTGCTGTTGGGAGACTTTTAATGGCTGCTTCTATTTCCTTAGGGGTTATAGGGCTGTTAATTTACCTGGTCTTGACTTAATTTTTGCAAGTGGTACCTCTCTAGAAAATCATCAATTTTGTTAAGATTTTTCAGGCTTTTGAAGTAAGACCTATTTATTCTTTGAATTTTCTTATTGTCTAATGTTATATCTCCCTTTTCATTCCTGATTCTGTTATTTACTGTCTCTTTGACATATATTTAGTTTAGCTAAGGATTTGTCTATCTTTTTGATTTTCTCAAACAACCAGCTCTTGGTTTCTTTGATTCTTTGCATTGTTTCCTTTGTTTCTAATTGCTTGATTTAAACCCAGATTCTGATTATTTCCTGCCTTCTGCCTTCTCTTGGGTGTGGTTGCTTCCTTTTATTCTAGAGCTTTCAGATATACTTTTAAGTTGCTGGTATGCAAACTTTCTAATTTCTTTATGGAGGCAGTTAGTGGTATGAAAATTTCTCTTAGCACTACTTGCATTGTGTCCCATAAATTTGAATATGTTGTGCTTTTATCATCATTGAATTCTACAAAGTCTTTAGTTTCTTTATTTCTTCCCTAAACCAGAGATCATTAAATAGAGTTGTTTAATTTCCATAAGTGTGTTTGCTTTCTGGTGTTTCTGCTGTTTTGGAAGTTCAGCTTTAATCTGTAGTGGTCTGATAAGGTCTGATACAGGGTATTATTTCAATCTGTTGAGGCTTGCTTTGTGACTGAGTACCTGATTAATTTTGGAAAAATTTCCATGGGATGCTGAGAAGATATATTCTTTTGTATTTGGGTGAAATGTTCTGTAGATATCTGTTGAGTCCATTTGATTCATAACATTGGTTAGTTTCATTATTTCTCTGTTTAGTTTTTGTCTATATGTCCAGTCAGTTGGTGAGAGTGGGGTGTTGAAGCCTCCCACTGTAAATGTGTGGGATTTGATATGCGATTTAAACTTTAGCAATATTTTGTGTTCCCCAACTGCTTGATTTTATAGCCTTCCTTTCTTTAATGATGATAATTGTTGTTACTGTATTATTTTTAATTCTAATATTAATTACATAATTGTTAATTATAATTATGTTACATAATTGTTAATTAATATCTGGTGTGTGTGTGCGTCTGTGTGTGTGTGTGTGTGTGTGTGTCTGTCTGTCTGTCTGTCTCTCTCTCTCTCTCTCTCTCTGTGTTGGTGTGTGTGTGTGAATAAAAATCAGTTGGGGCTAGCACCCCAGTTTGCCATTGACATTTTGATCAATTGTGGCTTCCTGAAATGGTCTTTGCATGGAATCAACTGCAAAAAAAATGCAGCATGTTGAGTGTTGATACTATATGTATATTTTTTAGAGCTGATTATTTGCTGTTGGAAAGCCCATTAGGGGCTCAGTCTCTGGGGAAAAGGTACCTTCATATCAGCTATTATTAATTGCTTGTGGATCTATATCTCGGGGTGATGCCTTTGAGATTTCCCTATCTATGTTGGTTTTTCAGTGGTGGCTGAGATTAGTCAGATCTTGATTATGTTGAGATAGTGTTGAGGTTTCATGAAGCTAGCTTTCTGATCACTGCTACAAGGCATAATTTCATGAAAGCCTTCTTGGTCCTCTAGCTCCTATAATGTTTCTATTCCTTCTGTAATGTTCTCTGAACCTTGGGTGTTGGGATTATATGTATCAATTGGGGCTTTCTGAAATGGTCTCTGAATGAAATCTACTGCAATAAGCTTCTTCAATGAGTAGTAAAAGCCACTCCCATTTGTAGGTATAGGGATAAGTATTAAAAAATGTAGTTAAGAATTATGTGTGTTTAAGTAAGGAGCAGTAGTAGGTTTTTCTCTTGAATCCAAGATCTTACTAATTGTAGATATTCAGCTAGATTTTCAGTACTGGACATGAATTTCCTTCTACTAAGTGGGCCTTATGTAAAATTAGACAATGTTGGTTCCCCAATATATAAGTGCCACTATAGCACCTTTAAAGATACCTTGGCCATGCTGGTCATTATTATAGCTCATAGGTGTCACAGGTGGGTAGGACTATTGATTGCTTTTCTATCTTAGCAACTCACATGTCATGTTCTGGTATATGAAAGCTAGTCCTCAGGAATGTGGCTTTATGTCATATATATAATATATTTATATATTTAAGTCATGTATTATATATATGAACTGCAAACTGTCTTCAGGCATTACAAATGACTCAAAATGAGGTTTCTCATGCCTGGCACTGGGAACTTTGTTAGTTCATCTATGGCTTTCAGGGGTAGCATTATCATCCCAAGTGGTATAAAATTATTTATTTATTTAAATATATAATACATATAGACAGTTTGTTAACTATACCTTTCTGAAAAGCTATGAGCAGATATTTCACGATAGATTAATGGTTGATAAATGTACAAAAATATACTTAATATCATTAACTTCTTCCAGAATAATTAATTAAATTGCAATGAGTTATCAGTGTATATGGGAATTAACAGTATCAATTGTGGAGAAGAATGTAGAATTTTAACCATAGTATAGTCTTGGGAATATTCTACATTAAGATATATTTTGTCACAAGTTTCTATTAAGGGAAATATGTGTTTACAAGGGGAACCAGAAGTCTTGCTCCTTGATTAAAAAAATGAAAATATATTTCACTCAGAGTATTGTACATGTATAATTATACAGGATTGTGATGGGGCAAAGATGTATCACAAAAATGTTTAATATGACAATTTTGAATGCTGGAATTATTTTATAATTTCATTATAAAGTAATCATGAGTATAATTGTACACACTTGTCTCAAAGCATATCCTATCATTTACTTAAGACTGATGAATTTCATTGTATATGCAGTATGCCCTAATTAAAATGAATTATAATTTTTTAAATTACTGTTTTTGAAAACAGAACTTATAAACAGCCATAAAAATGTAGGCCAACAAGATGGCTCAGCCTATGAAGACACCTGGCATGCAAATATGATAGCTTGAGATTTCAATTCTGGAACCCACATGAGTTCTTTTTATTTTCTCTGAATACTAACTACATGTATGCTCTGGCACATGAAACCACCCATTTCATGCATACATACACAGTACAGTACAAAAATATATAGGCAAAATATTTATACAAGGAATAGCATCATAAAGAGTAAGTACAATATACATCTAGTGAATTTTTAACAACTACAGAATAAACCTCCCAAGAAGTAGAAAAATTGAGATCGAAAAATTACAACATCAAGCAAGTGTAAAAGGAAAGGCAATAAATAGCTCAATGCTTCATTGTAGACATGGCTGTAGAGATAGATCTGGCTTTCAGTGGTGTCTACGGCTGCTTCTTTAATTTTTTACATTGAATTTAGCGATAAACAAAGTATACAAAGTACTGATGCTAATGACTGCAACCAATGAGACGCAGTTCTCATTCTTCTGATTCTCTGTGTCTACAATTTGGTGGAGAAAAGAACATGGTTATCTTCTTTTTTTTTTAAAGAAACCCAAGAAAACATTAATAATTATCCAAGTATTGTTTTAAAGTATTTCAAAATGACAAGGAATACTTGAATTTTACATTTAAACTCTGTAACTCTACAAATTGGTGAGAGGATAGTCCTTTGAGGAAATATTAAAATTGGTAATAGTATTGCATTGCAACTCTATTTCATTAGCACTTTTAAACATAGGAATTGAAAAAATGGACGCATATTTCTTGCAAATATCAATTAGCACTGGGAAATATTTCTGCCCAGGGAAGTACCTTCACCTACATCTACTAGTATATAATGTGTATATATTTACTATGAGGAAGACCATTCTATATTTTACTCAGTATATATACATGCACATTGTTCGTTATGATAGTAGAAACCATTTATCTTGCTAATCAAAACACTTATCTATACCACAAAAAAAAAAAATAAAAAAAACTGTTCTTCCAGAGAACCTGCATACAATTTCCAGCAGCCACATGGCAGCTCATCATTGTCAATGACTCCTGCTTCAGGGGACCTGACACTGTCACACAAACGTAAATGCAGGCAAAACACCAATGCACATAAAAATAAAAATAAACAAATAAATTCACTTTTTAAAACCCAGTACCATAAACTCATTACAATCTTCATTCCTGGAAAATGAAATTGACTTCTAACACAAATGAGCTGGGATGGGAGGTGGGGGTGGTCTTGCCTTGCTTTCATCCCAGATGCTCTTAGGCTTAGGCAGTAGGATAGCTTATGGCAAAAAGTCCAGACTGGCCTAGGTCAGATAGAACTTGTTTAAAATAATGATAACAGCAACAACAAGAAGAAGAAGAACAACAAGTTATCCACATTTTCCTAAGAGAAATAACAAGGTCCAAATTTTTAAAAGTTTTAAATCTAGTTTTTGTAAACCATTACTGACACTTCTTTATTTCTTACACAGAACTGAGGCTGTAAAACAGTTTAGTTTTTACTCAAAAATACATTTGAAGAGATAACTACCACCTCACTTAGAATTACACATTGAAACCCCCAGTGTCTATGCAAAAATACAAGTCTCCTGGTTTATCTTACTGGAGTGGTGAGTTTCAATTAGAATAGCCAACATTGGATACATATGTATTCTGATTCTACAAAGACATTGATAATTCTAAATTAGGAGGTTAGCTCAAGAATAGTTTATTTCTTGCTCACATATCAGTTCAATGCATTGATCCTAGTCTTCAGTTATCTCTTCTTTGAAGTAGACAACAGGTATCACAAGGGTGGCCCACATGTGGAACAATCTTACTTCTGTCTTCTTAGCATTTGCAGCCAGCTTCTGGAGGGAGAAAGTTGAACATAAGCTAGCATCAAAACCAAGCTTATCATGTACCAGAGGCTGCCCTTAAATTCCCAATTCTCCTGCCTTTACCTCTCAATTACTGGGCTTATAGCCCTTCCAATTTTACTTTGTTCTTTTTAATCCTTTGACTACAGATCAAGTAAGAAGAGCTTGATCAAGTAAGGTGAGCTAGATCAGTTAAGACAAACTAGATCAGGTAAGACAAACTAGATTAGGTAAGATTAGCTAGATCAGATAAGATAATCTAGATCAGGTAAAATGAGCTAGATCAGTTGAGACAAGCTAGGTCAGTTAAGATGAGCTAGATCAGGTAAGATGAACTATAGCTTCGAAATGTTCTAGTGATTCTTTTACCAGTTTCTGAGAATCACGACTTAAACCTAACTGTACTAAACAGCAAATTGGGAAAAGAAAAGAGATGAACATTTTTGGTGATATATCTGATGTATTCCATGCCAGAAATCATATATTCATTCTTTGAAGTTAAAATGAATGTGGGTAATGAAATTATATTCCAATTATTTTAACCACAACTTCAAAACTTCTATCATTTTAATTGACATAATTGGACATATTTATAGACCAGTTTGTGAAGCTGGAGACATGTATATAGTCTGGGCTGATCAAATCAGGGTAATTAACATTTCCTAGTCTTTAAACATGTATCTTTTTTTTTGTATGAGAAAATGTCAAACTACATTATTTTTAATTTCATATGAAATAAGCAGTAATTGGTTGTGAACAATAGTCACTCAGCTGCACTCCTGGACACAAGAATGCAATCTTATTATCAAATAATAATCTGGTACCCACTATGATTATCTTCCACTGTCCCCCTTTGCCGTAGTTCCTAACTTCTAGTTTCTACTAGTCTAGTCTCTGTTCTATGAAATCCACTGACTTTTCTCTGATTCTACCTTCATGTGAGACGATTTGTCTTTGTGTACTTGGCTCATTTCATGCAACACAACATCCTCCAATCACATCTAAGAATTTAGTTTCAAAGCATTGTTTGCTGGTACCATTTCTGCCAGCATATAGTAGGCATTCTGCAAGTCTGTACTAAAGGAATGGAAATGGAAAAATGAATTTAAATTAAATATAACAATTATGATCTAGCTTTATATCAAAATCATCTCTTCTCATAACCTTGCCTCCTTAGGTACATGAAAAAATAGAAAAAAAACCTCCTATACAATTTAATATTTATAGTGCAGGATCTCTGAGTTTTCTGTCAGAGCACTTTAAATTAAATTCAGATTGGTCTAATTATTAAACTACCTTTAACAGAAATCTAAAAATGGTAATTCCACAAATGGGACTGGTAAAGGCGTAGATATCATGTAGTTCAAAGAAAAGGGACTGCATTTCCCACAACATATTATGTATCAGAATTGATATTTTCAAATAAATTTCCTAAGGGAAAGATCTACGGAAGAAAATGGAATATGTAAATGTTGGTCCTCCTTTTATTCATGATTGAAAGTGTAATCACAATTGAGTGGTATAAAGTGAGAAGACCTAGATTCTGAATCCAGCAGAAAGTCTCCAGACCCTGTGACTGACACACTGCTACATCTCCCATTCTGGTATATAACTTTATCCTGCTCCCCACCATCTCAGAGGGTAGTCTATCTTCCTATGTACCTCTGAGAGGGAATGATTTACTTGTAGAAGTACAGAACATGTCTTCTCTAAGGTTATATAATTAGTTCCTACATTCTTTTGTTTCAACAACTATCTGCCAGCATCTACTTTGGGCTAAGCACAGCTTTAAATATGAGTACAGAATATTAAACAGACACATCTTTTAAGGAAGATCTTGACATTCAACAGTTATAGAAAGTTAAGAAATTAACATTAAAAAGAGATAAATGAAGTAAATGAAAGGAATGCTAGATCCCAATTCTTCTGAATATTGGTATTCAGAAGTATATGAACTGCTAGAAAACTATACATATAGTACAGATTTGTAAAATCAGCTTTGAAAAATTGATATTGCATATTAATTCATTCCTCAAATATTTACCAAGTTCCCATTCTGGGACAAACATAAATGTTTAAAATACAGATCAAGGGAATTGGGCCTTACACATATTCTGAAATATAGACAGATGTTAAGATTACTAACAGAGTTGTTAAGAGGAGTCATAGAATATCCAGGAAAGAAAAACATAAATGGCAAAGATAGCAAGTAAAATCTTCAGGTAACATTTAGGGAGCTAGTAAGTATTCAACTAAATGTAGAAAAGGTTTATAAAGATGTAAACTAAACAAATAGAATGGTAGGTGTCTGAGACGTAAGGACTTGTATGCTATGGGAATGAATGAACTAGGACTAGCTGTGCTCTAGAGAGTTTTCCTGAGGAACACTGGAAGGTAGATGAGAGATTAAGTGATTCTTCAGTTAGTGAGACCAGTACTGGAGCAGTTGGAGACCTTTATTGATTTAGGAACAATGACTGAAGGAACTGAGGGGGTTTGCAGTCCCATGGAGGGAGCAACAGTGTCAACAGGACAGACCCCCATGAGCTCCCGGGAACTGGACCACCAACCAAAGAATACACATGGAGTGACTCATGGCACTAGCCACATATGTGGCAGAGAAGGGCCTTGTTGGACATCAGTGGGAGGAGAGGCCCTTGGGCCTGAGGAGGTTCAATGCCACAGTGCAGGGGAATGCCAGGGCGGGAAGACAGAGTGGGTGTGGGGGAGCACCCTCATTGAGGCAGGGGGAAGGAGGATGATATAGGGGTTTTCCGAAGGGGAGACCTGGAAAGAGGAAAACATTTGAAATGTAAATAAATAAAATATCCAATTAAACAAATAAACAAACATAAAGATACGGGACAATAAAGGATGTGGGAAGAAGGATCTACTCTTATGGCTGAAGAGAGGCCATCTGCGTTGAAATAAGTTAGGAAGATGGAGAAAGAAGAGCGAGAAGCAGAGTAGGTGGAAAGTTTGGAGGTGTGATTGAGAACACATGGCCAACTGCGTATTGAGAGAAAGCACCAGCGTGATTCTCCAGTTTCAGACAGAAGCTGTGGGTGAGCCAGAGGAGAGATGTCACAAATTAAAGAACAAAGGCTGTTGGGGTTCAAGTCAGGCCTTCATAATTTGTTGCTGTGGTCATCATCATTGTTGTTGCTGTTGTTTTGTTTTGTTTTTAGCTGACCCACCTTATTAGTAGCTCCTCAAATTAGCCAGATGCTGAGGTGAAACAAGGAAACTTGAACAGAGATAAAACACAGAAATCCTTGCAGAGTCATATTTTCTATAATTTCAATAAATTTAAAATAGAAACAGGTTCCACTGACAAATATTCACTTATTTATCATCTTCTATCATTCATAGCTACTTATTAACAAATATTCTGTACCTCATATAGACTTGTTCTTCCTTATGCCCATCTGGGTGGTGGAAACTGAATGAACAGTTTGACCAGTAAGTTTTCAGTGGAAGCGCTATGTGCTATATTAAGACCGACCAACAGTTTCCCAGTATGGCATTTTCCCTGTCTCTCCATGTTATCTTGCTAAAACTCCACACAGTGGTTTCATATTCAGACTTATAATGTGACTTTTCCTATGAATATATGAACAAATATTTATTCACCCTAGATTAGGGCACTGAAGACAGACCAAAGAAACAGTTCCAGCCAGATCTAACTTAGCAAACCAATGAATTTTGGGAGATTACTTAATGGGCCATGAATAAACTCCAAGGTAGATGTATCACTAAATAACCCACCCCAGAACACCAGGAACTCCCTGCAGGAATTACGGACAGCTGGGCCCGTGGAAGCATGCCCTCCAGTAATTGCTAAGTATCTATAACTTTGGACAGGGGTCTTGTGAATCCTGTAAGTTTTGAGAGCTCCCTGAGTCTTAGACATTTCATCTATTTCCAGAGTCTGTAAACTTGGCCTGCAGAGACAACCAGATATCTGTGAGTTTGAGCCAGCCTGGTCTACATTGTAAAATCAAGGGCACCCAGGATTATATAATGAGATATTAATAAAAAATAAGAGCAACAGCACCTCACGTATAGTCAAAAACTCCAATTTATATTATTTAATGATCTCGGATGCAAACTGAGACATTCCAGACATCATTGTTGGGGTTTTATGGTATGACGGCATGCACAAACCAAAGAGTGCACAGCCCAAAGCGTGCACAGTGCAAAGTGCTCATGTTGTGTTCAGCACCAAGGCTGTGGTGTTGCAACATGGATGAGTACCAGTAGAGACAACTTAGTACCATTCTGTTTTGATTTTTAATTATATTTTGCGTATTGGCCATTCAGAAACTTTTGACTGTCTTCAAATATTTTATGACCTGTAATTGCAGGTATTCCCCTCCCCCACAAGGACATTACAACCCACAGTTTAAGAACTAAGCTAAGTATCTCTTCTGGTTTTACTACAATGCCATTAAATGTGGGGCATAGGGCAATGTTTTCAAGGTCCTTATGAAGTGAGTTATGAGTCTTAAAGAATATAGAATATTAGAAAAACATAATTCAGGGACACTTCATTCTCTTTGTGATGCTCATATCAAATAAATTCAGATACAGCAGTCTACCCAATTCCCAAGATCTGATTTGTACTGTAGAAGTATGAAGAAAATGCATTCTGAAAGGCTCTCAAAACCATGTTTTTTTTTTCACTATTGATTTCAAAGTATTTTCAAATACTCTACTTAAACATTCAGATCTCAATTTCAAAGGCAACAAAAGAAATCTTTTAAAAAGACTAATAGTACATTACTTTACAGTTGATAAAACTACTGATTACTTTTGAAATTGGCACTTGAATGAGTATTTTGATAGTAAATTGTCCAATTATATCCTGACGATAGAAGGGTAGTAAGTACCTGCAGGATTTATGAGATAGAAATACACAATTCTCAGAGGACTAAGAAAATGTTTATTGATGATGACACAGGCTCACTGTGTATCACCTCAAAGTGAAACAAAAAGCATTACCAATCCTGCTTCTCACTGTATGCCTACATACATCATATTTTTAAATCCTGAAAATAATAAAGACAAAATAACAATTTTTTCATTATGCATGAAGATTGGAGAGAACGTCTCTTATTATTTTTGCACATGTTTTAAACCCTTCCTAGAGACTCTGGGACTAGATATTGTTGTACCAAATAAACTACATTTTCTAGTTTTTAAAGTTCCCAAGATAATAAGAGACAAACAGAACACAGAAAGGTAATTTTGTTTTAGGTCATTTAGAAGAGAGAGGCTATACCTACAAAGCTTTTCGTCTGTGTTTGCTTCATGTTTCATGAGTTGAGTGCTGTTTCTTCATGTGCTTGATAATTGTAATATCCTGTTAAATTTTTTATAGTTTATTATTACAATGACTTCTGCTCATAGCATAGGAAATAGTAAATTTTTTTTATTAATTTAATTTAGGGCTAGGGCTCCTAAATAACTTCTAGAAAAAAGTCAGTGGATTCTTTTTTGTAAAACGTTAATTTGCATGTCTAATTTACATAAAGATTAATAAACATGTGAAAAATCATACAACACTTTATTTCAGATCTTGCTGCCTTGCAAGCAGGTTCTATCTTTTTCTTTAAAGTCTAGTAAGATGGCCTAGGGAGGACCTTTGTTTATTAAGTATTATTGGAAATTAATTTTAAGGGTTACATGAATAAATTTTTGCAATTAACTTTTTCAGCTCGTGCTATACATTTTTATCATACAATGTTTTACAGTAGAACCTGATAGAATTTCTTTATCAAGGTAAAACTATAGGCCTTTACTCTTACTTTGCCCAGCACATATAAAACTGCAACAGTTTAGATGACCCTGGTCACTTGTTGCAGGTGTCAACTAAGCGGGCACAAGATAATTTTGATGTTATTCTTTAAGGAATATACAGTTAGGCATAGCCCGACTTCAATACCACTGCAGCTTGATTACACACAAAATGAGATAGCTTTATCTTATTAGTGTCTGGCAATCATCTTCTAAATGCAAAGACATGAGGTATTTTTTATATTTGTGTATTACATTTCTCCAACAGGTTTTCATTGATTATTTTGACAGTGTCTGTTAGTCTCATTTTCTTCTCCACATGCTTACTGTGAAACCATTCCATACACAAGTATGTAACAATGACCAGCACTTTGACTGTATAAATTACAAACTAAGGTTATCTTTTGTAAATGTATCCCTTTTTCTTTTTTCTTTCTTTCTTTTTTTTTTTTTTTTTTTGCCTTATGTAATTGTCACCTTGGAGGCTTACTGCTGAATAAGCTCACTCTGGTTCTTTCTGAACTCTGGTTGGCTGGTTCAACCCAGCTGCTCTGGCTCAAAATGTCTCTCCAAGCTGATGGAGCCAAACTGGCTTCTCTCCGTTACTTGTTGAATTGCTCTGCTTGGCCTCATACTAATGTTATAATCATACGGCTCCTTCTCATTCTCTGGCTCCTTCTGCTTCACATGTGTCTATCTTTTTCTCTCTGCAGCGTATCTCTCTATAAAACTGTCCTGGGAAAACTGGCTCTGAATTCTGCCAACTGAACTGCCCCTCCCTGAACAGCCATAAACTTCACTTCACTGTGCTGCCCCTCAGTTCACTGACTTGACACCATCACTGACTCAAGAGATCTGCTTATCTCTGTCTCCTGAGAGCTGACAGTAAGGGCATTTCCCATGACACCTGGACCCAAGCGTTTCTTTAACTGAAACTTGCTTTATATCAACCAGGCTGGCCTTGACCTCTGAGATCTACTTGCCTCTATCTCCTGGGATTAAAGGCAGTCTGTATTCCAGCCAGATCAAGCAGACCTTGCAGGTCTATGGATGGTGATCCCTTGCCAGAGGAGCCATGTTGCTGGGTTAAACAGTACAGGGGAACACCAGGGCCAAGAAGTGGGAGTGGGTGGGTAGGGGGGTGGGGGGGGAGCGTGTGGGGGACTTTTGGGATAGCATTGGAAATGTAATTGAAATAAATACCCAATTAAAAAATATGGAAAAAAAAAGAAAACGATAAACCTTAAGTATTCACTTTATCTGCCATTGACCTGTTGGTAGAGTAGAAATACTTACAAAATGAAGAGCTGGAAACCTGCCCCAGAGGCCATGGTACTTTTAGGGCACTTGTTTCCAAGCTAGATGATTTTAGTATAATATCTAAAACTCATATGTTGAAAGGAGCTAACTGACTTCCAAAAGTTGCCCTATGCTCGCCTCATGCAAGCTAAGCCTCATGGAGCCCTTACTCCTCCACACAAAATAATAAAATGTAAGAAAAAAACATCAAAGGATGGAAAGAGAGCTTATCCATACGTAGATTCTTCTTTTATATTGCTTCTTATTTTTGAGATTATAAAATAATTATATTAAAAAAAAAAAAAAAAAGGGCTGGTGAGATGGCTCAGTGGGTAAGAGCACCCGACTGCTCTTCCGAAGGTCCAGAGTTCAAATCCCAGCAACCACATGGTGGCTCACAACCATCTGTAACAAGATCTGACTCCCTCTTCTGGAGTGTCTGAAGACAGCTACAGTGTACTTACATATAATAAATAAATAAATAAATCTTAAAAAACAAAACAAAAAAAAATAATTATATTACTTCCCTTCCCTTTCATTCTTTCTAAACCTCCCACTAAGAATGATGGTATCCTGAGTGCTGGGATTAAAAGTGTGTGCCAAAACCAAAAAAATAAATAAATAAATAAAAAAGAATGATGGTAACCAGTTCCATCATCAGTTCGTCCTCAGTTCAGCTCCAGTTTCTTTACAGTGAATATGGATGGGAAGGTATCTGTTTATAGGAATATAGATTCCTTTTGGTATAACCCCAACGAGTGACATATCTCAGTAGTGTGATAGATCTATTTCATGCTTACTTAGGAAACTCCATGTTAATTTATTTTTAGCATTTTAAAAATAATTTATTTTATTTTTGAAATTATACCATCATTGTTTCATTTTTACCTTACTTTAATCCATACCCTAACCTCTCTTAAATACCCTTCTTGTTCTCTTCCAAATCAATGGCATTTTCATTAATTATTGTTACAGATGCATATGTACATGTAGTACATCCTGCTAAGTTTTATAATGTTGCTTTTATGTGTGTTTTCAATGCTGATTAAATCAATCAATATAGAAAAAATATCCTCTACAATCTTTAGATTTGTTGTACATTTTGTTAGTTTCCTAAATGAGAGAGGAATGATAAATGATAATATTGTCCACTTGTCTAAAAGAACAGGAAGATATAAAATATACAGTTTAAAAGCATAACTGCATAGATTGTAGTAAGTTTGATAACTCATGATGATTTAGCACAAACTGATACTTAGCTCAACCTGTGACAAGAGAAAAAGCAAAATTTTATGGGAAATAAGTAAATAATATTAGAGGATCTTTGGTGGGACCCAGGCTAGAGTAAGATTCTTCCTAGCAATCAGTTTGCCTTGTAGCACTTTCCTGTGAGCCCACACTCTCCAGTATTTCCTTGTATCCTTTACCTTTGTTCAATGTTCTTGCTGATTTTTCTTGAAAACTCCCTAGTGACTGCAGACGTTTTTCCTAATGGGTAATTTTTCAATGAGATGTCATTTTGGCTTTGTGACTCTCCTTAGTGGCACGTACCAAATGACTCATTTCATTTGTGACCAGAGACAAATTCAAATTTAATTTTCCAGAGGGGACAAGTTAATGTATGACCTATTGTGCCACCTGGCATCCAAAATTCAATTTCCTGAACTGTTTTCACTGAGACCAAAAATCAGCTATAGAGTTTTGTAGAGATATAGCCAGTGTGTCAGCCATATAGGCATTCATGCTTACATCTATTAATTAACTCATTCATTGTAATCAATAAATAACAAATGCCAGCATTCTTGATTCAGGAAATGGCAAATGGGTCATCCAGGTCTATAAGCCTATAATGTTCAAACGCTAAACATCAAAAAAATTTTCAAAGCCTGTTGAATGTCCATCATAAATCATATATCAGGATGATGAGCCTCCTGAATAGTGTCATAGATGGAGAATGAAACTTAAGGATAAAATTTAAACCAAAAAAAATGAATCCCAAGGTTCGTAAAACCCATGATTTCCCACTGGATAACAAAAGGTATTTAATTTTTACAGAATGTGTAAACAGCATTATTTTTTATAGAAAATAGTTTTAGGGTACACTGATAGCAGATACAATTCTTTAATAACATTTTATATATATGTATATATATGTATATATATGTGTGTGTGTGTGTGTGTGTAAGAGAGAGAGAGGTGAGCTATATATATATATATCACATATATACGATATGATATATATTATTTATATATTATTTTAATATATATGTGTATATATATCATATATATGATAAAACATGATATCAGACTCAATAGGCTTCCGTATGAAGTTCTGATTGATTAAGGCCACTTGCTGTCAGAGCAGCCAGGCATGTCACCAAGACACAGTAATTATCTACATGATAATATATACCCTGTAAACCAACAATTTACATACCAGCAGTAACTAACTCAATTTATGCAAAATAGTATCTTGTTTTATTTATTTGCTTAACTGAAGCAAAAATGAACCTGAACCGTTCCAAATAGCAAATTATCATTTAACATGGCATTTAAAATAATTAGTTAAATAAAAGGTACGTTCATAAAAGGAAGTATGGTATCTTCTTTTGTCCCATGTTTGGTTTTACAATCTTTATTGATTAATTTTGTTTTTCAACAATTTCATACATGTATCCAATGTATTCTGATTACTCTTTATTGTCTTTATCTCCCTTCCATTCCAATCGACCCTATCCCTCATCTCTGTCAATCCCTTTCCTGCTTCATGGCATCTGGTTGGGTTTTGTAACCCACTTAGATTAACTAGATCACCATCTCTGCAACTATTGGATCCTTGTAGGGGTCTATCCCTTCAGGATACATACCTGAAGGGAATGACTCTCCCTCAGCCTGACTCAATCAGTATCAATTTATTCAGCAGTAGGGGTTGGTCTGGCCTTCTGCATCCATTTATCTCTCAGTATTGATGGGTTTGTTCTTGTGCAGATCCATTGTAGATACCTCCAGTTGCTGTAGGTCCATACTTAAAATGACTGTATCTTGCCCAGAAGGTGACATTTCATAGCCCTTTTCCTCTCACTGTTATATTTTTAAATCCCCTCTTATGCAATGTCCCTAAACCTTTCAAGAGATTGTATAAATGTCTTGTTTAGTGCTGAACACTCATCTGCAACTTATTCTCTATTTTAGGTACCTTTTGTCACCATAAGTCTCTGAAATCAACATAGCTTACTGGAAAAAGAGACTTCTCTGATTAAGGCTGACAGCAGCATTTGTATATGGATATAAAATATTTATAGAGTAATCTGACATTGTGCCAATTTGCTAAGCAATGTTATTCAGTTTCCCACTAGGGTCTGTGAACATATTTTTTATTTTTTTAAAGTGGGTTTACAGTTCCAGGTGTAGATTGTGGAATCAATCTCAAACTCAGTTGGTAACGCTCATACCAGTAATGAGAGTATTACACAATTAGTTACATCTTGCCTATCAGAGGCTACCAGAGGTAGAAAGGTTTTAGTAGTTTCTTAGTTTTATTTCTGTTGAGCAAAGCAATTTAAAAAAGAAAGGGTTGCTTTTAGCTCACAATTCCATGTCTAACATTATGGAAAAGTCACCACAAAGGAACTTTAGATGACTACTTACATTGTATCCCTAGTCAAGAAGCCAAGAAGAGTGAATTTGTCCATGCATAGTTGACCTCGGCTTACTTTCTCTCTTCTCATCTAGTTCAAGATCTGCTGCCTAGGGAATTGTGACACCTATAGTGGACAGGTCTTCTCACATCAGTTAATCTAGTCAAAGTATTTTACCACAAGCATACCCACGAGCCTGAGTAGATAATCCCCTATTGGAGCTATCTTTTTAGGTTATTCTAGACTATGTAAAGTTGACAATTAAGACTATCAAATAAAAAAGTAGTTGAGAGAATAGGTGAGAAGAGGCATAGGAGAAAGTTAACCAAGAAAAGGAGGGTATGAAAAAGCCATACAGAAAGTTATCACCTTGTAAACAAACCAGAAGCCATTGGCTATTAAGCAAAAGACCCAGTGCCAGGTCTGTGATACCTTCTTACAAGTTGTTGGTCAGAGAGGTACAAAAAGCCCCCCAAATAATGCAGACTTTGCCATTTCTCTTCTTGACAAGGACACCTAGATTATAAGTCCTTTTTGCTGAGGTCACCACACACATTGCATGCATAATAGAGAAAAATATCATACTGGAGAAGAGCTAATAGCTTCCTATTTCATGACTACCTTTCATGATTCTGAAAGATGTTATGTAGGCTACTAGGAGAAAAATAGCATCAATTGCCTTTTTCATTTTTATTTCAGAAATATATACACCTTGCCTTTTTCTTACTAAAAGTTAAGATATCTAGACAAAGTTCAACAAGGATCCAAACTCCAGGTCCACAATTTCTTAGACCTTGGAATTACACCAGTCTTTCTGTCTGACCTTTCTATAGTTTGGACATTATAATCATAATAGTTCATCAGGCAGTCATGAAAATTGGGCAACTGTGTTTCAGTAAAGTATTTCAAATAATACCAGCACACAGTGAGCACTCACAGAAGCATAAGTACTATGAATAAAAACTTCATATTTCTGGAATTTTAGCATGGCAGATAATCACTGCATGCTAATTAGTTCTATGGGGTATTTTTCTTCCCCTGTGATTTATTTCTTCTGACAAGAAATTTAAAAAATTAGAAATAATATAAAACATAATCCATAGTGTTTACAACAAAACACATGTGCTATCAATGTGTAGAAATGGAAATGTTTCTTCAATCCCTCGGGAATACAAATATAAACTCATAATCACAATGTAATATAAAGCTAGCTTTTAATTTATTAACATAGCATTTCAACAACAGAAAACTCTACCAAGAAACATGTAGATATTATTTTAAATATTTATGTAACTGATTAAGTCATGAATATATACAAAGTTATTCACCTGTCTCATATTGAGTATCACCTATTTCTAGACAATTTTCTGAACCCCTTATTCACAAAAGAGGCCCCCTCTTTTTCTCCAGAATAAAAATAAAGAAGAAAAGACACAATGTACCTATGTTCTTTTGGTGATGTTGTAACATGTACAAAGATACAATCATTTATACAGATATGAAATAAGTCATCAGGCAAGCTATAGGTATAAAGGATAATAAGACAGATTTTTTTTTACAAAGGACATGTTCGGAAAACTTCTCTGAAGGGCTGATATTTGAATAAAAAACATTGAAATAAGTGCTGATTCATTCATAAAAATTATAAAGCATAATTTAATATAAACCTCTTTGAATAAGTCTTTACTTATGTGGGGCTTAAAGCTTCAATAAATGCAGAAATCCCAAATAATTACACTTTATATGCTAAAATATCCCTAGCAAGCATTTAAAATGAGAAAATCAATAAAATGAGACCATCTAAGCAATTACAAAATAAGTATATTCAATCACCAGATGGTAGGTAAGTCATAAAAGGAATGATTCCGAGTGATCTACTTGCTCAGGCTGATTTTTTTTCTAATAGATCAGATATCTGAAAACAAAGTGTAGCGTTATATTTAATTGCAAAATCATCTCCTGGCCTAGTGTGGTGGCACATACCTGCAACCCTAGATTTTGGGAAGCTGAGGCAGAAGGGTCACTGTGAGCTCAAGACCGTTCTTGAATGCAGAGTGAAACCTTATGTCAACAAAAGTAACTATCTGTCTGGTTGAAAAGAATTGTCCACATCCAATAGTGGTAACTCATACCTGTAAACTCAGTGTTCAGGGGGCTGAGACAGGAGAATTTAAGAAACCCTGAGGCTAGTACAGGTTGCATAGAGAATTCTAGGCCAACCAGGTCAAAGAGTAGACTCTCTCTCAACACGCACCCACCCCAATTCCTTTCCATCCATTTACAAGAGAAGAGTCATCAGAATCCCTGTTTGTGTTCCTAATGAGCCAATCTCTTTGAGTTCATTGACGATGGTCTAGACTTACATATATTTATACTAATAAATAGCCTAATAATCTGCCTGTTAATCCAGGTAGATAAAAACCTGTTCTGTCTGTGAGTCGTAACCCTCAGAGGATTTCTCACCATCAAGAAACATAGTGCAGGTTGTATCTGCTTCGAAGTTTATGTAATCACTTAGTCAGCCTTCCTGCAAACTTCCCACATTCTGCACTAGGGCTCTTTGATCATAATGCAATTGGACAAACGTCAGGAGACATATTCCTATAGAGTGAAATAAATCTAGTTCTTTAACCCAGAAATGACTACAAACATTACTTTCATGAGAATTTCATTCACGTTGCATATTTTTTAGCCTCAGTAAGGAGAGCGCTGCATGATAATTGGGAAGTGGTGTTTTTAATTAAGGACAAGATTAAACTTTATCAGATTCTCACATAGTACAAGCTGATAATTTCCCTCTGTATGTTACAGTAAAAACATGACACTTTGACCTCAAAGCATTTGGGCTTTATAAGACTCTTTTTTTTTTCTTGACTGAAAAACATGAAAAGGATTTTAATAAGTCCTCTTAGGAAGAGAAAATACATACAACAGCTCTATATAGGATATTCTGGGGCAGCTTTGTTTGAATATGAAGCCCAGCATCCCCTTAGTGTCCTGTGGCATAACGTGGCATAAGAAGGTGCTGAGTTCAGAAGCATAAAACACAGCCAGCACTTCACATCCAAATCTTAAGCTGGGAGCATGCTGGATTTAAGAGTGGGAAGTGAGAAGAAAATGTGCAAAGTCAACAGAACAAGCCTGAAAAGTGTAGGGCCGACTCTGAAGGAAGGGTGTACAGAAAACTAAAAGAAGGAGTCTGTGAGATCATAGACATCAGTCCTGAGCACATATGAACAAGTAACATTAGATAGACTGAGCAGGATGCATTTGTGTATTTAGGAGAATGTATGCACATGTGTATGTATGTGTCTATGTATATATGTAACAACAGTGAATGAAAAAGGAGGCCATGGGCTTGAAAGAGAATGAAGAGTGCTATGTGAGGGCTCATAGTGAAGGGGTAATAATTAAATTATAATATAATCTCAAAAATAAAAGAAAGAATTTTAAAAATCAACTCATAACCAAAAAAGTAGAATTAAAGAAGTGAAAAGAGAAGTAGAAATCTAGGTGTTGGATCTCACTTTTAATCTCAGCACTCTCAGGCATTGGCAGGCAGATCTCTGAGTACCCGAGTGTACCCTGGTTCCCATAAAGAGTTCCAGCACACCTAATGCTTTGTAGTGAGACACAGTCTCAAAACAAAACAAAACAAAGCAAAACAAAACAAAACAAAGCAAAACAAAACAAACAAAAAGTCTTGTGTGGGTGTTATACTCATCTGTGGAGCCCCACTGTCTGTTTGTAGACAGCACCATTTTGTCTTAATAACAACCTGGGTTGTTTGTGGTTTCTATGGAATTCCCTTGGTCAGTGATTCACTTGAAGGCAACCTAGTCCTGCTACTGGAACCCTCATTGGGCGATGAGATGGCCAGTTGAAACTTTGTATCCCTCACTATTAGAAGACCTCATTAGAGTCACCTTCATATATTTTAAAGTTTCCATTGTTCTAGATTTCCCTATCATTTCTCAAATGATCCTCAAGTCCAGCTGTCTCTCCCTGCATTCTCTCCCTCTAAACTATCTTCCCTGATCCTTTCCACCTGGTCCACTTATTCCTGTCCCCACCTGCCCCAGTAAACTCATTAAACCTATTCTATTTTCCCCTTCCAGGGAGATTCATGTGTTCCTCCTAAACTCTTATTCTGTACCTAACCTCTCTGAGTCTATTGATTGTAGCCTTATGATTTTCATAGTAGTTAATATTTACCAAGTAAATATATACCATAGTCATCATTCTGGGGCTGAGTTACCTTACTCGGGATGATTTTGTTTTTCTAGTTCCATCCACTTGCCTACAAATTTCATGGTCATTTTTTTTAAACAGATAAGTGTCCTCTGCCTTATAGCAGCTTCTCTGTTTCACGTGGCCCGATATATTGTTATAGATCTTAGTGCATGAGCTAGGTGTTCTGTTCAGAGTCATTTCCTGTGCCAGTACCCCAAGATGATTCCCCACCTTCTTTTCTATCAGGTTCAGTATATCTGGTTCTGTGTTGAGGTCTTTGATACACTTAGACTTGAGTTTTATGTAGGGTGATAAGAATGGATCTATTTTAATTCTCCCACATGCAGACATCCTGTTTGACCAGCACTACTTGTTAAAGATACTGTCTTTTATCCACTGTGTATTTCTTTCTTCTTGATAAAAAAAAAAATCAGGCATCCATAAATTTGTAGATTTATGTCTGGGACTTCAATTTGATTCAATTGATCAACATGCCTGTTTTTGTACCAATACCATGAAGTTTTTATTACTGTAGCTCTGCAGTACAGTTTCAAATTAGGGATGGTGATGCTGCCTCCAGAAAGTCTTTTGTTGTATAGGATTATTTTAGCTATCCTAGCCTGTGCCTGTTTCCATCTGAAGCTGAAAGTTGTCCTTTAAAGATCTGTGTAGATTAGTTTTGGTAGGATGGCCATTTTTACTATGTTAAACCTTCCAATTCATGAGCATGGGATATATTTCCATATTCTGATATCTACTTCAATTTATTTCTCCACAGGCTTGAAGGTTTTATTATACAATCTTTCACTTGTTTGGTTACTCAAAGTCTTTCACTTGCTTGGTTACAGTTACTCAAAGTTATTTTAAGTTATTTGAGGCTATTGTAAAAAGTGATGTTTCCCTAATTTCTTTATCAGTCTTTTTGTCATTTGTATATAGGAGGGTGTCTTAGGGTTTCTATTCCTGGACAAAACACCATGACTAAGAAACAAGTTGGGGAGTGTAAGGAGCCGTCCTCACATTCGCCATTATAAGATGGCACTGACACCTGTGTTCTAAGTAGTAAACAAACCATCTGCACATGCGCTGGGGTAGTTTCCCACCCCATGTGCTCTGCCTTTCCCGTGATGACAACTCTGGCTGATGGGCTGCAGCCAATCAGGGAGTGACACGTCCAAGGCGGAGGACAGTCCTCCATAAAAGGGAGGGGGCTCCGCCATCTCTCTCTCTCTCTGGCTCTCTTCTCCACTGGCTCCTGATGGGGTAAGCAATAAAGCTTGTGCCGCAGAAGATTCCGGTTGCCCTGAGTGTGTTCTTACCAGGGGGAACAAAAGCAGCGGGCAACAAATGGTGCTGAAACCCGGGAGCTACTACATCACGGGGAAGGAGCGGTTAATGAAGTGTTCCCGGAAAACAGACTGTTGAGAAGGATCCGGTGTGGATTCAGAACTCTTCAGCTGGGGAACTGTGGTAATGAAGTGTTCCCACAAAACAGACTGTTGAGAAGGATCCGGCGTGGGTTCAGAACTCTTCAGCTGGGGAACGGATGCGCGTTCGTTACAGCTTTACAAGGTATGTCTGGTCTTGAACTTTCTCTAGTGTTAAAAGCCCTTTTATTTCTTTTCACATGTCAACAAGTGGTTAAGACAGGGTGGAGAATTCTGGACAAAATTCAAGACAGTCTATCAGAAGTAAAGCGGGGAGAGAGAGCAGGAGCAAAGAGGAAACATGGCGCGCCAAATAAGTATACAGGCCTTTCCACGGGTCTTGAACCCGAGGAAAAGTTAATGTCAGGGAAGAATACCTGGGGAGAGATTAGAAGGAAAGAGGAGAAAAAACAAAGGAAAAAAGAAAAGTTAATGTCAGGGAAAAATACCTGGGGAGAGATTGGAAGGAAAGAGGAGAGAAGAGACGAGTTTAAAGAGCCAGTTCTTAGTAGCTGTGAATCAGATAAAGAAATTAGCCCTTCTGAGAAAACAGACTTAGAGGAGGGAGCAGCTCGTTATGAGAAAGAAATGCGAGCTTATAGGTCAAGAAAAAAAGCGGCTGGCAAAGGCCAGCTTGCTGCTCAGCCTCAGGGCAGTCGGCTTCAAAGTCATAGTGCACCTCCGCCCTATGCGGAGCCCCCACCCTGTGTAGTGTGTCAGCCCTGTGCAGAGAGGCAGTGCGCGGACTCGTTCATTTCAAGAGAGGCACAAAGGAAGATACAACAGGCATTTTCAGTCTTTGAAGGAGCCGAGGGTGGGCATGTCCACGCTCCAGTAGAGTATTTACAGGTTAAAGAGCTTGCTAAGTTGGTTCGTAAATATGGAGCCAATGCTAATTTCACCTTGGTGCAGTTAGGCAGGCTTGCTGGCGAGGCATTAACTCCTGCCGTCTGGCAAATGATTGCAAAAGCTGCTCTCCCCAGTGCGGGCAAATATATGGAATGGAGAGCTCTATGGCAAGAGGCTGCACAAACGCAGGCCCGAGCAAATGCTGCCGCTTTGACTCCAGAGCAGAGAGATTGGACCTTTGACCTGTTAACGGGTCAGGGAGCTTATATCGCTGATCAAACAAATTATCACTGGGGAGCTTATGCCCAAATTTCCTCCACGGCTATTAAGGCCTGGAAGGCGCTCTCCCAAACAGGTGAAGCCACTGGACAATTAACAAAGATACAGCGGCTGAACGTCATTGTTCAGAGCCAGATAGGCCCAAAGAGATGGTTAAATGGAAAGATGTTTTAAATAACAAATGGAAAGGCCCGGATCCTATTTTGATAAGATCCAGGGGAGCTGTTTGTGTTTTTCCACAGAATGAAGACAACCCATTTTGGATACCAGAAAGACTCACCCGAAAAATCCAGACTGACCAAGGGAATACTGATGTCCCTCGTCTTGGTGATGTCCAGTGCGATAACAACAAAGGGAGAGCAGCATTGGGAGATACAGAATTGGACGGTTAAATTTGAACAGACCCTTTGAAAATTGAGACTTGCCCCACGCACTTGGACCTGTCCCTGACCTAAGGACTATCTTTTCAACATTTTCCTTCTTTAAAGAATGGGTGGGGGTGGAATTATTTGGAGCTGTTCTTTGCTGTGGATTAGTGTTGCTTCTCTGATTGGTCTGTAAGCTTAAGGCCCAAATTAGGAGAGACATGGTGGTTATTGCCCAGGCGCTTGCAGCACTAGAACATGGTGCTTCCCCTGATATATGGTTATCTATGCTTAAGCAATAGGTCGCTGGCCACTCAGCTCTTGCACCCCACGAGGCTAGTCTCATTGCACGGGATAGAGTGAGTGTGCTTCAGCAGCCCGAGAGAGTTGCACGGCTAAGCACTGCAGTAGAAGGGCTCTGTGGCATTTATGAGCCTATTCTAGGGAGACATGTCATCTTTCAAGAAGGTTGAGTGTCCAAGTGTCCTTCCCCCAGGAAAAACGACACGGGAGCAGACCAAGACCCCTTCGGGTGATGAGCCTGGGAGGAGGTTTTGTGTAAAGCCCCTATTTTACACACTGGGGATTTGACCTCTATCTCCACTCTCATTATTATGGGTGGCCTATTGCTCTTAAATAAAAGAAAAGGGGGAGATGTAAGGAGCCGTCCTCACATTCGCCATTATAAGATGGCACTGACACCTGTGTTCTAAGTAGTAAACAAACCATCTGCACATGCGCTGGGGTAGTTTCCCACCCCATGTGCTCTGCCTTTCCCGTGATGACAACTCTGGCTGATGGGCTGCAGCCAATCAGGGAGTGACACGTCCAAGGCGGAGGACAGTCCTCCATAAAAGGGAGGGGGCTCCGCCATCTCTCTCTCTCTCTGGCTCTCTTCTCCACTGGCTCCTGATGGGGTAAGCAATAAAGCTTGTGCCGCAGAAGATTCCGGTTGCCCTGAGTGTGTTCTTACCAGGGGGAACAAAAGCAGCGGGCAACAGGGGAGGGAAGGGTTTATTCAGCTTACACTTTCCACGTTGCTTTTGATCACCAAAGGATGCAGGACTGGAACTCAAGCATGTCAGGAAGCAGGAGCTGATGCAGAGGCTATGGAGGGATGTAACTTACTGGCTTGCTTCCACTGGCTTGCTCAGCTTGTTTCTTATAGAACCCAAGACTACCAGCCCAGAAATGGCACTACCCACAAGGGGCCTTTCCCCCTTGATCACTAATTGAGAAAATGCCTTACAGCTGGAGCTCATGGAGGCATTTCCTCAACTGAAGCTCCTTTCTTTGTGATAACTCCAGCCTGTGTCAAGTTGACATACAAAACCAGCCAGTAAAGAGGGCTACTGATTTTTGTGAGTTAATTTCATATTTGGCTACTTTAATGAAAGTGTTTATCAGTTGTAATAGTTTCCAAGTAGAATTTTTTTTTCAGGTCACTCATGCATACTATCACATTATCTACAAATAATAATACTTTGACTTCTTTTCTGATTTGTATCCCCTGAATCTCATTCAGATATTTTATTATTATTTTTACTATATCTTATTGTATTTTATTTGGTTATGTTTGTTTGTTATAATCTAGCCTGTAGTTTCTAATAAGCAACAGAAAGGGCGTAGATGTAGACAGGGGGAGGTGGGAAGGAAATGGGAGGAATAGAAGCAAGGGAACTCTGATTATAATATATTGTATGAGAAAAAAATTTATCTTCAATGAAAAAAATTTAAAATACTAAAACAAAAAACAAACAGAAGAAAATACAAATAGTAAAATGTGCAGTTAGCTTTAGAATTCTAAACAAGAACAATTCTTTAAAACATATGCTGATTATAGATTATACCAAAAATTAGATAGAAATGACAGTTCAAAATCTGTTTTGACTGACAGAAATGCAGAGAGACCTCTTTAACTTTTATTTAGTTAGGCTTTGGCACTGATAAAAGGGAATGAAAAGTATAGTTTCCCTTTCCTTTGTGTGATGCATGAGACAAAAGAAACAAGAGGCCCCCGTGATTCTTATTGGGCTTCTTTCCCCTCAAATAGTTTATTGAATTTTCATTATAATAAAGTGAATTGTATACATTTTACAAAAGAAAAAGAAAGAAAGAAAAGAAACTTCTGGGAGTTGAAGAAATGGCTCAGCAGTTAAAAACACTGGCTAGTCTTTCAGAGTTCCTGAGTTCATTTCCCTTTAACCACATGACAGCTCGCCACCATCGATATGTCCTGCTGTGCAGATATGCAAGCAAAGGTACACATATACATAAAATATTTAAATTTTAGAGTTAGAGTAGGTAGTATTCTTAGAGTAGAGTGCATTAGGTTTCAAAAGTAAAGAAAGAAAGAAAGAAAGAAAGAAATATTATCAGTACAATAGACCAAAAAAAATTATAGGGAGAGAAAAAAAGAGAAACTTTTATTCAAGATTCTTTTGAATTTTATTATAACTAAGTTAGCAAAAAGGGAAGATGATATATAAACAAGTATCTCTTAAGAGTCACAAGGATGCAGGGAACATAAGCCATAGAAATTCAAGCAAATCTTTCTAAGAACCAACTCCGGGCCATGAAGGCTGACAAGACCAACATCGCTCTCCCTAGTCTTTCAGAGACCTGTTCTAGTCTTCTTTTTCTTGAAGATCATCTTCTGGTTGGAAACTTGGTTTCTCATAGTTGATGGTTTCTTTTCTATGCAGGATGATTAACACCAAAACATGGAATCCTTCATTTCAATTCCAAACTATCCAGGGGATTTTTGTTTTCATCTTCATCCACACAATGAATTTAACCAGGTTAACGAAGGAGTAAATTCAAGGAGCTCTGTTCTCTGACCTATTGTGGGTCTGTTCTTTGAGAAGGAGCTGAGGAGACACAGGAAAGGCTCATCTTGTACTACACTTTGAGGGAAGTTGGAGGTGTTGCTTATTCGTTTTATAATTTATTCTTACTTGAACAATGCCTCTTGAGAACAAGGATTAAGGTTTGTTTGTTTTTGTGTCAGCGCTTTTCAGATGTTGGTAATTAACAGTTAAAGAACAAATACACATTACAGTCAAGGTAGAGGAAGAACACTCAGAGGTTTGCTTGATTTAAGCCTTGCCATAGATAATTTAAGTAAACAGTGTCTGTAGGCACAAGTAAGATTGATTATAGAACATTGGAACTATTGTTAGGACTTTATGTAATTCATCAAATCATATAGATACTTGTCTTCTCTTTTTAAAAGGTCCAATGAGTTAGTTTAGTGTTGTCTGAGTTCTCCATCCTGCCTGGCATCCTCCTTGGTGGCAGTGTGTGAAAACTCACTGAATCAAGGGCTCCAGCTCACCCCCACCTCCAGCAGGTGAGTGTGAAGCAGCAAGCTCCTTTATTAATTATTGGGGCGTGCCCTTTATACCCTCCACGTTATCCCATTGGTCCCAAGCAAGCATGTCCTCCACGTGGGGACCGTTCCCATTGGCTGTCCTTATCTGCATCACCAATCTCTAGGCTCTCAGGCAGGCTTCCCTCCAGAGGGCCTTTTTGTTCCTCCTATAGCTTAGCAGATAAAAGTAGTTCTTAGGAAACCCTTAGATCCCTGAGTCTGATTCCAATAGAAGCAGAGAGTTAACATTGGCAAGTTGTTCTCTGACTTGCACAGGCATGTCATGGCATGTGGTCACATGCATGCACAGACATAGACAATAAATCCATATATGTAGGTTTTGCATGAAAAAATAAAGTCTGTCTTCTGTTAGGTAAATACTGTTTTCCCAAATAGCAGAAACTTGACTAGTGACTATTAGTACCAAATGGTTCAATGTTCAGAATGTTATGTCAGTTCTCTGAGATAACCCAACACACAGTCTCATTTCTACACAGATACTGAACAAACAAGAGTGCCAAGATCAAAGGCCAGAGTAAGAAAAACCAAATTATCTTTGTTATTCCTGATAAAAGTTAGGCAAGGATACAATGAGAAAATCCGTACCTCTCTACAAAGGAGACTCTGAGAAATGGGCCACTTTCTTTAATAAGCCACACTTTGCTGCCCCACCCACCTGCCACCACAGGAACAAAGAGAAGACATGTCTACCATGAGTACTCCATGACTGAGGAAGCATTTTGAACCCCAAGAGTGTGAACTGGAAAAACCTTGTTGTGGTGTGGCTCAGCCCTAACACTCACCTTTTATCTTAAAGCTTTCTGTTTATTATTTAAAAAAAAAAAAAGGTAGTTTTGGTGTGGCTCAGAACTAGCACACACTTTTCACCCAAGAGTTTTCTGTAAACAAGTGCTAAGTAAAGCCAAAAGGTAGATAGAGCAAGCAACTGGTTAACAGGCACTGAACATAAAAACACCAAGGAAAGAGAAGGAATATCTTTGGGCTGAAGGGTATTTAGGACATTGTGGAGAAGGAAAAGGAGTTTTTCCTTCTGGGACATCAGTTCAGTAGGAAGTTTAGCTGGGTGCTTTCTCTGCCTCTCTGAGCTAACAGGTTTTCACAACAACATCTGTCTCCTGAGTCTTCATTTTGGTAAATTGAACATTTGAGATTTTGTTTTTAAAACAACATTTTGCCACTCCAACTTCGAGGCCCCACAAGGACAAATTCACCTCAATTTTGGTAATGCTACCACTTAGCAAAACTGCCCATCTCTTCTGCTGCAGAGTTCTGCACAAACAGTGGGCATCTCTGGGTTCACTGCTATGTTTTACCTAGACAGGATTACCACTATGCTGACAAATACCACCCAAACATCAGTTTTGGACTACAAACTGCTCAGGACATTCAAACTGCTAAGTTCATATGAGGCTGACATGAACATTCTACAGATCATTGAACTCAAAAATAATTAATGCTAAGACTGCCAACTACAAGCAAATTGTACAGTTTGGAAAGCATGGCAGAAATATCTTTATTATTGTAACTAGTTTTACTGAAGTAGAGTTAAAAAATCTTTCCATTTCATTTAGACAAAAAAGGAAATATAGAAATAAGAAAAATAGTAGATTATTGAATCTACTTATCTGTTTATATTGACACAAAAATAAGGTTATATTTTGTTATGTTGGCATAGATCTTTGTATATTGATATGAAATTAAGGTTATATATTGGTTAAAATGTACTATGTATCAACCCCTTTTAAAGAATTATATTTATGTAGTTTATAAAAATGCAAGGTGAAGTTCTAATCATTTTGAAAGCTACTATTACAAATTGTTTAGGATAATTAAGACATACATGTGAATAGTCAATCAAACAAATGGTTTTGCTAGGTAACAGTTTAGTTAATCAAATATCATTCCTAAGTTAATGTGATATTAAATAGCTAGAAACAAGAAACATTTGCCTATTCAAATATGCCTATATAGTTAGATGGTTTTCAAGAACATCAGAAATTTGTAGAATATGGCATTTAAAGATTTTTTTTAATTATTTTTTTCAGTATTTCTTTGTCTATCTTGAATATTTTGTATTTTTCCATCTCTGAAGGATTATATTGAAATATCTTTGAGATAATAATATATTTACAACATTTTCCATTTCTTTCCCTCCCCAAAAATGCTCCCATGTACCTATCATTGTGCTCTGTAAAATTATGTACTCTTGTTTTATTCCTTGCTACTTTGGTGGAGGTTTCTTTAATCTGTTGCATTTTTTTTATTTTTAATATTTTTTATTACATATTTTCCTCAATTACATTTCCAATGCTATCCCAAAAGTCCCCCATACCCCCCCCCAATTCCCTACCCACCCATTCCCATTCTTTTGGCCCTGGCATTCCCCTGTATTGGGGCATATAAAGTTTGCAAGTACAATGGGCCTCTCTTTCCAGTGATGGCCGACTAGGCCATCTTTTGATACAAATGCAGCTAGAGACAAGAGCTCCGGGGTACTGGTTAGTTCATCATGTTTCCACCTATAGGGTTGCAGTTCCCTTTAACTCCTTGGGTACTTTCTCTAGCTTCTCCATTAGGAGCCCTGTGATCCATCCAATAGCTGACTGTGAGCATCCACTTCTGTGTTTGCTAGGCCCCGGAATAGTCTCACAAGAGACCGCTATATCTGGGTCCTTTCAGCAAAATCTTGCTAGTGTATGCAATGGTGTCAGCGTTTGGAAGCTGATTATGGGATGGATCCCTGGATATGGCAGTCTCTAGATGGTCCATCCTTTCATCACAGCTCCAAACTTTGTCTATGTAATTCCTTCCATGGGTGTTTTGTTCCCAATTCTAGGAAGGGGCATAGTGTCCACACTTTGGTCTTCATTCTTCTTGAGTTTCATGCGTTTAGCAAATTGTATCTTATATCTTGGGTATCCTAATTTTTGGGCTAATATCCACTTATCAGTGAATACATATTGTGTGAGTTCCTTTGTGATTGTGTTACCTCACTCAAGATGATGCCCTCCAGGTCCATCCATTTGGCTAGGAATTTCATAAATTCATTCTTTTTAATAGCTGAGTAGTACTCCATTGTGTAAATGTACCATAATTTCTGTATCCATTCCTCTGTTGAGGGGCATCTGGGTTCTTTCCAGCTTCTGGCTATTATAAATAAGGCTGCTATGAACATAGTGGAGCATGTGTCCTTCTTACTGGTTGGGACATCTTCTGGATATATGCCCAGGAGAGGTATTGCTGGATCCTCTGGTAGTACTATGTCCAATTTTCTGAGGAACCGCCAGACTGATTTCCAGAGTGGTTGTACAAGCTTGCAATCCCACCAACAATGGAGGAGTGTTCCTCTTTCTCCACATCCTCGCCAGCATCTGCTGTCACCTGAATTTTTGATCTTAGCCATTCTGACTGGTGTGAGGTGGAATCTCAGGGTTGTTTTCATTTGCATTTCCCTGCTGATTAAGGATGTTGAACATTTTTTCAGGTGCTTCTCTGCCATTTGGTATTCCTCATGTGAGAATTCTTTGTTCAGTTCTGAGCCCCATTTTTTAATAGGGTTACTTGATTTTCTGGAGTCCACCTCCTTGAGTTCTTTATATATATTGGATATTAGTCCCTTATCTGATTTAGGATAGGTAAAGATCCTTTCCCAATCTGTTGGTGGTTTTTTTGTCTTATTGGTGGTGTCTTTTGCCTTGCAGAAGCTTTGCAGTTTCATGAGGTCCCACTTGTCAATTCTCGATCTTACAGCACAAGCCATTGCTGTTCTATTCAAGAATTTTTCCCCTGTGCCCATATCTTCAAGGCTTTTCCCCACTTTCTCCTCTATAAGTTTCAGTGTCTCTGGTTTTATGTGAAGTTCCTTGATCCACTTAGACTTGACCTTAGTACAAGGAGATAGGAATGGATTGATTCGCATTCTTCTACATGATAACAACCAGTTGTGCCAGCACCATTTGTTGAAAATGCTGTCTTTCTTCCACTGAATGGTTTTAGCTCCCTTGTCGAAGATCAAGTGACCGTAGGTGTGTGGGTTCATTTCTGGGTCTTCAATTCTATTCCATTGGTCTTCTTGTCTGTCACTATACCAGTACCACGCATTTTTTATCACAATTGCTCTGTAGTAAAGCTTTAGGTCCGGCATGGTGATTCCACCAGAGGTTCTTTTATCCTTGAGAAGAGTTTTTGCTATCCTAGGTTTTTTGTTATTTAAGAATTTTCCACAGACAGGTCAGCTCCTGGTAGCGACCCCATTCTACTGCAAAGAAGAAAATGAGCCTAGTGTGGCATGGCTCAGCCCTTGCACACACATTTAACCCAAGAGCTTTCTGTAAACAAGTGCTAATGCCAATGATAGGTCAAGAGGTAGACAGAGCAGGAAACCAGTGGATAGAACATAAGAAAACCCTGGAAAGAGAAAGGAGGGGCTTTGAGCTGAAAGGTATTTTTTTTAATTTTTAATGTTTTTTTATTACGTATTTTCCTCAATTACATTTCCAATGCTATCCCAAGAGTCCCCCATACCCTCCCCACCACTTCCCTACCCACCCATTCCCATTCTTTTGGCCCTGGCATTCCCCTGTACTGGGGAATATAAAGTTTGCATGTCCAATGGGCCTCTCTTTCCAGTGATGGCCGACTAGGCCATCTTTTGATACATATGCAGCTAGAGTCAAGAGCTCCAGGGTACTGGTTAGTTCATATTGTTGTTCCACCTATAGGGTTGCAGATCCCTTTAGCTTCTTGGGTACTTTCTCTAGCTCCTCCATTGGAAGCCCTGTGATCCATCCAATAGCTGACTGTGAGCATCCACTTCTGTGTTTGCTAGGCCCTGGCATAGTCTCACAAGAGATAGCTATATCTGGGTCCTTTCAGCAAAATCTTGCTAGTGTATGCAATGGTGTCAGCGTTTGGAAGCTGATTATGGGATGGATCCCTGGATATGGCAGTCTCTAGATGGTCCATCCTTTCGTCACAGCTCCAAACTTTGTCTCTGTAACTCCTTCCATGGGTGTTTTGTTCCCAATTCTAAGAAGAGGCACAGTGTCCACACTTTGGTCTTCATTCTTCTTGAGTTTCATGCATTTAGCAAATTGTATCTTATATCTGAGCTGAAGGGTATTTAAGACCTTGTGGGGAAGGAAAGGGAGATTTTTTTCTTCTGGGACATCAATGTAGTAGGAAGTTTAGCTGGGTGCTCTCTCTGCTTCTCTGAACTAGCAGGTGTTCACCCCAAAATCTGGCTTCAGAGTCTCCATTGATAAAATAGAGCTGCTGGAATTTTCATTTTTAAAACGAGTGACTTCTATAATATTCTGAGCTAGTATACTTATATAATCAGTAATATGAATGGACTACTATCACATATAATTACATGTGTAAATATATATATATATATTATAGTTTATAGATACAAATTATAATGAAAGTAGATGAGATCCAAGTATTTTTCTAAAATATCTGTAGTAGATTAAGATTTAAAATTCTTCATAAATTACACTGATGCTTGCTGGTAATTAATATATCATTAAAGTTTTTTTTTATTTTAATGATAGCAGCTAAATCTTTTCTTACAATTTTTCCAATTAATTTGGTGGAAGCTATCCAATAGCAATCTATTAGATTTTCTCTGTTAAATTAGCATGATGGACTTTTAATGAATCTTAATAAACAGCATGATGATCAAGAATATTGTGAAATCAAAATAACTCTCAATGACATTTCTGTCTTTGTGTGTACTATGTCCTCAAAGTCACTGATGCAAGTCCTCTGAGAGTACCTCAAATGCATTATTAATATATTTCCGTGTTGCTAGCAAGACAGATGTCATAGTGAGTAGACTAATCCAGATTTAACAAGATTTTAAAAAGCAACTTCTGTAGTAACAAAATGCAGAGTTTTAATTATGATATCCTACTTCAATAATCTTGCCCGATAAAGTACACATGAACTAGTGGGGCTTGACTTCAAATTGAAGATGATAGATGAGCTTTCTATATGTTCTGTTTATTTGCCAATGATCCAGATCACCCACAAAGGCAAATCATGGGGATTTTAATTTAACCCGATTTTAAGATGGCATTTCTCTGGGATACGAGTTTAAGACTTTGATGCATAGTCAGAGGCTATGTTTCTCTGCTCCTCTGATAATAGAATTCCTTAGGTCGGTGGAAGCATGAGAGCTTTGTTAGTTTAACCTGGTTTATTCTCTGAGACTGCCACAGTACATGCCTAGAGTCTCCTAGGATATATTTTAAAGACATTGCTGCAGATAGCTGAGCGCTGTCCTTTATGCAGCTGCAGGAATGGAATGAAACTTGCTTGCTCTGGGAACAATGACTCTATCATCCGCAAATGATCTGAGCCCTCCTTAAACAGTTTATATCGCTGCAGGGACAGGAGGGCTTATTACTGTTTCTTCCTACAGCCACCATTGCATGTAAGCTTTGGGCTTTCAATATAGGAAAGGCAAATTGAATCTCAGTCTTTGGTTTCTTTTAATTATATTTTTATTACTCATGGAACATATTATCACTAAATAAAAATAAAACACATATGAAAAAGGAAGACAAGAAGGAGATTTTTTTCCTTAAGAAAATATTTTAAATATGTATAATTTTATTTATTTATTTATTTATTTATTTTAAACATCCATTTTACTGAAGTACAATGTGCATCCAATAAGTTGTCTTTGCCTTATTGTCTTTGTGTTTGGCAAATCTAAGCAATCATATCACATATAAAATACAGTTTTAGAATATTTCCTTCATACCAGTTTCCTTGTGCCAATCTGTTCTTTCCTCACCTGGTCTCTATTTATTGTTACCAGAACACTGAATTGTCTAAAATTTTATTTAAATATAATGACACACTACATAGTTCTCTGAGCCTGGAATGTTGCACTTAGTATCATATATCTAAGATTCATTTATGCTGTTCCATGTGTGTTAAAAATATGTTATTCTACTTGATAGTTTTTAACTGAATGGAAGTGCCACAGTTTGCACATTCACTACCTGAAGTTTCAGGGTTTTCACTACTAATATTAATAGGGTGGCTATGAAAACCCTATCACAAATCTTGTATGGACATTGCTTTAGTTTGTATCCATAAATAGTTAGCATAGGATTTTGTGTCATATATAAAATACATGCTTAATTTTTTTATTATTGGGTATTTATTTCATTTATATTTGCAATGCTATCCCAAAAGTCCCCCATACCCTCCCACACCCACTCCCCACCCACCCACTCCCACCTCTTGGCCCTGGCATTCCCCTCTTCTGAGGCATATAAAGTCTGCACTACCAATGGGCCTATTTTTCCACTGATGGCCGACCAGGCCATCTTCTGATACATATGGAGCTAGAGAGATGAGCTCTGGGAGGGCACTGGTTAGTTCATATTGTTGTTCCACCTATAGGGCTGCAGATCCCCCCAGCTCCCTGGGTACTTCCTCCAGCTCTTCCACTGGGAGCCCTGTGACCCGTACAATAGCTGACTGTGAGCATCCACTTCTGTGTTTGCTAGGCCCCAGCATAGTCTCATAAGAGACAGCCCTATTCAGGGTTCTTTCAGCAAAATCTTGCTAGTGTATGCAATGGTGTCAGCTTTTGGAAGCTGATTATGGGATGGATCCCCAGATATGGCAGTCTCTAGATGGTCCATCCTTTCGTCTCAGCTCCAAACTTTGACTCTGTAGCTCCTTCCATGGGTGTTTTGTTCCCAATTCTAGAAAGGGGCAAAGTCCACACTTTGGTCTTTGTTCTCCTTGAGTTACATGTGTTTTGCAAATTGTATCCTATATCTTGGGTATTCTAAGTTTCTGAGCTAATATCCACTTATCTATGAGTACATATTGTGTGAGTTCTTTTGTGATTGGGTTAATTCATTCAGGATGATGCCCTCCAGGTCCATCCATTTGCCTAGGAATTTCATAAATTCATTCTTTTTAATAGCTGGGTAGTGCTCCATTGTGTAAATGTACCATATTTTCTGTATCCATTCCACTGTTGAGGAACATCAGGGTTCTTTCCAGCTTCTGGCTATTGTAAATAAGTCTGCTATTAACATTGTGGAGCATGTGTCCTTCTTACCGGTTGGAACATCTTCTGGATATATGCCCAGGAGAGGTATTTTGAGATTCTCCGGTAGTACCATCTCCAATTTTCAGAGGAACCACCAGACTGATTTCTAGAGTGGTTGTACAAGCTTGCAATCCCACCAACAATGGAGGAGTGTTCCTCTTTCTCCACATCCCAGACAGTATCTGCTGTCACCTGAACTTTTTATCTTAGCCATTCTGACTGGTGTGAGGTAGAACCTCAGGGTTGTTTTGATTTGCATTTCCCTGATGATTAAGGATGCTGAACATTTTTTTTCAGGTGCTTCTCAGCCATTTGGTATTTCCCAGGTGAGAATTCTTTGTTTAGCTCTGAGCCCCATTTTTAATGGGGTTATTTGATTTTCTGGAGTCCACCTTCTTGAGTTCTTTATATATATATATTGGATATTAGTCCCCTATCTGATTTACGATAGGTAAAGATTCTTTCCCAATCTGTGGTGGCCTTTTTGTCTTATTGACGATGTCTTTTGCCTTGCAGAAGCTTTGCAATTTTATGAGGTCCATTTGTCCATTCACGATCTTACAGCACAAGCCATTGCTGTTCAATTCAGGAATTTTTCCCCTGTGCCCATATCTTCGAGGCTTTTCCCCACTTTCTCCTCTATAAGTTTCAGTGTCTCTGGTTTTATGTGGAGTTTCTTAATCCACTTAGATCTGACCTTAGTACAAGGAGATAGAAATGGATCAGTTCACATTTTTCTACATGATAACCACCAGTTGTGCCAGCACCATTTGTTGAAAATGCTGTCTTTTATCCGCTGGATGGTTTTAGCTCCCTTGTCAAAGATCAAGTGAACATAGGTGTGTGGGTTCATTTCTGGGTCTTCAATTCTATTCCATTGGTCTACTTGTCTGTCTCTATACTAGTACCATGAAGTTTTTAACACAATTGCTCTGTAGTAAAGCTTTAGGTCAGGCCTGGTGATTCCACCAGAGGTTCTTTTATCCTTGAGAAGAGTTTTTGCTATCCTAGGTTTTTTGTTATTCCAGATTAATTTGTAGATTGTTCTTTCTAATTGGTTGAAGAATTGAGTTGGAATTTTGATGGGGATTGCATTGAATCTTTAGATTGCTTTTGGCAAGATAGCCATTTTGACTATATTGATCCTGCCAATCCATGAGCATGGGAGATCTTTCCATCTCCTGAGATCTTCTTTAATTTCTTTCTTTAGAGACTTGAAGTTCTTATCATACAGATATTTCACTTCCTAAGTTAGATTCATGCCAAGGTATTTTATATTATTTATGACTATTGAGAAGGGTGTTGTTTCCCTAATTTCTTTCTCAGCCTGATTATCCTTTGTGTAGAGAAAGGCCATTGACTTGTTTCAGTTAATTTTATATCCAGCTACTTCAATGAAACTGTTTATCAGGTTTAGGAGTTCTCTGGTGGAATTTTTAGGGTCACATATATATGCTATCATATCATCTGCAAAAAGTGATATTTTGACTTCTTCTTTTCCAATTTGTATCACTTTGATCTCCTTTTCTTGTCTAATTGCTCTGGCTAGGACTTAAAGTACAATGTTGAATAGGTAGGTACAAAGTGGGCAGCCTTTTCTAGTCCCTGATTTTAGTGGGATTGCTTCCAGTTTCTCACCATTCACTTTGATGTTGGCTACTGGTTTGGTGTAGATTGCTTTTATCATGTTTAGGTATGGGCCTTGAATTCCTGGTCTTACCAAGACTTTTACCATGAATGGGTGTTGGATATTGTCAAATGCTTTCTCAGCATATAATGAGATGTTTGTGCTTGCACATTGATGTGCTTTTTGCCTTTGAGATTGTTCATATAATGAATTACATTGATGGATTTCCATATATTAAACCATCCCTGCATCACTGGAATGAAACCTACTTGGTCAGGATGGATGATTGTTTTGATGTGTTCTTGGATTCGGTTAGGGAGAATTTTATTGAGGAATTTTGCATCGATATTCATAAGGGAAATTGGTCTGAAGATCTCTATCTTTGTTGGATCTTCCTATGGTTTAGGTATCAGAGTAATTGTGGCTTCATAGAATGAGTTGGGTAGAGTACATTCTGCTTCTATTTTGTGGAATACTTTGTGAAGAACTGGAATTAGATCTTCTTTGAAGGTCTCATAGAAGTGTGCACTAAACCCATCTGGTCCTGGGCTTTTTTTGGTTGTGAGACTATTAATGACTGCTTCTATTTCTTTAGGGGATATAGGACTGTTTAAATCATTAACCTGACCCAGATTTAACTTTGGTACCTGGTATCTGTCTAGAAACTTGTCCATTTCATCCAGGTTCTCCAGTTTTTTTGAGTATAGCCTTTTGTAGAAGGATCTGGTGGTGTTTAGATTTCTTCAGGATCTGTTGTTATGTCTCCCTTTTTATTTCTGATTTTGTTAATTAGGATGCTGTCCCTGTGCCCTCTAGTGATTCTGGCTAAGGGTGTATCTATCTTGTTGATTTTCTCAAAGAACCAGCTCCTTGTTTGGTTGATTCTTTGAATAGTTCTTCTTGTTTCCACTTGGTTGATTTCGCCCCTGAGTTTGATTATTTCCTGCCATCTACTCCTCTTGGGTGAATATGCTTCCTTTTGTTCTAGAGCTTTTAGGTGTGTTGTCAAGCTGCTAGTGTGTGCTCTCTCTACCTTCTTTTTGGAGACACTCAGAGCTATGAGTTTTCCTCTTGGAAATGCTTTCATTGTGTCCCATAAGTTTGGATATGTTGTGGCTTCATTTTCATTAAACTCTAAAAAGTCCTTAATTTCTTTCTGTATTCCTTCCTTGACCGCATTGAGGAGTGTTGTTCCTTTTCAACATGAATGTTGGCTTTCTATCATTTATGTTGTTATTGAAGATCAGCCTTAGTCCATGGTGATCTAATAGGATGCATGGGACAATTTCAATATTTTTGTATCTGTTGAGGCCTGTTTTGTGACCAATTATGTGGTCAATTTTGGGGAATGTACCATGAAGTGCTGTGAAGAAGGTATATCCTTTTGTTTTAGGATAAAATGTTCTGTAGATATCTGTTAGATCCATTTGTTTCATAACTTCTGTTAGTTTCGCTGTGTCCCTGTTTAGTTTCTGTTTCCATGATCTGTCCATTGATAAAAGTGGTGTGTTGAAGTCTCCCACTATTATTGTGTGAGTTGCAATGTGTGCTTTGATCTTTACTAAAGTTTCTTTAATGAATGTGGCTGCCCTTGTATTTGGAGCATAGATGTACAGTATTGACTGTTCCTCTTGGAAGATTTTACCTTTGATGAGTATGAAGTGTCCCTCCTTGTCTTTTTTGATGACTTTGGGTTGGGAGTTGATTTTATTAGATATTAGAATGACTACTCCAGATTGTTTCCCCAGACCATTTGCTTGGAAAATTGTTTTCCAGCCTTTCACTCTGAGGTAGTGTCTGTCTTTTTCCCTGAGATAGGTATCCTGTGAGCAGCAGAATGTTTGGTCCTGTTTGTGTAGCCAGTCTGTTAGTCTATGTCTTTTTATTGGGGAGTTGAATCCATTGATATTAAGAGATATTGAGGAAAAGTAATTGTTGCTTCCTATTATTTTTGTTTTTAGAGTTGGCATTCTGTTCTTGTGGCTGTCTTCTTTTGGGTTTGTTGAAGGATTACTTTCTTGCTTTTTCTAGGATGTGGTTTCTGTCCTTGTATTGGTTTTTTCCTGTTATTATCCTTTGAAGGGCTGGATTCGTGGAAAGATAATGTGTGAATTTGGTTTTGTCATGGAATACTTTGGTTTCTCCATCTATGGTAATTGAAATTTTGGCTGGGTATAGTAGCCTGGGCTGGCATTTGTGTTCTCTTAGTGTCTGTATAACATCTGTCCAGGCTCTTCTGGCTTTCATAGTCTCTGGTGAAAAATCTGGTCTAATTCTGATAGGCCTGCCTTTATATGTTACTTGACCTTTTTCCCTTACTGCTTTTTATATTCTATCTTTATTTAGTGCATTTGTTGTTCTGATTATTATGTGTCGGGAGGAATTTCTTTTCTGGTCCAGTCTATTTGGAGTTCTGTAGGCTTCTTGTATGTTCATGGGCATCTCTTTCTTTAGGTTTGGGAAGTTATTTTCTATAATTTTGTTGAAGATATTTTTGGCCCTTTAAGTTGAAAACCTTCATTCTCATCTACTCCTATTATCCGTAGGTTTGGTCTTCTCATTGTGTCCTGGATTTTCTGGATGTTTTGAGTTAGGATCTTTTTGCATTTTGCATTTTCTTTGATTGTTGTGCTGATGTTCTCTATAGAATCTTCTGCACCTGAGATTCTCTCTTTCATCTCTTGTATTCTCTATGGTTCCAGATTTCTTTCCTAGTGTTTCTATCTCCAGCATTGCCTCACTTTGGGTTTTCTTTATTGTGTCTACTTCCCTTTTTAGGTCTAGTATGCTTTGTTCATTTCTATCACTTGTTTGGATGTGTTTTCCTCTTTTTCTTTAAGGACTTGTAACTCTTTAGCAGTGTTCTCCTGCATTTCTTTAAGTGAGTTATTAAAGTCCTTCTTGATGTCCTCTACCATGATCATGAGACATGCCTTTAAATCTGGGTCTAGCTTTTCGGGTGTGTTGGAGTACCTGGGACTGGCTGCGGTGGGAGTGCTGCATTCTGATGATGGTGAGTGGTCTTGGTTTCTATTAGTAAGATTCTTATGTCTGCCTTTCACCATCTGATAATCTCTGGAGTCAGTTGTTATAGTTGTCTCTGCTTAGAGCTTGTTCCTTTCGAGATTCTGGTAGCCTCTACCAGCAGACCTGGGAGACTAGCTTTCTCCTGAGTTTCAGTGGTTAGAGCACTCTCTGCAGGCAAGCTCTCCTCTTGCAGAGAAGGTGCACAGATATCTGTTGATTGGATTTGACTCCTGGCAGAAGATGAAGGCCTGAAACAGGGCCTGTCTCAGAAGATGTTAGCTTCTGTAGTCCACACTCTCACCTCTGTAGACTAGTCTTGGTGGGATCCAGGAAGAAAGATGACTCTTGGGGATGCTCCATCAAAGCCCTCCCGGGCAGGATGGACACCTCTCCTCTGGCAGGGAAGGTGCCCAGATGTCTGAAGTCTGTGCACACTAGTCTTGGCAGGATCGGGGAACCAAGATGCCTCTGGCAGATGCTCTGGCAATCGCCTCCTGGGCTGGGCGGACACCTCTCCTCTGGCAGGGAAGGTGCCTGGATGTCTGGAGCGCTAAACAGGGTCTGCGACAGAAGCTCTGTGGCTCAGGCCTGTCCCAGAAGCTATTAGCTTCTGTAGTCCACACTCTCGCCTGTGCAGAGTAGTCTTAGCAGGATCCGGGCGCTTAATTTTACTAAAAGCTACCATACTATTTTTTGAAAATGTTTAAACCATTTTCTCAATCTTGCAAATGTTGCATAAGAGTTCAAGTTGCTGCAGAATATTACAAATAATTACTATTATGAGTTCATAATTGTATTCACCACAGAATATATATATATAAACTGTCATACTGTGCTTTATCGTTATTTATTAGTACTAGTATTCATCCTAAGATCATCCATTTTCAGCAAAATTTGTGATTACATTTTTCTGTTTTCTTTATTTCTCTTTAATTGAAGATTATTTTTTACACAATGTATTCTGATTATGATTTCCACCTTCTCTGAGATCCTTCCATACCACCTGAATCCATAATTTTTCTCTTACCTAACAAAAATAAATAAACAAACGGCATTAGAATAATAAAATAAAATAAGGTAAAAAACAAATAAACAGAAGAAAAAGAGTCAAGGAAAACAAAACACAGTAATACACACAGAAATACAGAAAAACACGTTCCCATAGAATCCCCTAAAATCACAAAAGCAGAACCCATAGTATATACTATGCATAGGACCTATGAAGTTAATATACAATAATAATTATGATTATGGTAATGATGTTGATGATGATGACAAAAACTATGAGAAAACCTTCACAATGCCATTGAGGTCATTTTCTGTTGGACATCCACTGCTGGGCATAGGGCCTGCCCTTAAGAGTGGATATATCCACAGTAATACTCCATTGGAGAAACCTAAATTTTCATCTGCAAGTGGTTATCCATTGAATAACTTCAGGGCCAGGAATGGAGCCTTAGGTCCACTCATCTCAGCACCTGGATCCCAGCTGTCACAGACCTATGCAACCTTTTACATAGGTAAAAGCTTTTACATAGCTGTCACAATCTCTGTGATTTCATGTGTGCATTGATCCATTTTATTTAGAAGGCCGGTTTCCTTAGTATCCTCCCTCCCTCCCTCCTCTCTGGCTCTTATAACCTTCCTGCCTCCTCTTCCATAAGATTCCCTGATCCCTGAGAGGAGGGATTTAATGGTGACATCTCTTATGGGAATGAGTGTTCCAAGGTCTTTCAATGTGTACATTGTCAGTCTGTGGGTCTATGTTTTTATTAAAATCTATTAGGAAGGCATTGATCCATGTACAACAAATGTTGATGGGAGTACAAAATGAGAGGTCTATCTTTCCCCATTATTCCCTTACTCTATACCTAATCTCTGTGATTATATGGATTGTAGCTTGCTAATATCCACATATAAGTGATTATATACCATATTTGTCTTTCTGTGTCTGGGCTGCCACTCAGATAATTATCACTCAGGATAATTTTTTTTAATCTAGGGCCATCCATTTACTTCTTAATTTCATGTTATTAAAGAAAACAGATGAGTAATAGTCCTTTGTGTAAATATACCACATTTTTTCTATCTATTCATCTGTTGGTGGCTATCCATGTGGTTTCCAATTTCTGTATATTATGAATAGGGCAGCAATGGACATGGTTGAGAAAGTATACCTGTAACTGTTACATTTTAGTTAACAATCATTCATATATTAATAGGAGAATATGTGTCCCTTGAAAATATTTTAATTCCCAATTGAATAAAAAGCTTTTTTATGCATTAATCTTAGGCTTTCTAAATGAATCCAAAATTATAGAAATTTTTGAAAAATAAAAATAATCATATTACTTGGATTTGCTCTAAATCCTTTATTTTGAAAAAAATAACTTTCAAAAATATTTCAATATGTAACAATATATTTTATTTTTGTAATTTGTATATTGCTGAAAATGGTATACCTGAACAATTTTACTTCATATGAGTAAATGTGGAGCAATATCACTACCATGGTAAGCAGAACCATTTTTTCTGAACATAAATTTCTGGGCTTTTCCAAGGAGGACCGACACTTAGTTTTGGTGAAACATCAGAAAGTTTACTTAATGAAATTGAAGTCTATTTTGTGATGGTGAATGACTGCATCATCTACCCCAAATAGCTGTTTTAGAGTAAAAAGCACACAGCATTTCATATAACTTGTATATAATGATTATATGGGTCTATGTAAGTTTAAGTGTTATTATAGATCTAGTATGTATTAGTATTATAATTTCAATATCTTAGCCAGGTATGGTGACCCATGTAAAAGTAACTTTTATTCATCAGATGTAATTGTCATCTTGGAAGCTTACTGCTGTATAAACTCACCCTTTCTAGCTCTTTCTGAACTCTAGCTGACTGGTTCAACTCAGATGTTCTGACCTGAACTCCCCTCCAAGCTGACTGATTCAAACTGGCTTCTCTTGGCTTCTGACTGAATTGTTTTGCTTGGCCTCAAACTAATTCTTCCAATCTGTCTCTATAAAACTCTCAGTAAAACTTCCCCTGTCTTTTCCTGTTCACTATTCTCTTAAGTTGCATCTCTTTCCTGTCCTCATAAGAGTTGGATATATCCTATCTTTGAGTCATTCTGTCAAATCTTTCTCTGATTCACTACTTTAACAGACCCTAGACATACCTATCAAACATGGATAATTCCTTCAAAAACTAACTTTACCACCATTGTTTGAGATTAAAAGTGTGTCATAAGGGCATTTCTGCATTCCAACCAAATTACATATAACTAGAAGGTTTTTGGATATGATTCCTTGCCCGAGTAGTCATGTTATTGGATTAAAATTCCTCTACAGACACATATCTTTATTTCTAGCCATCAGAATGCAGTGGAAGGTAGATCTTTGAGTTCCAAGCCAGATGGGTTTACAAAGCTGGTTCCAGGCTGACAGGACTACACAGAGAAACCCTGTCTCAAAAAACAAGCAGACAAAAAAAAAAAATGTTTGTTGATATTACTGCATGGCTTTTCACATCAGCACATATACTGTAGCATTGTTCAATGAATTCAATCTTTATAGACTTCACAATGCATAATAAATTATTTTCACTTTTAAAAATACACAACTAAAATAATTTTGCATGTATCTTCATTCATATGTCAGACTACTTTCCTAGAATACATTGCTATAAGTTGTAAATCAAAGAGTAAGTATTTGGAAGAATTTTGCAATATTTGGAAGAATTTTACAAAACAGGAAAATATTTCTATTTAAAATATATTAATATCTGAATATTTATTTTTAAAAGTATATGGTTAAGAGCAAATAAGTATCAGAATCCTCTCTGATATCTATAGAAGCATTTACTTACATTTTTTTATACAGAAAAAGAATATGAGACAGCCATTTAGTACCTGACATGCTCACAAATTTGAAAAGTCCCTCTTTTGCCAGGTGGCTTTCTAGAAAATTTATGCAATATATCTTAAATACCTTAATTTACAGGTTTTTTGAAATATTTTAGACAGAAATATAAATCATGTAAAACATAAGGATATGGGTAACTACTAATACATAAATTGGTTGTCCTCATAACTTTAATCTTGCAAGTGTTGTTAGTTAGTTAGAACATAACTATCCAATTGAGGCAGTAATGGCATGTGCATTCCCAGGTTACATTCTAAATGCTTTCCAAGCCCGTGGTGTGTCAGAAGTTAGTAACTTAAGCATGATTTCCAACCTAGTACTGAAAATAAAGGCTCAATGTATGAAAACTCTGAGATTCATATATCTCACAACACTCAATATCATGTAGACACTTGGGGGGGTTGACTTTCCCAAAGAAAGTCTATCACATGATTATGTGGGGCAGTGAAATTAGGAGAAGCTCAAAAGACAACAATGAAAGCAAAAAGAAGGGTTTAAATGAGAAAGCATTCATTTTCCATTTTTCTTTTTTCTTTTTTTCCATTTCTCAGACTTTTGAAAAATGATGAGAGGAAAACCACACATTATATAGCTCAACGACTTCTCCTTTTTGAGGCATACACTTTGATATATTTTACTTTCCTTCAAAGTATAAGAGCACAAAATCTAGTGAAGATGAATAAAAAGTACAAGAAAAAAGTGAGAATGAATAAAAAATAACATACAAGATGCTATAAAAAGTAATTTAGCAATGATTGTTTTTAGCTTCAAGGATTGAACCTGAGGCCTGAGACATGCTTGTCCAGTGTTTGTAATGTACCCTGACCTGGGTTTTTGAGAAGATGCCTTACAAAGTAGATTAAGCTGATCTTGAACTCACTGCTTAACTCAGGTCAGTCTCAAACTCCCAATTTCCCTCTCTCCATCTTCTGAGAGTTAGTATTGTAGGCATGTTCCACTATGCCTAGCTTTCTTTTTTGTTAATATGGGTATTTCTTTTGATAACAGGTAAACATTACCAACATGCACAATTGGAAGCAAAGCAAATCAGATAGCCAGAAAAGTAATGAGATATAGGTGTGGACAGGCACCAACCTGAGGAAGAGAGCTTTGGTGTGCAGCACACTCAGAAATGGATATGCTACAAGGACAGAAGGCAAGGAAACAGTAAGGAGAAATAATAATAATAAAAAAATCAGAGAAACTTTGAATAGCAAACTTAGCATATTTATTCAATTCCTAAAAGATTCCAGAACACATGTTTTTTGTTGACTTTTGCTTTAGTTGATTCGAGTTTACTCAGTGACTTAGGACATTTACAAATTAGAACACAGTCTATAGCAGTAAGCAATTTAAAGTATATTCCAACAAGTTATAGTATTAGGCAGAATAGAGACAACCTTTTTCACTGTAATGCCTAATTCAAGAAGAAACTACTAATGGAAATTTTAGAAGCAACATGTTTTGGTATTTACTCTGTGTTACAGCATAAGGCATAATGGAACTCAGAAGGATGGAAGAATGCTAATGGAAAGAGTAACGAACCTTGAAGGATGGGGCTAAAGTGGTCACTCTGGGGAGCACACCATATTATAAATATTCATGTTAGAAAAGTTCTAATCTGGGCCTGTACTAATGGCTCAATAGGTAAAATCCTTGACTCTTTAGCCAGTCCAGTACCAGGATCTGATCCCAGTGATCTGAGTTCCATCTAGATCCTAGATGATCTAAGTTCCATCTAGGGTGGAAACAGAAAACTCATTCCCAAAATTAATCCTCTTTTCTCCACATGTGTTCCATGACACACAGAATTCACACAATAGAAATAAATACAATAAATACAAAGAGAGCTATAAACTAATAAGTCAAATCTTTAAAAGTTTAAACACAGAAACAGAAGGGAAAATAATAAAACAATGAAGATGAAAACAGAGCCTAGATACAAAATGAAGATGTTGATAAATTATATTATTCTAAAATATAAAAAGAAAAGCACACTTGGGAACATAGATCAAGAAAAGAAGAAATCGTGGTAAGAGATGAAGCGAGTTGCCTACAAGATGAAGTTTTTCTGGAATTTAATATTCAATTTTTAACTTTAAAATATCCTAAAACATCCATGAACTTATTGACTGTCAAACAGAAAAATTTTATAAAGTTATAAAAGGCAAATGCACAAATTGACATCATTTGTAAACATTGTAAATCCTAGTATAAGACTGAGCAAGAAGGGGCCAGTTCTTTCCACATATACTGTAAGTCTAGAGGATACAGGAAATGTGGGGAGTGAGAAAGGAGCTAGAAGGCACAGCTTCAGAAAGCTGAGTTGTAGTTACTGATACACACACAGCAGAGCCACCGGACTGCACAGTAATCATATCTGTAGGTAAATCTCCAGATTTAATGAGGGTTTGCTGGACTGTGTGATGCAACCATCAATTGCAATTTTCTGGAAACAAAACAATACAATTTGAAGAAAAGATGTTTTATAAAAGTATGAAAATTTGTAATGTTTTATAACAGGTATAACTGGCAATTAAGACTCTTATGGAGAAAATAATGTTGGATATACACATATTAAAATACTTATGGTGCCTGCATTAAGCCTTTGTTCACTGCTGCATGGAATCCAGGTCATCAGACTTGCTTGTGTGGCAAAAGCTCTTACCTGCGGAGTTGTCTCGCCGACACAGCTATTGCATTTTCCTTACACAAAACCTTTGAGATTTGGTATCTTCCCAGGACAGAACATTTCCACTCTATCCTTCAATTTTTACTACAGTTTCCATTAGCATTATTCCATATTTTGAAGTTCTATTGTGCTTTATTTTATAGTACAGAGTAATTGAGAAGTATGATTCTCACGTCACAGAAGTCTCTAAAACACACTTGTATTAATCAGCTCCTGACTGCCAAAAATCAACATAAAGGAGGAGAGGTATATTCCTTTCTCAGGAACCCATAGGTTTAAGTGTACCATCATTGGCTCATTTGATCCTGGGCATGTGTTGAGGATGAACATCTTGGTGTCATGAAAAGGACGGAGAAAGAAAGAAAAAAAAAGGAGGTGAAGAAGAAGCAAGAACAAAACAGTAATTTCAAGGACATGACCCTTACTGTGTGTCTCATATATTAGCTTCCATTACTTCTCAATAGCCAATTCAATGATGAGCCAGTGAATAAGTTAATCTATTGAAGAACTCATAGCCTTCATGATTCAATCATTTCACTAAAGCCAACCTCTGAATATTGTAGCATTTGGGAAACTTCAACTTATGATCCTCTGAGGATATTTCAGGCCTAAGCCATCACAAAAAGCATATGCACAATAAATATGTTTATTGAAAAAATAAAAATAATCAATCCAAGTAATTTGGAGGTGGAGTAAGGAGGATTAGCAATTGACAGTCATCTTCTGCTACAGAGTGAGTTCAAGACCAGCTCGACCTCTACAAACAAACACACTACCATGTTCTCTCATCAGTTATCATTCTGTTTTAACACATCCGTGTGTTTTATAGAACTTGACAAGATAATGGTATCATGTATTTAAGGAGAGAGTAAAATACAAGAACCTGTTTGAAGTTGAATAAGAAAAATAATCACTTGATGAAGGAGTCATTTTTTTTTTCATAGCAGCTGCATCAATTGTCTTGCTCTCAGAAAAACATGAAGGTTGTAATGATTTTTCTATGTCATCATCTGCATCTTTACTACTGGATGTGAAGTCATATATCACTGCAATTTTGGACTAATTTCCCCCCAAACATCAGTCTTAATGCACATTTTCAAGTGTAAAGGTCCATGATTCACTGAAGAATGATATCTCAGACTCAAACAGTATGCAACAGCAAAGAGTGCTTATTCTGGAGAGAACCTGCATTCTGGGGTCTACTATACAGTGGGATGGAAGACAGAGGTAGGGATGGGATTTTGCAAGGTCAATTTAAAGCCTGTTAGGGTAGTATACTGGCTAGTTTTGTGTCAACTTGACACAGCTGGAGTTACCACAGAGAAAGGAGCTTCAGTTGTGGAGATGCCTCCATGAGACCCAACTGTAAGGCATTTTCTCAATTAGTGATCAAGGGGGAAAGGCCCCTTGTGGGTGGGACCATCTCTGGGCTGGTAGTCTTGGGTTCTATAAGAGAGCAGGCTGAGCAAGCCAGGGGAAGCAAGCCAGTAAACAACATCCCTCCATGGCTTCTGCATCAGCTCCTGCTTCCTGACCTGCTTGAGTTCCAGTTCTGACTTCCTTTGGTGATGAACAGCAGTATGGAAGTGTAAGCCGAATAAACCCTTTCCTCCCCAACTTGCTTCTTGGTCATGATGTTTGTGCAGGAATAGAAACCCTGACTAAGACAGGTAGGATGGGTAACTTTTTCTTTCTCTTGATTGGCTGGCTCTATCTCCAGAGATATGGGTGTCCTTGTGATCGGTTATGGTTCTGGAGGGTTTCAGGGACTTTTGCTGATAAACTATACTTGCCTTTCTCACAGCTCTAGATTGGCTGCCAGTGAGAGGTGCTTTTTTGTTTTTGTTTTTGTTTTTCTGGAATTGTTTTAGACTTTTCTAGTTCAGGGAAGCAGAAACTTAAACTTAGACTCCCAAATTACCAATCTGCAGACTGTCATGGGATCAGCCTGGCTCTGGCTGACTCAATCCTCTCACAAGTGACTGTTGGTTATTTGTGTACCTTATCTGAAAAAGTAGTTATTAAGTTCATTGGTCAGTTGATTTTTTTTTCCTTAATGGTGACATTCTTTATATGGTGTGGATGAGACTCGGATACAGGATTTACAACTGCTTCCTGCCAGTCTCTGGGCTCTCTTTAACTCTCCAGGTCATGATCTTTGATTCACAGTGATTTTTTATGTTGGTGGTGACTACTTTGTCTACTTCCTTTCATTGGTTGTGCTCCTAGTTATAAATGCAGTTTTATTGGCCTGATTTAACTGTTGTCTTGGAGGCTTACTGCTGACTAAGCTCATCCTTTCTAGTTCTTTCTGAACTCTGACTGGCTGGTTCAGCTCAGCCATTCTGGCTCAAACTCCTCTCTAAGCTGACTGATTCAATCTGGCTCCTCTCGATCTTGTCACTCACTGACTTGCTATGCTTAGCCTCAAAGTAACCCTGGCAGTTTGTTCTAACCATCTGTCTCCTTCTTATTCTCCAGCTTCAGCTATTTCTACACTGAACTGCATAAGCTCATTAAGGAACTCACCATTGCACTGCACGCCCTGCTCTGACTTCCAACTGAGTAGCTGAACTGACTGACTCTTTCGCCCTGTACTGCTCTTAAATAGAATCTCTTTCCTGGGTTGTTCTCCTGAGAGTTGAGTGTATCCTAACTGACTCATTCTGTCGAATCTTCTTCTGACTCATCACTTACTCTGCCTCTCAATTAGACATCACTTTCAAACATGGTTGCTTCTCTCAAGAAACTAATTTTACCTTAAAGGTGTGCTTGTACTCCAGCCAGAGAAATGAAAGAAGTGTGTCTGCATCCCAGCTGAATCATATCGACTGAGGCCTTTGCAGATGATCCCTTGCCAGAGCAGCTATGTTGCTGGATTAGATTTCCTTTCCACGTAGTGTTCTGTATCAAAAGAATTACAGAATATACTCATGAAAGTTTACTTTTTTTTTCTTCAAAAATATATGTAGTTTTCCGTAATGTTTAAGTGTTTGGTGCATTTTGAGTTACATTTCATTGATAGTACAACTTACTCTTTCTGACATGAAAAATCCAACTATACCTATACCAGTTACACAAAATATTAGATTCCTTTCCTCAGTGAATGGTCTTGATACCATTGCCAAACATCAGTTGATTGTAGATAATTGGTTTACTTACACATGGCTATCTTAGTGATACCATTGTGACAGTTTTCCTATGTGTAATTCTTCATATGTTAGTTCATATACTGTTTGGCTATTCAAGATTATTTGCAATAATATATTACTTTTACTATCATATTTTCATTTCTCCACCAAAAACCATTGGCCCTCTTTTTTTAATTGGTTGACCTTGAAGTAACTATGTAGTCAAGGAAGATTTTTGAACTTCTGATCCTTCTCTGCCTGAGCCTTCTGGTTGCTGGGATTACGGGTGTATGCTACCATACATAGTTTCTTTGATGGAGGAGATTCAGTTTAAGACTTCACACAGTCTCAGAAAGAATTGAGCTACCCCAAATCCAGGCCATTGGCTTTTGGGAAAGAGACATAATGGGATGTATATATTAAGCCAGAGGTGCAATTTTAACACTATTAAAAATTTCCAATTCAAAAACATGGGAAGCCTTTCCATTTATTTAAGTATTTTTAATTTTTTTGTGGAAACACTTTATAGTTTTAGTGGACAAGATTTATATCTTTTAAAAAAATTTTTTGAACATTTTATTTTTTGTGGTGCTATTAGAAATCAAATTATTTTCTGTTACTTTCTGTATAGTTTCCTCATTAATGATATATGGAGTATAGATGATATTTGTGTATATATGAAGATTCTTTGTAAATTCATTGCTTCATTACTTATTGTGGATTCCATAAAGCTTTACATTTACATTTACATTTACATTTTTAAGGTTATTTAGTCTGATGAGCAAGGCAGGTCTACTTCTGTTCCAATTTGTTAGTCATCTATTTGTTTATCTAAGTAAATGCTGTTTCCACACTTCTAGCCCAAATATGAGTAGAGTTGCAAAAGCCACATTATGACATATTTACTAATTTTATAAAATGAAATCACATTTTCTAAGTACAGTTTATGTATCAGTTGAAGTGGTTATGTAGCTTTCTTGTTATGTATATTTTGATTTTCTTTCATTAGTGGGACACAGGTGTTGCCTTTTCTGTGTAGAGTCCATGTGTGTTCCTAGAATAAATCTTATTTAGTTATCATTTCTTTTTCTTTTTTTATGTTATTTTTATCAGATATTTTCTTTATTTACATTTCAAATGTTATCCCCTTTCCTAGTTTCCCCTCTGAAAATCCCCCTATCTCCTCCCCCCTCCCCCTGCTCCCCAACCTACCCACTTACATTCCCAGTCCTGGCCTTCCCCTATACTGGGGCATAGAAACTTCACAGGACCTAGGGCCTCTCCTCCCATTGATGGCCAACTAGGCCATCCTCAGCTACATATACAGCTAGAGCCACATGTCCCACCATGTGTTTTCTTTGATTGGTGGTTTAGTTCTGGATCTCTAGGGGTACTGATTAGTTCATATTGATGTTCCTCCTATGGGGCTTCAGACCCCTTCCAATCCTTGGGTACTTTCTCTAGCTCCTTCATTGGGGACCTTGTGCTCTGTCCTATGGATGATTGTGAGTATCCACTTCTGTATTTGCCAGGCACTGCCAAAAGCCCTCAGGAGACAGCTATATCAGGCTCCTGTCATCAGGCTCTTGTTGACATTTGTCATAGTGTCTGAGTTTGATGGTTTTTTATGGGATGGATCCCCAAGTTGGGCAGTCTCTGGATGGTCATTCCTTCAGTCTCTGCTCTGAACTTTGTCTCTGTAACTCCTTCTATGGGTAATTTGTTCCCCATTCTCAGAAGGATTCTGAGTTTTGGGCTAATATCCACTTATCATTGAGTGCATATCATGTGTGGTATTTTATGATTGGGTTACCTCACTCAAGATGATATCCTTCAGATCCATCCATTTGTCTAAGAATTTTATAAATTCATTGATTTTAATAGCTGAGTAGTACTCCATTGTGTAAATATACCACATTTTCTGTATCCATTCCTCTGTTAAGGGACATCTGGGTTCTTTCCAGATTCTGGCTATTATAATTAAGGCTGCTTGGTCTTTCTGTGGTTTAGGTATCAGAGTAATTGTGGCTTCATAGAATGAGTTGGGTAGAGTACCTTCTGATTCTATTTTGTGGAATAGTTTGTGAAGAACTGGGATTAGTTCTTCTTTGAAGGTTTGATAGAACTCTGCACTAAACCCATCTGGTCCTCGGACTTTTCTTGGTTGGGAGACTATTAATGACTGCTTCTATTTCTTTGGGGGATATGGGACTGTTTAGATCATTAACCTGATCTTGATTTAAATTTGGTACCTGGTATCTGTCTAGAAACTTGTCCATTTCATCCAGGATCTCCAGTTTTTTTGAGTATAGCCTTTTGTAGAATGATCTGATGGTGTTTTGGATTTCTTCAGGGTCTGTTGTTATGTCTCCCTTTTCATTTCTGATTTTGTTAATTAGAGTACTTTCCCTATGCCCTCTAGTGAGTCTGGCTAAGGGTTTATCTATCTTGTTGATTTTCTCAAAGAACCAGCTCCTCGATTGGTTGATTCTTTGAATTGTTCTTCTTGTTTCCACCAATTTCCCTTATGAATATTGATGCAAAAATCCTCAATAAAGTTCTAGCTAACCGAATTCAAGAACACATCAAAACAATCATCCATCCTGACCAAGTAGGATCCATCCCAGGGATGCAAGGATGGTTCAATATACGAAAATCCATCAATGTAATCCATTATATAAACAAACTCAAAGACAAAAACCACATGATCATCTCGTTAGATGCAGAAAAAGCATTTGACAAAATCCAACACCCATTCATGGATAAAAGTCTTGGAAAGATCGGGAATTCAAGGCCCATACCTAACCATGATAAAAGCAATATACAGCAAACCAGTAGCCAACATCAAAGTAAATGGTGAGAAGCTGGAAGCAATCCCACTAAAATCAGGGACTAGACAAGGCTGCCCACTCTCTCCCTACCTATTCAACATTGTACTTGAAGTCCTAGCCAGAGCAATTAGACAACAAAATGAGATCAAGGGGATACAAATCGGAAAAGAAGAAGTCAAAATATCACTTTTTGCAGATGATATGATAGTATACATAAGTGACCCTAAAAATTCCACCAGAGAACTCCTAAGCCTGATAAATAGCTTCGGTGAAGTAGCTGGATATAAAATTAACTCAAGCAAGTCAATGGCCTTTCTGTACACAAAGGATAAACAAGCAGAGAAGGAAATTAGGGAAACAACACCCTTCTCAATAGTCACAAACAATATAAAATACCTTGGCATGACTCTAACTAAGGAAGTGAAAGATCTGTATGACAAGAACTTCAAGTCCCTGAAGAAAGAAATTAAAGAAGATCTCAGAAGATGGAAAAACCTCCCATGCTCATGGATTGGCAGGATCAACATTGTAAAAATGGCTATCTTGCCAAAAGCAATCTACAGATTCAATGCAATCCCCATCAAAATTCCAACTCAATTCTTCAACGAATTGGAAAGGGCAATCTGCAAATTCATCTGGAACAACAAAAAACCTAGGATAGCAAAAACTCTTCTCAAGGATAAAAGAACCTCTGGAGGAATCACCATGCCTGACCTAAAGCAGTAATACAGAGCAATTGTGATAAAAACTGCATGGTACTGGTGTAACGACAGACAAGTAGACCAATGGAACCGAATTGAAGACCCTGAGATCAACCCACATACCTATGGTCACTTGATCTTTGACAAGGGAGCAAAAACCATCCAGTGGAAAAAAGACAGCATTTTCAACAAATGGTGCTGGCACAACTGGCGGTTATCATGTAGAAGAATGCGAATTGATCCATTCCTATCTCCTTGTACCAAGGTCAAATCTAAGTGGATTAAGGAACTCCACATAAAACCAGAGACACTGAAACTTATAGAGGAGAAAGTAGGGAAAAGCCTCGAAGATATGGGTACAGGGGAAAAATTCCTGAATAGAACAGCAAAGGCTTGCGCTGTAAGATCGAGAACCGATAAATGGGACCTCATAAAGTTGCAAAGCTTCTGCAAGGCAAAAGACACCGTCAATAAGACACAAAGACCACCAACAGATTGGGAAAGGATCTTTACCTATCCTAAATCAGATAGGGGACAATATATATAAGGAACTCAAGAAGGTTGACTCCATAATTAAGGCTGCTATGAACATAGTGGAGCATGTGTCCTTATTATAAGTTGGAGCATCTTCTGGGTATATGCCCAGGAGTAGTATAGCTGAGTCCTCAGATAATAATATGTCCAATTAACTGAGGAACTGCCAAACTGATTTCCAGAGTGGTTGGTTGTACCAGCTTGCAATTCCACTAGCAATGGAGGAGTGTTCCTCTTTCTCCATATCCTCACCAGCAACTGCTGTCACCTGAATTCTTGGTTTTAGCCATTCTGACTAGTGTGAGGTGGAATCTAAGGGTTGTTTTGATTTGCATTTCCCTGATGACTAAGGATGTTGAACATTTTTTAGGTGCTTCTAGGCCATTCGATATTCCTCAGTTGAGAATTCTTTGTTTAGCTCTGTACCCCATTTTTAATACAGTCATTTGGTTTTCTGGCATCCAACTTCTTGAGTTCTTTAGATATATTGGATATTAGCCCTCTATTAGATTTAAGATTGGTAAAGATCTTCTCCCAATCTGTTGGTTGCCTTTTGGTCTTATTGACAGTATCCTTTGCCTTACAGAAGCTTTGCAATCTTATGAGGTTCCATTTGTCAATTCTTGATCTTACAGCACAAGCCATTCCTGTTCTGTTCAGGAATCTTTCCCCTGTGCCCATATCTTCGAGGTTCTTCCACACTTTCTCCTCTATAAGTTTCAGTGTCTCTGGTTTTATGTGAAGTTCTTTGATCCACTTAGACTTGAGCTTTGTACAGGAGATAAGAATGGATCAATTCCCATTCTTCTACATGCTAACTGCCAGTTGACCCAGCACCATTTGTTGAAGATGCTGTCCTCTTTCCACTGGATGGTTTTAGCTCCCTTGTCAAAGATCAAATGACCATAGGTGTGTGGGTTCATTTCTGGGTCTTCAATTCTATTCCATTGATCTGTCTGTCACTGTACCAGTACCTTGCAGTTTTTATCACAATTGCTCTGTAGTACAGCTTGAGGTCGGGGATGGTGATTCCACCAGAGGTTCTTTTTAATCATGGTTTTCCCCTCCTCCAGAACTTCTTCCAGTTCCTCTTCCCTTTGGGGTTTTTCTCTAATTTTGAATATTTTATATTATACAAGCTTGTAATAAACATTACTTTTCCAGATGCACCCTGGATGTATTTCAGCTGCACATGATGCCCTTGACTACACACAGATTAAAAGCTGGTATCAGGAATTCTGTGGATCTGAAATTTACGTGATTTACTCTTTATAAAAAAGCAAAGTAGCACTAACTTAGGCCTTGATGTGGGTATTTAGTTGGATTGAAAAATGAAATAACAACTCATGTCAATAGGTCTTGCTTAGTAAATGTCAAGCAAAAATATTTGAATTCAACAAGGTCTTACTGAATGTCAACCATATACATTTGAATCGTTAACCTGTATTGTTCTGATTTCTGAGAAAATTGGCAACAATGTCAATACTTATTGGGTATGCCTATTTTCTTTGCTGTAACATGTATTTCCAAATCTTTTGTTCCAAATTCTAATTAATTTAATATAAAAAATATGTTCATGATTCCTATATTGTGCTTTTATTCTTTCTGGTTTTTTTTTTAGTCTGTTTGTTCACCTTTCCAATTATAAATATAATAGGTATTTTACATATACATCAGGTAGATTTTGTAATGTGACATATTAAATTCAAGACTTATGTTTAGATTAGGACTTAGGGGTTCTCTGTGTGTTTTATAACCTATTTATAAATAACTGGATCCATTTGACAGTTTCTAGTTCTCCCTTACCATGCCTTTCCTACAGGTTCCCTTTTATTTGGTTTATTTCCTTTTTAGTTATATTTTTAATATAATCTACTTAGTCACCCCCTGCAATGCCTTATTATTTTTTTAGCTGTCAGTTCTGAATGTTTCAATGCACTTATCTATTAATTCCACTGTTTTTATCATTGGTGGGTTTCTGGGTCTTCTTTGACCATTTGTAACTTATTCTCCTTCCACAGCATAATTTGTTGTTTCTTTAGTTTTATAATGGTGCTCATTTGTCATAGAAAATGTATAAATTCAGTGTAATGTATTTATCCAGAGTGGATTTAACTTTTCACCTTTAATCACTACACTTAATTTATAAAGATAATTATTCTATTTTATTCCAGTTCCTTTCAAACACTTTTTAAAAAAATGAAAGGAAGAAAAGAATACTGCAATTCATTCTTAGAGGTCAGTCTGATAGAATACCAGACAAAGACAGCCTAAGGTAGCTGGACAATAGCCATTATTACCATGTATGAACAAAGTCCTGTAAAATGTAGTAGCAAAAGTGTCAAAGCAACATACTGAGAAGATTATACACCCTGACCAAATGAAAAATGAGCAAGCCAAATCTTGTAGATATACAATTAAATATAGCATGTGGGTCAGCTAGAGAAAAATGAAACCCAAAGACTATTATTTTCACTTTATTATATTAAATACCTTATCTTTGTGTGGTATGCATGTGTATGTACATGCTTGTAGACGGTACATGGGTATCTGGAGGCTATCCCTCTCCTACCTCTAACGTTGGAGCACTGTCTCTCATTGAGCATTGAGCTGGCAGTTTTGGATAGGATGGCTGGCATCTTCCTGTCTCCACACACCCTGCAATGAGTCTGCCGATAGGAGCTTCTGCTGTACAAGGCTTTATATGGGTGTTAGAGAAAACTCAGGCCCTCATCTTTATATACTAAGTATTTTACCCAGAGCCATCACTGAAGCCCCTTAAATCCAACTCTTTTTGGTTTTGTTCTTTACATTTTATAAGTGTGTGTGCATGTGCATGTGCGTGTGCGTGTGTGTGTGTGTGTATACCAGCAATGGATGTCAGAGGACAACTTACAAGACAGGCTTCCTTCTTCATCAGGTTTGGAGAGATATATATGACTTTAACCTACTGAGTGAGCTATCTTACTGGCCTTTAAACCCAACAATTAAACTAATAAAAAATGTTTCTCTCTCTCTTTCTTTCTCTCTCTCTCTCTCTCTCTCTCTCTCTCTTTGTGTGTGTGTGTAGTGCTTTTATGTGTATGCATGTATGTACCTTTATACATAGGGCATAATTCTATCTATACAATCTTTAAAAACAAGTACACCTAGCAATGACATTTTAAATATACATAGATACAGATGTGCTAAAATTGAACCATAGCTAATCCATAGTAAGGCCAAAGTACAGGCTTGTAGCTCACCTGGTGGTGAGAGCTACAGTTGCAAGAAGAAAATGAGTACAAAGGTATTTGACACTGAAACTTTGAATGCAAGGTAGACTCACAATTAGCTTTCTTATCCTTTATCCTATTTCATTATGAAATCTCCAAGACTTCTCAGGTCCACAGCCACCACTCCATTTGAACTTCATTCATTAAGAGAGCACCTGATAAAAGATCCTTGTCCTTGCTTGATTTTTCCATGGTCAGTAAAGGTTAACTTTATTCTTCCTAGTAAAAGTTTTCTGGTTATTATTGGACAAACTTCCTAAGTTATTGGGTATTTTTGGAGTCTCCAAGAGGAGGACTGGTAGTCCTTGACATAGTCACAGTTATTTTTGGTGCATTTTAAATGTCTATTGACCTTGTCAAGTCTATGTGGTTGAAATGTGAAGAAAGGTGGAACATTTACCAGCTGTTGATCTCTGGAAGGTTATTTAATATTTCTTTCTTAATTTTTTATAATATTTGTTTGTTACTTATAGTGTTGGTATCCTGATCCCTTGGTCTATGCCTCCATCTCTACGTGCCTGTGATGTAGGATTCAGGATACATTACAACCATGATCCAGTAGATGCTATTATCATTGCACATTCATAATGTCCTATAACCATGTGGAATGGAAACAGGCTTCCAAGAAGCCAAGACATCAATCATCCAGGGATCTGTCCACAGCAAGGTGCTGTGAATACTCTAAATATTCTTACTGAAACAGGAGCATATCTTGATCTATATGAGATTTGCTTTTTATTTATTACTTTGTTAAGTTAGAGAAAAGTAGACTAAGCTGCATTTAAATAAGAAGAAAATTTACAGGATCCAACACCTTCCAAAAGTAGTCCAGTACAAATGATCTCGTCTTTCTTTTTTGAATCTGGCAATGGACCTCAGCATAATCTAATCATAAAGTGCAGGCCTTCATTGTCTGTTATCCTTTATCCACAAATCATATCATTAAGTCATTTTTGCTTGTTGAGAACACAGATGCTCATCTTGCCTGATGTCTGAACCTCTACAGCTTTGGATAAGTTAATTACTCTATATACTCAGATATTTCACAAAACTTGAAGACAGCAGTTGAGCTATCATTCTCTAAGTTCAGTTGAACAGAAACCCTTTCCCTGCTTTCAAATGCTCTCTTTGCTTTATTAGTAGGCTAATTTTCTCTAGTGTTTTACTTGAACACTAAGTATTCAAAATTATATCAAATGTTTCCTTTCCTAGGCCTTTGCTAACATTAGCTCAGATATACTTTTATTTTGCCTTTGAGATATATCCACCTAAATAATATTTTCTTTGCCAACCTCAGCAACCTGACACAGTATATTACTTTTTGAGTTACTGTCCTTCTTTTCATTCCTAGTATTTTCCTAGCAATGTATTTAAGAAAAGGCTTTTGTAAGGCCACATGGATTGTTGCTAGCTCTTCATTTTCTTTTATCTGTAAATTGTAAAGGACTGTGATTCAATTGTGGGACTATAACTCTGTAGCGACCGGCTCCATCTGACTTCATTTACTTTTCTTTACTTTCCAATACGAGGTTTCTTCTCTTAAACGCCACGGTGTTCACTCAGAAAATGTGTGTATTAATTTCTTTTTATCTAGTTCTGACCTGGTGAAGCTGATTGTTTAGGTCTTACTCTATTGATTATCAAATCGCTGGTACTCTTTGCATATACCCAAAAGACTTTTCATCCCACCACAGAGACACTGGCTCAACCTTGTTCATTGCTGCTCCATTTTTTATGGTCAGATATTAGAAGAAAACAACCTAGATGTCTCTGAAAAGATGAATGGATAAAGTAAATGTGATACATTCACAAAATGGAATATTACTCAGTCATTTAAAAAATGAAGTCATGAAATTCTCAGGTAAATGGATGGAGCTAGAAAATTTAACTTGAGTAATGTAACCTAGACCCAGAAAGACAAATATGGTATGTATTTGTTTATACGTGGATATTAGCTGTTATTTTCAATGACAACCAAGCTACAATTCATAGAAAAACAAAGGGTAGATATGAAGTAAGGAATTAGCTGGGGAAAGATTGATCTCTCTAGGAATGCAAAATAGAATAGATAGAATTAGATGGTAGGAGGAGAGGACTGGAATAGGAGAGCAAGTGGAAAAGATGGGGAGGGTCTGGAAGATTGAAGGAACACAAGGAAAGTCACCTAAAAGGGCCACTTGAGGGGTAATAGGGAAACCTAATACGGTAGAAACTTCCTGAAATGTGTACATATATGAAAGTGATCTAAATGAAATTACCAAATAAAGAGGGAGACAGAGCACCAACTGGACACAAGTGAATCTTCCAGTATTGAGATTGGCTTGTATTTAATTGGGTTGTTGGTCAACAGGGTCTCACAGGGACCTCCAAACAACCCAGGCTTTGCCAAGACCATTGTTGCTCTACACATACTGACATTTGTGCCCTATTTATAAAGACAATAGACATTTAACTCATTGGTCATGGAGACATTGAGAGCTGGTTCCTCCATATAGCCTTCGCACTGACGTACTAGCACCTTTACTATGGGAATGTAGTCTTCATCCCACCAAAGGAGAAATGTAAACACCAACTTAGCCACACAAAAAACTTTGATGTAAAATGGTGTCCCATCTGCAAGACAATGGTGTCACACCGCTTGTGGGAGTAACAAATCAATATGGGATTTGATTTAAGGTCCCTACCATAAGATAGAACCCATACCCAGAGCTACTTGGGAGACTAAGGACATCTAGGTCTAGAGGAATGCCAAATACTACTGTTATAAAAAAAAAAAAAAGTTGTGACAAAATGGCACTCAGTGATATTCTTCTACACTTCTATACTCATTGATCAGTGCTTTGCTCTGCCATCATCAGAGACACTTCCTCCTGTATCAGATGAGAACAAGTACAGAGATCTACAACCAGATATTATACAAAGGGTGAGAGAGACCTTAGACCATTCAGCCCTGAATAGGATGTCTCTGTCAACTTCTTCCCTTGAAGGCTCAGGAAAGCCTGTGAAAGTTGAGGCAGAAAGAGTATAAGAGCCATAAGGGCTGGAGAACAGCAACAAGACAAGACCCTCTAAATCAACCTGATTGATGCACATATAAACTCACAGAGACCATAGCAGCATGCACCACATGGGGTCCTAGAGCTGGAAGAAGTGTACACATGCCCTATCCCTAACCTAGAAGCCATCACCAATCAATAACGACTTGAAAAGGAAAAGTTAGCATTCTCAAAGGGTGTCTCACTGGGGAAACAAACTTCTCTGAAGGATAGGCTCTGTGCCTGGCAGTAGACGGCTGACTGAAAATAAACTCAATGATGTCTTATGGCTGACTGAAAATAAACTCAATGATGTTTGTGGAGGTTCCTTATCTTAGAATGTCATGTCAGGGTTCTTTCTCTCTCTCTCTCTCTCTCTCTCTCTCTCTCTCTCTCTCTCTCTCTCTCTCTCTCTCTCTCTTCCTTCCTTCCTTCCTTCTTTCTTTATTTTGAAATTTAATTTATATCCTAAGATGAAGGAATAACAAAATGTGGATGCTTCAGTGCTTCTTAGAAGGGTGAACAAAATACTCACAGGAGGAAATACAGAGACAACGTGTGGAGCAGAGACTGAAGGAAAGGCCATCCAGAGATTGCCCCACCTGGGGATCCATCCCATATATAATCACCAAACCCAGATGCTATTGCAGATGCCTGGAAGTACATGCTGACAAGAGTCTGATATGGCTGTCTCCTGAGAGGCTCTACCAGAGCCCAAAATACAGAGGCAGATGCTTGCAGTCAACCATTGGACTGAGCACGATGGCCTTTGATGGAGGAATTAGAGAAGGGGCTGAAGGAGCTGAGGGGGTTTGCAGCCCCATGGAGGGAGCAACAGTGTCAACAGGTCAGATTTCCCAGAGCTCCCAGGGGCTGGACGACCAATCAAAATGTACACAAAGAGGGACCCATGGTGCTGGCCGCATATGTGGCACAGGATGGCCTTGTTAGACATCAGTCAGAGGAGAGGCCCCTTGGGCCTGAGGGTGTTTGATGCCCCAGGGTAGGGGAATGCCAGGGCAGGAAGATGGGAGTGGGTGGGTGGGGAGCACCCTCATAGAGGCAGGGGGAGGGAGGATGGGATAGGATGGTTTCCAAAGGGGAGACCTAGAAAGGGGAGAACATGTGAAATGTAAATTTTTAAAAATCCAATTTAAAAATTAATTTATTTATATTATATATATATATATTTCCTCTCTTTTTGTACTACAGATCTATATACTATGATTTCCAGCTTACTGTTTTTATGTGATGCCTGAGTATTCAAACCAGCTTCTCTTTGCCTCTATATTTGTTTCTTGTGCCTTTTCATGGGATCTTTCCCTTATGTTTGTTTTGTCCTATTCCAATGTGATTTTTGTTTTAACTTATTGTGTTATATTTTTTTATTATCCCTTAGAAGCCTTATAGAGGCAGAGGCAACATGTACACGGTATGTATGGGTTTGCACCAGGACCTCAGCATTTTTACATTATGGCTTCCAGTTTCATGCTTCTATTGGGTTCCTAAGGGTATGCATAAATGAGTCTCAGATTCTTGTGTCTTCTTTTTGGGTTCCTTTCCTTCTGTTTGTTTGTATTATCAAAATCCGAGATGTTAGATTTTTGTTTTATCTTATTGTATTATATTATATTATATTACCTTAAAAGCCTGTTTGTTTTCTAATGAAAGGCAGAGAGGGGTTTGGATCTAGATGGTAGGGGAGGTAGGAAGGAGCTGGGATGAGTAGAGATGCCAGGCTAAATGACCTTTAGAGAGAAAGACAGAGAGAGAGAGAGAGAGAGAGAGAGAGAGAGAGAGAGAGAGAGAGAGAGAAGAGAAGAGAAGAGAAGAGAAGAGAAGAGAAGAGAAGAGAAGAGAAGAGAAGAGAAGAGAAGAGAAGAGAAGAGAAGAGAAGAGAAGAGAAGAGAAGAGAAATAAAAATGGATTGCTATGGTAGTCTTTAAAAGCCTTTTCCAGGGAAAATAGTGTTCTTCAATTATCTTGCCATTAGAATAAGATATTTCTTGGTTTCAAAGATTAATTCAAACTAAAATTTAACAACAAAAATGATAAAGCTTATCTTCTCCATATATTCAGTTACAATTTATCTCCTGGAAGGGTAAAACCTATAGACAACACAGGGGGACAGGAGGCTGTCACTGTACACACACTTTCTTTTCTCTCTCTCTCTCTCTCTCTCTCTCTCTCTCTCTCTCTCTCTCTCTCTCTCTCTCTCTCTTCCCTTCCCTTCCCTTCCCTTCCCTCCTTCCCTCCTTCCCTCCTTCCCTCCTTCCCTCCTTCCCTCCTTCCCTCCTTCCCTCCTTCCTTCCTTCCTTCCTTCCTTCCTTTGCTTATTATTTACATCTTTATTATTTACATGCATGTGTGCCTGTTAAGCTGTATGTATACCCTGCACATGAAGGAACTCATAGAGGCCAAAGGAAGGCGCCAAATCCCCTGGAACTAAAGTAATATGCAGCTGGGAACTGCCTGACTTTGGTGTTGGAACCAGGACCTGGATCCTCTACAAGAGCAGTGTGACTCTCTTCAGTCTTCCATCTTCAGTCTTCAGCAATGCAAGCCATCTTGTCAGTTCCAATTAGAAAGCTCTCATAGTTTTTCAAACTTAGGCAAAGTGTCTTCCTCAATATTGGCTTAAGTAAATGAAATGATAGCAGAAAATCTGCTCTCACAAACCTTGGGTTGGGGGAGGGAGGAAGAAAAGAACATAGAAGAATCACTATAAGCAATATAATGGTAAAATAAAGTGGTTAGTAGCCCTTCTTACCTTGTGAGGTGGTAGGAACTAGCACCTTCTGTGAACAGTGTTTCTTAATCTTTGCAAAATCCCTAGACATATGTGTTTTGCCCATACATTATATACACATGAGACATAAGCAACACAAGCCTCTCCAAGGCTTGGAGAGATTCTTGCACATCTTTCAAGGTCACACAGCCAATTAGTTCTAAGGTTGGGATTCTACAAAATTCTCAGGCCAGAAAACAAATACCTAGTCAATCCCCTGTCTTAAAAAGAAAAACTCTAGGAAAATGATGAGCTATATCTTAAGAAGCAATGGCAGAAAATGAAGTGAAAGGAAATATATATTTGAAGAGTTGGTTACTTTTAGTTTATCACAACTCTGAATAATGTTATTTTTACCAAATTACTGGCTTAACAATTAAGGATGTAAGGTTTAAAGCCATGTGAGAGTTCTGATGAACTAGAAATGTCTGTACTATCCACCCAATGTATGTATATTCCACCAAAATGTTAATTTATTTATATCTCTCTTATGCAAATATTTTCTGAGGTCCACAGAAATCCTTGTCTGAGTTTGTGCCTAATGAATTTTCTAGTTTCCAAATTCCCTCATTCCCTCTCTTCCCATGAGACACACCTCTCTACTCTGTGCATCAGTCCAGTTTAGTTTCTATTCTGATCTTGTAAGCTAAAAAATGGCAAAGAAATCATTAAAACAGGAAATAGAAAAGTTCAATGATAAAGGAATAGGAAATTTTGACATTGAGACATGGGTTGTGTAAAAAGATCTTTTTTTTTTAGTTAATAAAAGTAGGGCTTTGTTTATGCATAGAAGCAAAACATTAAAAAAGAGAACATAGGTCTGAAAATAACAAGTGATTAAGGAAAGAATCAATACCATATACTCAGGAAAGGAGTTGGGTTGATGGTAAAAGAGATAGGAACCTAAGTAGGAAAGTAGCTACAAGCAGGCTAGTAAAAGTGAAAAAGAATGAGTCAAATTTATTGAACTTTCTTTTTAACAAACAACGGTGTGATGTGAAGATGAGAATTCATACATAGTGTCTGCAATAGGAATATATCCCGGGACTAAGAAGATGCTCAGTCAAGTACTTACAAGTGTGAGGAGCTGAGTTCAGTCCTCAGCTCTCATGTAATAGCCAAGTGTGATGCTACATGCACTTGTAATTTTAGCACTGGGAAGAGAGAGGCAGAAGGTCTGTGAGGCTCAGTGGCCAGCCAGTAGAACTTAATTGCTGAGTTTTGATTTGTGGTGATTTGAATATGCTTGGCCCATGGGAAGTGGCACTATCAGGAGATGTGGCCTTGTTGGAATAGGTGTGGCCTTGTTAGAAGAAGTGTGTCACTGCATAGGTGGGCTTTGAGGGCTCCTAGTTCTCAAGGTCTACCCAGTGTGGAAGAATCAGTCTCCAGCTGGTTGCCTTCAGATCAAAATGTATATCTGCCTACACGGTGCCAGGCTCCGGATAATGGACTGAGTCTTTGAAACTGTAGCCCAGCCCCAATTAGATGTTTTCCTTTATGAGAGCTGCCTTGATCATGGTATTTCTTCACAACGATGAAACTCCAACTAAGACAGAACTCAAAGAGACTCTGTCTCAAAGAAGGCGGGTGGCATTCCCAAAGACAATAAGTTTTCCTGAAGATAATAACCCAGTCATCTCTTGGCCTCCATAAGCATATGTTCTTTCACAGACAGACAGACAGGCACACACACACACACACACACACACACACACACACACTTATAAAAACATGATGTTGATGTTGTACCAACCAAATAGGACCAGGTAAGGTCTTGAATGAATTCCCAATTGGCTGACAACAATATGAAAATATAAAGGAGAATCAAAAACTTTGGTCCAAAAAGAAAACAAACAAAACAAAACAAACAAACAAAAAACCCAATAATAAAACAAAACAGAAAAACAAAAAAAATCTTACTTTGTATCCAGTCAGTATATATAAATAATCTTCTTTTTAATATTGATAAGTGAAAATGCTACTAATTCTAAAATTAAATACAGTGAAATATGCCCAAAGCCTATTTCTTATTATAGGCAGCTGTCCTCTTCAAGAAACACTGAGGGGTGGAGTGGGGGAGTTCTGACATATCCATGTCCCCTAGAATACTTTCCACTGAAGGACACTGTGGGTAGCCTATGATGTGGACAGAAAAAAGAAATTGCCTAAAATGATGATAGACCCAGGGTTTGGAACAGAAATTCAAAAATTCTATATTCCCATTCCATTCATTAACATGTTCTTCTTTTTTTACATGTTGCTGTTGGTAACTGGAAAAAATGTGTAGCTTTTAAACTAGGAAAAAAACTAAAGAGAGAGCTATGTATACTTTTAAAATAAAAATTTCCATTAGGTGGATACTATAATGCTTCTCTCATGCACTCATCTTCATTGGAGAATACAGAAAAATACTCAGGTTTTCCACCTGCTCTTACTCTGACCCACTCCAATCCCCCTTCTCTTCAGGCCTCTCCCCTCCTTGGCGAAACATTTCAAATCAACTTACAACATCTGTTATCTCCTCTTCTCACCTCTGGAACTATTTTCAAATAAGATTTAGGGGCTATTTTGGAAAACAGAAGGTGTATATTACATAAAGTTACAAGTTGAAGGTGTATTATTTTCTTAGTTTACCTCTGATTCTAAATTCTTGATAATACAAACAAAGCCCCAAACAAAAGGGTTCATGTCCCAGAAGGATACATTTATGTGAAAGTGGTCGCCTTTTGCCATATATTCAGATTCTTAATCTTAAACATTATATAAATAGAAGAGATTTAATTACAAACCTGAAGAAATGTGTTACCGTTAATTGAATTCTCTCTACAGTTACCTTTGCACACCAGTGTTAATGAAACTCCAGTTCAAAGTGGATGAGTTTGGGGAATTGCGAACGCTATTTATTGCCTTACCTGAGATGCCAGGATCATCCTGTCAGGAAAATAAAGAGCCCAATTAGGGGAGTGCTCATTTGTGGCTATTGATCAACTTTACAAAAACTGCTAAGATTGCCAAGCAAAACAAGAGGTTCAGAGGGCACTGAGCAAGGTCAAGCGAGTGGGCAAGAAAAAAAAAAAATCTCTGTTAGTGACAGGAAAGCATTTCACCTGTGGAGTAAAAGGCTCCTGCCCTTGGGAGCTAGGCTCCACCCCAGGCCAGCCAGCCTGCCCTCCCCTCCAAGCCTCTCAGCCTCCCTGTTTGGCATCTCTCGGTATTACCAAGCTATAAATTGCCCAGGAGCTTAGAGACAATCAGGTCACGGCTGCGCTCACGAGGGAAAAGCTTCTTACTTCCGAGCACAAGGGTTCAGCTAGGAAGAGGAGGGAGAAAGCCCTTTAGTCCCCCACCGTGCGGGCGGGCAAGGGGTGAAGAGAGACGGAGGCAGGGGCGAGCACAAGCCCAAGAAGGTGGAAAAAGCGTGCCTAACAAGGTCGCACTTGACCCAAGTCTCCAAACTTATTGGTCGCTGCATGGAAACTCCCTGGGCGCTCTCTCCATTGCCTAGCAGCTGCAGCTGGGTGGAGCCTCGCTCCTCCGCCCCACCTATGGATGGACCTTGCATACAGCTCTGGTCCACCACACCCTTCCTGGGCGGTCTCCAGACATCTAGCTGCCCTGACATTATCGGAGCCTGGCTTCCCACTCGAGTTCACACGGAATGATGTGACTGGTCTCCCAAAGCAAGAAGGATCACCTCTATCTCAGTAGTCCTGCTTCCCCACAACTCCGCGGTGTCAAATGGCCAAAGACAAACTTCTGCCTCTCTCGCGTCCCAGCTCCCACCTTTTCAACCTAGAACTCACACATATCGAAACTCCTAGGGTGCTGTGGAGATCTGGGCATGCTCAATATCAAGGCAGGTTTTGATTGAAAGTTAAAAAAAAAAAAAAAAGCTTTGTATTATGCTTGCTTCTTATCCAGTGCTTATGGCTTACTGAACAGGTTGAGGGTATCCCCGAGTCTACCCACCGGGTTTAGAAAAATATCTTTTAGTGTTTTCTCCTTGGGATCTGGTCTCCTCTTAGTTCACCCCACCCCCGCCACGCTCCTAAACCCCTCTCCTCAGGTCCCTGTCCGCTGTGGGGATGGAGAGACTCTAACAGTACTGGGCTGGGCTCCGTTGCCTGAGAGGAGCCACCTATTATTAGTGCTCTCTGATTGGCTCTTCTGAGCAGCGTACCTTGGTTGGAACCAATCAAGAACCGGGGCCGGGAGATGATGGGCGGCCGCCTCCTCACTGGAGGGATTCCTGGAGAAGCTGCAGTGTGGGGATGCTCTGACCGAGTTCAGCCCCCAGTGTCTTTCCTCCTCCTCCTCCTGCAGCGACAGCATCCGCAGTTAGCAGTGGGCAACTTGAGGCTGTAACCGGGGCAAGCCCCCAGGGTCCTGCTCACCCAACAGGGGGCTCAGGTCCCCGAAGGGGTGTGTGCAGGGCGGGGGCGGCCAGCTGGGACCAGCTGGTGGCCCTAGAAAACCTCACCCACACCCACACCCACACACCCCTTTTGTGTTGCAGGCTGCCCCTCTGAGAGCGGAGGCAGCGAGAGAGTACTCGTGTGCCTCGCACCGGTCCGCGGTGAGAGCAGCGGGGACCAAGACTCGCACCACCTCCCGGTCCTCGCTCCAGGTAAGGCAGCCCCACTGGCAGCGCGGCCACCTCGGTGGTACCTTGGTACCTCTGCGCTTCAATCTGTCGAAGAGACCTAGGTACACTTGATTTGTGGCGATGGGAGACCAAGGGAGGGATTCCCCGTAAGCCTATTGTGAGAAATGCAAGACCACAAGTGCATCTCCGGGAAAAGCACTTTGCACAGGGCTGGTGATTTAGAACCAGGAGTTGATGTTGGGCATCCCCCATCTTCTTGCTTCTTCCATTCTCTCCTCTGTCCTCCACCCCCCCCAGCCCCCTCTCTCCTCCCCTCCTCCTATTCTAAGCCAGTACAGCCCCCCACCCCCAACTGGGGGTGGTGGAGGATTGTCTTTCTTACAGGGAAGAAGGGCAGTGAAGAAGAGAAAAAGATTTCTTTCTGTTGGAGGGAGGATAGATTGCAACCCCGTGTGAAAATATGAGTCCAGGAAGGGATGAAACCACACAGGGAATTAAACTGAATGAGAGTAGACAAGGAGACCAGCTTCTGCTCTCAGAAAGGAAGTGTCAAGTTTGAATCCATCTCCTCCTTGCAAGAGGCTACAAATGGAACAAAAATAACCCAACACTCCAACCCACTTTCAACTGCCTAATTGCTGCTGCTCTCCTGTGCCTGCTATCAGAATCTTCTTGTTTGCATCTGTCCTAGGGGGCTGACAGTTTGGGATAGCACCTCAGTGTCACCGTCTGAACTTTGAGGGCTTGTTGAGTTTGTAAAAATTAAAACTAGATCATCACCCTCCCGAGATTTACCCAGGTAGCCTTTATAGTGGGAGGGTAATAACATGGGAAGTTTCAAAACCTTTGCAAGTGACACCAGAATTATCAGGAGACTTAGATTTTACTTTGATCTTGCTAATCTGGTTAGCTTCTGTGGACTGTGGACATGTTGATGTCCACTTCCCTAACCTTAACCCTTTGGTGAAACACAGGAAGTTTAACTTTTGTGTTAAAGCTGCTTTTGTGCATGAGATTCCTTTTTTTTTTTTTTTTTTTTTTTTTTTTACCTATTTAAAGGCTGCCTCCACATGTCACTGTCTAGATACTAAATTCATGTCTCGACACACTCTTTTAATATGAAAACACTGAATAGATATAAAATTGATGTTTCTGCAGTTTTCTTGTTCCCTTCAGAAGGTAGATGTAGGTTCAGTTGACAGGATCCTCTTGGACTAGAGGAAAGTTTAGAAAGTAATGGAAGGAAGATAGTCTCACATTTGAAAGATCTTAAGGGGGAAACATTTCTCTTCTCACATCTTGTTAAAAAAGAGAGCCACTGAAACAACTTCCATAACTGTCAGAGAAACAGGTCAAGCACATCGTACTTGTTAGACAGTGTCTTGACAATAGCTTCTGCAATCTCTAATTCCATCATCTCTGATCTAAGCTTTGTTTTCCTATTATTCCTCGGAGACTGATAAGCGATTACCATCAGCTGGGGGGGTGGGGAGAGAAGGGAAATATCCAGTTCTATGCAATCAGGTTCTGCGGGAGCAGAGCAAAAGCAGCAGATGCTGGTTCCAAGATAAATCTTTCTGATTTATCGGGAGAAATGCCAAGCCGTAGGTTTTTTTTTTTTTTTCTAAATGCCCAATTGAGATAAGAAGAGGGGAACCTTCCCTTTTTAAGTCTCTCTCAACTCCCACACCAGCCTGGGTACCCCAGGTAGGTCTTTTCAATCACATACCTTTAACTTGTAAGTTTCTACACAAACTTAGGAAAGAACGGACTTCATGTGGCATCAGTGATATTTACTGGTATATTGATAAATATTAATATTGTACATTGTTTTCAAAACCGTTTTCTATTCTTGATTATCTCACCTACCTTAGCAGACTTCACGCACCCAAGCATGTGAGCGCGTGCACACACACACATACACACTCTCCACACCACACACATTAACCATATGTATACGCTCATACCACTCGTGTATAGGCACACAGGAGATTTTTCTAAAGCTAGACATCTAAATGCCTTGAAAATGTAGTGTCTCTGTTGAGATCTATGACTTTTCAGAGGGAACACTTTTTGGGTACAAGGACAAAAGAATAACCACTTAATTACTTCATGTGTGTGTACAGCTGAGTTTACAAGTTTAGACATGAAAAGACGTAAAGGAAAGAAGTAGCTTTCCGTGGGGACAAAATAAGATTCTGTTTGCTTGTTTTTGCACTGTACCGGGGAGATGTGAAAATGTGGGCTTGGATTTATTTGCATGACTCTGTGTAAAATATTAATTATATCAACTGCGTGTACAGAGATGTTTATGAATGTGAAATTTTTTCATATACTTCTGAAAAATTGAGCCTTCATATCCTGCAAGTCAGATCTAATTGTAAGATGTTATGAACGGATTGAAGACTTTAAATGAATTTAAATGATACAGGAAATTTATGCTCACAATTTTATACACTCCTAATTTTTCCCCTTTAAGATGATGGTATAGTAAGTCTTAGTAATGCTTTAGAATGGATATGACAATTATAATTTAAGATATGTTTATCAGAAGTGAAGGCTGCAACTGTAGAAGGGAAATCCTAGTACTGAAATACCACTTGATAGTAATCAATATTAGTTTCAAACCTTGTGTCTACATAGATAGTGTTAGCTATTCTAGCTGGTTAAATTATCAGGTGGTTCTAATCAGTTTTTTAAAAAGGAGAAAACATGCTATTTACTTTCTCAGATATGCATATTAGACGTGATGCTAACAAAAATAAAACTAGGAAATGGTAGTTTGTCTTAATTTTGTTTGCAAAATAAGCTGTGAGATAAATAAATAAAATGAGGAATGCCTTGGAAATCTGAAAGTTAATTTGAACTTCCTGATAGTCTAATAACACATTGAAATAATACCAATTATTCTCTTTTGATGTCATTATATTAAATCAATTTAGAGTATATCCCCAAAACAGATTCTCATAGCCATCCTATGGGAAAGAATTTAGATTTAAGGAGGCAATTTATTTAAATCTCAAACCTTCTGGTTTTCGTGCTTCCCAGTTTATGCAACACCTGTGAAGGGTTATTATTAATTTTAATTTGTGACATGGTATTTATCTTCCTAATGGTAATTATTATGCAGTTTGGGGGGTAAAAAAAGCACAATAAGACTATTTGATTATATAATAGAGAATTTTATCTAATAGTATGGGTAACCCAGACGAAATATGGACGTTATGCCAAATTATAATGTAGTTATAGTTTTACAAGCATTTTACAAAAATGTAATTTTTTTCTCATTAAATATCTGATCCACTTGTGTTTTAAGTATTTTGATGATTTATTAGTCATGAGTGTATCTGTATTGAAAATTTATTAGATACAAGACGATTCCTAGCTGAATTTTATTTTCATTAAAATTAGCCAAATCTATTTATATGGGGATAAAACAAATGAGTATAAATACATAATTTTAATTTGGATATATATATATATATATATAATTTTCATATTTATCCACATATCCTAAAATTATGTAATATTTTTTAAATGATGAGAATGTAATGGGTAGTAAGTTATAGTAGGTTGAAAATTGGGGTACTCACTTTTCTAGTACCAGTCAAAGGAGGTAACAACATTTTAGGAATACATTAATGAGACTTTGGGTAGAAAGCCTATGATACCTAGAGAGACAAAATATATGTGCTCCAAGAGCATCACTTTCACTGGCATGTATTTCCCACAACCGGGGAAGAATGGATGGAATGACTTCTCGGTATAAGAAGATGTTCCTCTCTATACACTTAGCAGAAGTTGATGTCATAATGTTGTTTGATTCGGACATGATCAAGGATATCGCCTGTTTGTAGTGGCTTTTCAGATGTTTTAGTGACCATTTGCTTCTAGGCAACGTGTTCATTCATTTTTTTTTTCGTTTTATGGAATTGGATGACATGGCTAGTGTTGCTTTTTTTTTTTTTTTTTTTTTTGAGTGGGGAAAATGATATCTTCACATCTAAATTCTTCAAGGAAGGACTCATGTTTTTCATTCGGTTATATAAACCTTATCCAGACCTTTTCATTTTACATGTGCAATTTCCTCAAGAGAATTTTAATCTGTCTGAGCAAAAGGGAATGACTATTCTCCCTTAGATTCACAGAGAGGTCTTGAGATGTTACTTCCATTGGCTCTAAAGTATGCAATGATACCTTGGCACACAAATAGCACCATACTTAAGTGAATCCATTATCAGTGGGAACACACACCTCCTTAAAGTTATGATATCATAATCCAGAAGGCTTTCCTTCTAAATGACGGCTGTCCGCCATTGTAAGATGTCATTGTTATCTATAAATGTGTTTTAGACTGCATTCATAGGTGTGTCCTGGAACCTATGCAGCCTGAGGCATGTTGGACATACATGCCTTAAAGTGCATAAGAAAAATAAATTGCTGCATTGTAGAAATAATAATGCTGAAAGTCTTGTTTGTGCACTGTAAAATATAACCTTCAAAACCCTTAGTGAAGGGATCTGTTTAAGATAACAGTCAGTTTCCATTCATATGAAAACAATACTTAAGACAGTTAGGAAAGACGATAAAAACTAATTTAGAGTTACAAGCACATTTTTGATACTGTTATGAGTTTCTGGCCACCGCTCTGTGAAACTCAAAGCTCATAAACAACAACCTCTGTAATTTTTGTACTTATCTTTACTTCAAGTTTGAATTGCGTAGATCAGCTCCAATTCTCTTAGACTTGGTTTTGATTCTCTAAACAGCCATGCAGGATTTACAAAAGTGCCATCTCAGTAGTTACAGTATGAGGAATAAAGGGGAGTGGTGATTATTTCTGTAACTATCTTAACTACAGAGAGCACGGTTGTTGTACTGATTGTGTGCCTAGGGGGGCACTATGCCAAAACAGGTCTCCAGAAAATTATGACGCATGCAAAGATAAAAATTACCATCTAGTTCTCAACTGTTTGTGCTAAACAAGAGATGGAGAATTTCGCATGCAGTGAGAATGGCCTTTAAGCCAGTATCAGAATCAGGCAAGATTATTTGCCAAAGATGTAATTCAGTAACTTTCTTAGCAGCCCTGTCAGACAACATTCCTTTCTATGCACTAGGTTACCAGCATGCTACTGAAACCACAAATGATAATATGTACAAGACATTTAGCTAAGGTCCTCTGTCAGGACTTAATTCTGGATGGAAATATCTGATAAATCCCATCTAGCAGGGCACAGAAGTGGGCCCTCACTGTCTTTGTGAGCCTATTGCTATTATTTGTGGAATATGGCTTAGTGGATGACTCTAACATGTCCAGCATTTGTATAATTATTTTTGCCATAGGGAGAAACTCGTTGTATATTGTTCACTGTGAGAACTAAATATTTTATTTTCCCTCTTAAACAATTCAGCTACTTAATCAAGGATAAAATGTGCACCGCATACTCGAAGACAAATATAATTGAAGATTTTTAAAATGTCAAACATGCTTTCCCTGAATTGCTTAAATGAGAACCACTGTCTCTGTGTTTTGTCTTCACTTTCCCTGACCATGACCATAATTTCAGTGACATGGTAACAGAGAAAGGATCAGACAATCCCACTTCAAGCCTCTGATGAATTACCTGGGTGCCCCTGCAGATTACAGCATCCTGTTTTGCCTGAAGCTCATTTCTTCCTCCTTACCTGTGATCCCATGCCTACCCTAGGTAGGAAGCAGGTAATTGCATTTACTAATTGCTACTTTGAGATGCCTTCATCAACAAGGAGGCGAAAGCACATGGAAATACTCAGAACATACACAGCTGTGGGAGACTCCTATTAACCCTTTGATGTGCAGTGCAGTCGCTTACAGAAAATGGAAGGCCATTTATAAAAACGACTTCTCCTTCAGGAATTTCTTTCAATTCTTCACAGGTTATGTAAGCCAGCATCAAGGCCATTAAACCAGGAGCTGCTAGAGCATTTTTATTTAATACCTGAGGATAATACTGAAGGACTTACCCAAACAAGAGTTCCAAGTTAGGCATGGAGGTAGACACCTGAAATCCCAGTAGCTGGAAGACTGAAGCAAGAGGATCAGAAGACCTATGCCATTCTTAGATAAATAGGCTAGCCTGAGCTACATGAAATCATCTCTCAACCCTTGCCTCCACCCCAGAAACAAATCCCAAATCATACCTTCTCAAACCCAAATATGTCTGTAATGAAGACCTTTAAATGGTAAAACATTGCACCCTCTTGGCTTATAGATACTTGGTAATATATGCTTGTTCTTCTGCATTCCTAGGGTTTACTTTGAAGTAGATGAACAGCAAGGCTGTTTTAAGGATGCATCCTTAGAAAATATTTTTAAATGAAGCTGCAGCTGGGCATGCAACTTACTTCACAGGCAATGAGCAAGCAAGGAATCAGGGCAACGGGGCATACCAACTGAAATGAGCATTAGGGATTGTTTGCTACTCTTGAGCAAACTGAGTGCCATTTCTCCTGAGTTCTGGCCTCCAACAGTCTATACAGTGAAGTTGGTGATGCACAGGAACTACCTCGTGGCTTATCTTTGAGAAAAGGGGGCGGCGGGGGGAGGGGGGGGGTGAGGCATATCCAGAAATGCTATTTAAACAAATGGTTTAATGGCCTTTGATGCAAGACCAGGTGGGAGAACAAGGGATTCAGGCACCGTGAGACAGCTCCAGGCTTTGGGTTTTGAGTTAGCAACATTGTTAAGAAGCAAAGTTGACACAGTTTCTCACCAGAAAGGCTAGGTAGCAAAGCGATGAAATTTGTTTCTGACATAGTGTTTCTGCCAGATCCTGGCTTACCAGGCTGGCTTCCTGCCTAATCCCCGGCATTTTCATCAGATTTGAGGAACGAATAAAGCCAGCCATTGGGTATTAGAACATATTTCTAGAACATTTTGGATCTCTTCTATAAATAGAGTCACATCACCATGCTACTTTAACAAATATTGAGAATATGAGACCACAGATTTTAGATCAAAAGTATGTACGTGTAAGCAGGACTGCTGTCCGCATAAAAACCTGTGGTTTCCTCTCTGTATACAGGCGTTGGATGAGTCGCACATGCCATAACTTGTAGGGATCTGTTTTAAATGTCTTGTTTAAATTATTATGTTAAAATTTAAAAGTCAAGCAAATCACTACAAGACATGTCTAAGACTAGCAATCAAAATGTGACATTTTAAAGGAAAACCAGCATACCCCTAAGCCCAAACTATACCACTATTTTAAGGTTTTAAAATTTTTTTATGTCATCTTTATGATTTTTCCCTCTAGGGAGTCATAGATACTTTCTGAGCAACTCCTCAAAAACACAGAATAAATATTGATGGGAGAAGAGAGCTTGACTTTTCCCGGAACAAGGAGGGAGATGAGTCCTGCCATGTCTTTGAGATTCTGTCATCAAGGACATATTGAGCACATAGGAACCATTTTTATTTCTCCTGGATTCTGACTTTTATACCTTGAAGCATTTTACTGCTTACTGCATGAGTAGAAGATATTATTATTTCAGCTTTCTGGCTATGTCACTACTCCATGAATTCTCTGCTATTTCTTCTTCCTTCCTGTAAGACCAATTCCCCTCTCAAACTTTTCCTTCCTGCTCTCTCTTTTCATTTTCCTCTTCATCCCCCCCCCACACCACACACCTTTTCTTTCTTTTTGACATCTTCATACATATGTCCCTAGTGATGCAGAGCCAGAAGGCTTTTTTGTCTTAATTCTATCCTCTCCATTACCAGCTTGGTTCAGTTTTTCAAACAACCAAGTCATGTAGCATGGATACATTATAACAACCAAGACATGTAACGTGTAATGTGTATACATTAGCATCATAAAACGTATATATGCATATGTATATGTATATATATGAACATGTGCTTAATATGTTTACATAATTGACAATGCTTTGTGGAACGTGCCATGACTTGACTGATTTTTAATAATTTGCATATTTAGGCCTTCTTATGAATAATTTTTAGACCCAAACTGATTACAGAGAAAATGAAGAATTATGCTCTAAAACAAAAAGTGATAACTTAGCATGGAGTGCTCTGCTCGCTACCCTTGGCAATGCATTCCTTCTTCTTACCTTGATTGGTACACAGTTCAGTATTAGGGAAATATTTGTGTTACACTATTAGATCTTTATAGTAGATTTTTCCATTTTACAGATGCAATAAAATGCGAGTGCTTTGGGTGGCTACAATTACACTTAGCATGTTTTTATATTTTTGTTTATTAATTTATATTGCCTTAGTGCTTGATAATGAGAATCATATGTGTCATAATCCTCCCTATATAAGAGACTTAGTTTGCTCTTGGTGATCACAAACAAACAAAATCTATAACCACTGAATCAAAGTCTGTTTCTTATTGAAAAGATGAGGATGTTTTAATATTCTGTTATTTCTGCTATGCTAATTTTTGAGGGGATTAAGTTCATTTTTTTTAAATTAATCAAGCACACATTCTTTTTTTTATTTCTTTTTTTTAATGTATTTTCCTCAATTACATTTCCAATGCTATCCAAAAAGTCCCCAATACACTCCCCCCCCCAGCCCCCCACCCACCGACCTCCACCCCTTGGCCCTGGCATTCCCCTGTACTGGGGCATATAAAGTTGGCAAGTCCAATGGGCCTCTCTTTCCAGTGATGGCCGACTAGGCCATCTTTTGATAAAAATGCAGCTAGAGTCAAGAGCTCTGGGGTCCTGGTTAGTTCATAATAATGATCCACCTATGGGGTTGCAGTTCCCTTTAGCTCCTTGGGTACTTTCTCTAGCTCCTCCATTGGGGGCCCTGTGATCCATCCAATAGCTGACTGTGAGCATCCACTTCTGTGTTTGCTAGGCCCCAGCATTGTCTCACAAGAAACAGCTATATCTGGGTCCTTTCAGCAAAATCTTACTAGTGTATGCAATGGTGTCAGCGTTTGGAAGATGATTATGGGATGGATCCCTGGATATGGCAGTCTTTAGATGGTCCATCCTTTCTTCACAGCTCCAAACTTTATCTCTGTAACTCTTTCCATGGGTGTTTTGTTCCCAATTCCAAGAAGGGGCACAGAATCCACACTTTGGTCTTCGTTCTTCTTGAGTTTCATGCGTTTAACAAATTGTATATCTTGGGTATCCTAAGTTTTTGGGCTAATATCCACTTAATCAGTGAGTACATATTGTGTGAGTTCCTTTGTGAATATGTTACCTCACTCAGGATGATGCCCTCCAGATCCATCCATTTGCCTAGGAATTTCATAAATTCATTCCTTTTAATAGCTGAGTAGTACTCCATTGTGTAAATGTACCACATTTTCTGTATCCATTCCTCTGTTGAGGGGCATCTGGGTTCTTTCCAGCTTCTGGCTATTATAAATAAGGCTGCTATGAACATAGTGGAGCATGTGTCCTTCTTACCGGTTGGAACATCTTCTGGATATATGCCCAGGAGAGGTATTGCTGGATCCTCTGGTAGTATTATGTCCAATTTTCTGAGGAACCGCCAAACTGATTTCCAGAGTGGTTGCACCAGCTTGCAATCCCACCAACAATGAAGGAGTGTTCCTCTTTCTCCACATCCTCGCCAGCATCTGCTGTCATCTGAATTTTTGATCTTAGCCATTCTGACTGGTGTGAGGTGGAATCTCATGGTTGTTTTGATTTGCATTTCCCTGATGATTAAGGATGTTGAACATTTTTTCAGGTGCTTCTCTGCCATTCTGTATTCCTCAGGTGAGAATTCTTTGTTCAGTCTGAGCCCCATTTTTTAATGGGGTTATTTGATTTTCTGGAGTCCACCTTCTTGAGTTCCTTATATATATTGGATATTAGTCCCCTATCTGATTTAGGATAGGTAAAGATCCTTTCCCAATCTGTTGGTGGTCTTTTTGTCTTATTGACGGTGTCTTTTGCCTTGCAGAAGCTTTGCAACTTTATGAGGTCCCATTTATCGGTTCTCGATCTTACAGCGCAAGCCTTTGCTGTTCTATTCAGGAATTTTTCCCCTGTACCCATATCTTCGAGGCTTTTCCCTACTTTCTCCTCTATAAGTTTCAGTGTCTCTGGTTTTATGTGGAGTTCCTTAATCCACTTAGATTTGACCTTGGTACAAGGAGATAGGAATGGATCAATTCGCATTCTTCTACATGATAACTGCCAGTTGTGCCAGCACCATTTGTTGAAAATGCTGTCTTTTTTCCACTGGATGGTTTTTGCTCCCTTGTCAAAGATCAAGTGACCATAGGTATGTGGGTTGATCTCAGGGTCTTCAATTCGGTTCCATTGGTCTACTTGTCTGTCGTTATACCAGTACCATGCAGTTTTTTATCACAATTGCTCTGTAGTACAGCTTTAGGTCAGGCATGGTGATTCCACCAGAAGTTCTTTTATCCTTGAGAAGAGTTTTTGCTATCCTAGGTTTTTTGTTGTTCCAGATGAATTTGCAGATTGCCCTTTCTAATTCGTTAAAGAATTGAGTTGGAATTTTGATGGGGATTGCATTGAATCTGTAGATTGCTTTTGGTAAGATAGCCATTTTTACAATGTTGTTCCTGCCAATCCATGAGCATGGAAGGTTTTTCCATCTTCTGAGATCTTCTTTAATTTCTTTCTTCAGGGACTTGAAGTTCTTGTCATACAGGTCTTTCACTTCCTTAGTTAGAGTTCAAGCACACATTCTTAGTCTATTAAAAAAAAAAAAACAACAACAGAAAAGAATTGCAAAGCCTATGCCATAACTCAGTTTTCCTTTAGTTATCACTGTATTATGATGATATCAGATTAGGAATCCCACTTTCCTCCTTATTTCTAAACTCCATAGCTCTAAGGTATCTGATACCCTTAAGGATGCAAAGAACCATGATTGGAATAGCAGGAGCTTTAGCTGGGCCATAGCTTCCTGATGCCCTCTCTCATTGCACTCCTTGGCACTGACAGAGTTTCTCATTGCCCCTCACCTAGCACTGTTAGGAAGCACGTGAGCCTATTGGTGCTTTCCCTTCCTAGTCCTATCTCTATGTTACCCCAAGAAATCAGAACCAAACCCTAACTGTAAATTAATCCCAAGTGTAGTCTCTCTGCTGACATCTTCTGTCCTCAAGATCAGATTTAGGAGGAATCACTAGAACTCATGATCATTGCAATATGAATTAATATCACTGGCATCATGGATTCTCTTATATAAGGAAATAGAAATTATCATTGAGGTTGGGTTATGGAAATAATGGAAAATTGTTTGAATAGACTAGACCTTTGTAGGGACTCTTAGATGAGGAAAGCGCCATCGCTGTCTTATTTCTCCATACATATCAAATACTTTCCCACATGGTTTGAATTCTGAATCCTATTTAATATCATTGATATGGTTGATAATAAGAGAATGATGGAAAGGAACATTTAAGGAACTTGCCCATGGTTATAGGATGCAGTATGTCATGGGTAAATTCTTAGTCATCTGTTCACTGTGGCAATACGTATTATTATCCTTGGACATATAAATGGCAGATGAAAAAGAATAGAGGGTGTTCCATAGTGGATAACAATGGAGATATAACACCTAAAGGCTAAGTAACTCCCCCAAAGTTTGCATCAATTAGACCATCATATTACTGTGATATAAGGATGCATTATGAGGCTTTGTTCACTTGAAATGACCAGATCCAAGAGGGTGTATTACTCTAAATATTTACACAGGAATACAAATATAATAATAACACTACTTGTTTGGTACTTGTTATTAAATAATGTATCAAACCACAGTGTTATCTCTTCACTACGTACAGTGATGTGCCTGGCATATGACATAAACAATGCTGGCAGTATAGGCATAAACATAGTAGACAGGTGTTCTAATTCTATGGAGTTTACGTGATAGGAGTGAAGACAGACAATTAATAACAGCAACAAACTAGAACTATAGCAGCTTCAAATAGTAGTGGTCATTAGGAAATCACAAATAAGCTGATAAATCAAACAACTATAGTTGGGAATATTGAGAAAACAAAAACAGAAATGGAAACATAAAAGAAGAAGGAGCCAGCCCTGTGACTGTCAGGAGAAGGCATTGCTGTCAAAGGAAAAACCAATGCAAAAGTGAGCAGAATCAGCCCTCTGTACTTAACCATCCAGGACTGCTTCATTGACCTTGACTCTGCCTTAACATTCTAATTAAAAACATCCTGCAGCCATCTAGACATTTTCAGGGTTATAATCGCCTATGATCCCACCATGTCCCAAGTATATGGGATTTATTTCTGTGTAGTATTTCCCTGGTTTGTCTGTATGCTATAGTGGTTTCAGTGTCATAAATATTGAGCATAAGGTCAATGGAAACTATTTCTATATACCCTATACATACCGAATCCACTCTTTATGGATAAATATTTTTATTCTCCAGTATCATATGTTGGACTACACCCCCTTATACACTTTCCATACTTCTTTTGTTAAATTTTAGTAACCTTTTTTTCTTTTTAATTTCTGAGAATCAAGTACATGCCTTCACCCCAATTTTATTATTTTGATGGACTTAAGTGAACTCAGTGGGTTTTTATCACAGTAATGACTTTTTTCAATGTAATTTCCTTTCGAGTATATTTTTTATTATAACCTACAAAACTCTAATTTAGATTTTGAGACAAAAGTAAATAAATACGGAGAACGTAATAAAACAAATCATTCGGTGTCGATTATCATTTAGACAACAGAGGTCTTGAAGTCTTAACCGGAAATTATTTTTACCTTTATCTTGTTTCATATCCTGGTTTCAAGAAGATAATACCCCAAGCCTGCCTAGGTCACTCTGTGATAGTAAAACAGGTGCTTACAGATGCTCATTGTCCTATGTGAAACCGCACCACCATTTAATCTGCTGCAGCAGTTATTAGGCGATAATTAAAGCGTCAATCTTAAGTGACCCACTTTTTTTCCTTCCCTAAGATTCTCTATAAGTGTAATAATAACCACACATTTTAAAATGAAGTCATGTTTGCTATGGTACTCTGGTCTGCAAGCGACTGGTTAATAAGTGTTCCCTGTCAGTGAAATTAAACAGCTTTGTGTTCTGTTTGCTGTTATACGCACGCATTGCATGTGTGTGTGTGTTCTGGTTTTGAGTTTTCATTCATGTGAGGCTAAAGTGAGTCTTACAGGATTTTAAAACATTTTTCTCACTTTGACTCTTTATTCCCAAGAGCAATAAAAAGGAAACATTTGATAGAGGACTGTAATTAATGAATCCACTAATGATATTTTGTAACATTTTAAACTTACATTAAGCAAATATGCACATAAGTTTTTCCCATTATAGTCTCACATGTGCTATTTAATTTTTATTTTTACCTAGTTAATAAAAAATATCCTGGTCACTACCAATGAAAATAACACTACAACACTACAACACACACACACACACACACACACACACACACACACACACACACACACACACACACGTTATGGGTACAGGTGCTTAAAGGTCAGAAGAGAGAATCCAATTGCCTGAACTGGTATTAAAGGTCACCTTATGTGGATGCTGGGAACTGAACTTGGGTCCTTTTCATCACAGTGTGTTCTGTTAAGCACTTAGTCATATTTCTAAGCCACACTAGATTTTAAAACACTTCTTTAAGTGTATTATATATTCTCAATAAATAGCAATGCATTTTAAATATCTTTAGCATATGATGACAGTGCAAATGATAATAATTTGCAGTGGTAACAAATTTTAATAGGTTAAGTATACATATATGAAATATACTAAGAGAATCCTTGGTCAAAGTAATGGTTAGTAATTTTGTGTGAATTTTCACGTATTTTGTTTTTCTTTCTAATGCCCGTAGTCCATCTGAGACCACTTTCCAACAAATGTCATTGTGCTGCCTTCTGAGAAATCTACCTAAGAGCTGTAAGCTGCCTTTTGTGGAAGCAGAGGCAACATGTTAAACTGCTTTTTCCCATTATGGATAAACTTGTAGAGTAGAGAAAGCTTACACAGAAGAACCGATTCTCTCCCTTTAAAGCATTGATGGGAAAATTTGCCTATGAAACAAACAGGCAAGACTGAGCGAAAGCATTTAGAATTTTAAATATTAATGGAAATCGTTAACATGGTCTACAGGCCCCTTGTGACATCCTGGCCTAGAATCACTACATCATTTATTACTCTTAAGACTTCCCTGCTGTTCATCCTCCGTGAACATTTCCTATCCCCCACCATGTCTACTGTATATGGCATCCATCCTGTATAATTCAGTTTAAATATGTGTTCCTCAAATAAAACTTCTTATCCTCTCTCTTTAGCTCAAAGACTGTATAATATATTTGAATTTTTCTAGCACTGTGTTTATCTATTTTTTTATAATTATCTTTTTATATGACCATATAGTTAATGGGCCTACTAGGGTTAGAGAATGTGTTCAATTCATGTTTATATTCCCAAGCAGATAAAGAGTACTTGTCTTTAAATACATACTCTCAATCCTTTATATCTTTTTGAACAGGAAAAAAAAAGGTCAGTTTTCTAAAGTAGGCATACAAACTAGGCAGCTTCTAGTTATTTCTAAGGTAAGCTGGGTTCTTTCATTGGTCATTATAGTGTCGAAGAGAGGCCAGGAGAGAAAGCAGACAGAGGAAGGAGAGAAAAAGAAAAAAAAAAAAAACTACTACCTGTGGGCTCATCTCTGCCCAGAGGCTATTTTAAAGTGATTTCTCTTTAACCCGAGCTTGATTCATTCTGAGGCATCTGATCTGATGATCTCTTTATGCAGATTCTACCTCCCATTAATTTCCCATAGCATTTTGTATTTACTATATCGCTTGCATTTTGCCATTATGTACTTATTTATCAAACACCGTGAGAAGCCACTAGAAGCAGAAACTACCAGACGTGAGGCTTAATCTATGCCTCATGTTATCTTCTGCAGTGTCCATCATAATACTTGGCTTATGGACAGGTGTTTCAGAAATGTTTCCTGGTGGTCATTACCCAGAATCAACTCACACATGTGCACATGCATATACCTACACACACACACACACACACACACACACACACACTAAACAAATTAGTAACTGTAATAAAATATTTTAAATTAAAAAGAAATTTTTGTTAAGGAGTGTCTGGAAGTAGGACTCAATGGAACGTCTGCCTGGCATCACATGACACCGGATTCATTCCCAGTACTGACTACACTACTGCATACCTGGAGCCATACTACACCAAAGGTATAGACAGGAGAATTAGTTCATGATCATCCTCAGCTGCATAAGGGGTTCACGACCAAGAAAGAAAGAAAAAGACACCTGTTGAAAGAATGAAGGATGCATCAAAGGATAGGGGGATATGTGCACTTTGAACCAATGTTGTCTCTGTACCTTCCGATGTAGACTAATAGATTCCCCTCTATGGTGAATAAGGAAAACAAAATATCTAATTAGACATCTTTGACGTAATATAGACATTCATGGTTAAAATGGATTGTTTCACGGTGACTCCGTCAATACACGTTCAAAATCTGTATGAATGTCGCTACTATAGGTAATCACTAAGATGGAGACTTTAGACCTGTTAAATGACCTGTTAAATGACTCTTTATAACTGTGTATATTTTTAGCTAAGCATGGAGCATGGAGGCTCCTGACTGTAACCAAGGCTACTTAATAGACTGAGGGAGGAGGCTCCCAATATGAAGCTCTACCTGTGCAGCTTAGTAAGACTCTGTTTCAGAAAACAGAATTCCAAAAAATATCTTAGGGATGTAGCTTAGTGGTAAAGCACTGGTCCACCACACATAAGGTCCAGGGTTCAATTCCAAGTGCTATAATGGGAAGCAGTTTTCATATTTTGCCCCTGAAATATCAAGGGTTGGCAAACATGGTGTGGTAGAATCCTTTGAGTAAACTGTGAAAACTTTTTTATATTTTTGGAAACCCTAAGTATAATTTGTTTGACAAATGTTGGGTACTTAGTTAATTTTAAAGTAGTATGTTACAGATTCATATGTAATAGATGAGGATACTAATGAGACTAAATGTAGTGGAAGGAATTTTAAAGTCGGATATAGCGATAGGCTCTAAATAAATGTTAAATTTTTAACTTAGGTTCTTCCCCCGATTATTTTGATAACTTGTATCCTCTCAAAATCATAGCATCACAGATTTATTTCTTTCCTTGTTTGTTTCTTTTCTTTGTAATGGGAACAGTCTGTGATCTTAGATCCTCTGGGTGTGAAAACACATCTTCTAAATCTGTCTGAAAGCCAGATATTCTGGATAAGGACAAAATAGAGAAACTGTTACAGAAATGAAAACAGATATGATTTTAAGTGCTTCCGGTTAGTTGATTTTTCATTTGAGAATAAGTAACTGTCAGACATCCCCGAGATACTGTATATATTTCTCTATCTTTCTTCCAGCAACATTATATTAAATTATGAAATTAAGTCAATGAAGAATCTATGCTTACCACATTGATTCAGGATGACCTTATATTCTGTAGGATGCTGGATGGTCTCTATATTGTTTCCAACCATACCCCAGATGCCCACTTTGCAGGATACTCTGGGGATTTACTAAGGAAGCACTTACTAAGGATGTATCTCTGGTGGACACTGCTCAGTGAATTATCCTTCTTGGTTTGTTTTTTTCCCATGCCTGTCTTACTCATTTTTAGTTTCCCTCTGAATCCTACACTTCATATGTAGACACCTTACTCCACTGGCATTTGTTAGTCAAGTCTCCTCTGTGTCCAAGGTAAGGTATGAATTCTTTTCTCTCTCCTGTTAATACTGCGTGCCAGTTTAGGGGATGGAAGAAGGATGCATACTCAAACAGGACAGGCAAGACAAGGCACAGATGAGTAAAAGCCTGAAGCAGAGGCAGAATCAAGGTGGTCCAGGGCCTCTTGGCTGACAGGAAAGCGATGGTCATTGTGTCAGGTAGAGGGAACTGAGGAGCTCTGCCAAAGCCACACAGTTCTGCTGGGCATGTTGGCTTCTGTTATGATTGACATGCGGGGTGGGGAGCATGGTAGATTTCGAGTAGAACCCTAATGCTCTCCAGCATAGAGTCTTCAAGAGTCAAAAAAAAAAGAGAGAAAAGAAAACAGGATTCAGTATCTCGAGCAGGGACGGAAACCAGGGAAGAATTTCCTCTTTGTTGTTTTGTGTTGAATCGATATCCTTGCAGATGTTTTCTCTGTGCATTTCTGAAGATTTCATAGCCTCTGGATTAACAAAACAGTGGGCAGTTCAGGCTGCTGATGTCTCAGAATGTCGTTTTCTTGTTTTTTATTAAGAGTGGAGCTAAACACCTCTCATACATGGTCCAATTTATAGCACTGATTTGATTTGATTTTTAGCACGGTTTATGTGCTTTCTCCATCCATTTGTTAGCAAATGTGTTGCCTCTGGGCAAGTAGATAAAAATTGGCCTAACTTCTAGGCATCTGGAAGTGTGGCAGAAAAAAGAAACTCACTTTTTTTTATTCTATGCCTGAAAGATACTAAATATACCATCTGATGTCAGAAAAAGAGGCATTAAGGCTTCATGAATTTAGAGTGAGTGGAATTGGTTCTGAAAGTGATCACCCATGAAGCCCCTGATCTGCTATTGCTTTATTTTTGGAAAATTATATCATGGAAAAATACTTTTACTTTCTAATATTCTCTATTTGTTTTCACCTTAAGCAAAAAGACATCTGTATGACCATACCCAATAGTATGATTCCACAGAAGGCATATTTGGAAAGTTGCAAGATATTTGATGTACTACTTTAGAATTAATTGTCACCTAAATGTTGCTCACTCTATTCAAAGACAACAACAAATTTGCAGTTAGACGGTATCTAAGATCCTGGTGTATGTAGGATCTGTACTACTTAGGGTATTCTCCAGATGTTTCCGCCACACAATTATTTATCCATCGCCTAATGTAAAGTCAGCCTGCACTCAGGTGGCTAACTAGAAAGCTTTCTTCAAATGTCTTTGCTTTTTCTTCAGGTAGGTCATAATGCAGTTAAAGAGTTAGGAAAGACTCACAAAAATACTTTCAGAGAAAAGCGGTGGACTGAGCAAGTCTTACTGCAATAAGGAAAACAGACACTCTAGAGGCGTGAAGGACAAGCACTCACCTATTTTAGACTTAAGGAGTTTGAGTGTTTATAATCTATGCTTATTCTGTGATGGGCCTTGGGTACCTCTATTCAGCAAAGTGAAAGGGGGAACTGGTTTGTTCAGTTCTGAGAAACAGAAATGTAGGCCTATTCCCCTGAACGGGCATCTCACAGCCTGTCATGGTGATTGGCCTAGTTCAATCCTCTCTAGAAAGGGGCAAATGATGTAATTAGATCTTGACCTCTACACTGAAAGACACTATTAAAAAGAGAACCGTGTCCACACTAACAAACATCACCCCAAAAGCCAGCAGTGATTATGCTAACTTTTATGCTTTATTTCTTCCAAATCCTCTAATCTTTCCTCCTCTTGATTTCATCACCAATATTCCCAGTTCTCTTAGAGTGCCTGATTGAATTAGTTTTATTAAACCAATAGAAAATTAGCTAACTATCTATAGTTAATGACATACACAAGTATATACTGAATTTTTATTTCACTCTGGGATGCTTATTAAGCATTAAATATTTATAATAATTTATGTACTTACTCATATTGTATGTGTGTGTGTGTGTGTGTTTATGTGCATGTATGTATGTGGACACACAGAGAACAGATTGATGGACTGAGTTCTCTCCTTCTCATACTTGGAATCTAAAATTCCATTTCCCAGCGAATTGCTTTACCCACAGAGCCATCTCACTGGATCATGTTTCCTTGAGAACTCAGAATATATTCTCTGAAATTAAACAGAAAATCTAGTGTGTACATTTGCGTTAGTGTGCATATGAAGGGGGAAACTGAGGTTTCAACACAATGTAAAAAACTTAGGATTCCAAAGTGCTTAAGATAGGTTTGAAAACATAGGCATAACACATCCCTCCAGTTAAGGACCTTCTGAGATAAGGGAAGCTCAGACCATAAATAGCAATATGAATATGAGTCTGAGCAAGAGTATACATGTGAAGAGGAGACTCAGAAACCATAAAGGAAATGAAAAAGTGAAGCCTCCTGTGAGTTTATAAAAGAGACTATTCTTTTTTTTTTTTGGGGGGGGGGTCGAGACAGGGTTTCTCTGTATAGCCCTGGCTGTCCTGGAATGCACTTTGTAGACCAGGCTGGCCTCGAACTCAGAAATCCACCTGCCTCTGCCTCTCGGGTGCTGAAATTAAAGGCATGTGCCAACACGACTGGCTAAAAGAGACTATTCTTATAAAAGGTGTCTGAGACTTCTGTTTTGTGGGGAAAGAGGATCAAGAGAGCCTTGGGATGAATATTGATCACTTTGGGAGCATAATAAAGAGCCCACTATGAGGACTGTACTGATTTATAATGAAATAAAAGTTATTGAATATAGGAGGCACTACTAATTTTCATAGGATGAAAGATTTAATGGCAACATCCTCCATCTTTATTTCAGCTATGATTTAGACTGCAAAACACTGATGTCTGAAAAATATTAAACCATTATTTGCAAAATAACTACTAATATTAATGGCCATCACAATATATTTCTCTAAAAACAGAGGCCCAGTTAGTAGAGAAAATATCACAGTGATTTAATAGCAAATTACACTGTAAGTGCATACTGACCTTCAGAGAAATCTCATTTATTTTTAGGGTGTTTTTCTTTTAAAGTATAACCAGTGTGGTTTTTTCACTGAGCTTTTATTGTATCTGATTTGAAGAAACAATGTTGTTATTTTCCAGTTGGTTTTCCCCGTATCCTGTCAGAACTATGCACTTAGAACTAGAAAGCACATGATGCATTTCTTCATTGTATAATCTTCCCGTCCCCTACTGCAATGGGTTTCTTGTCTGCAGTGTCTTAGGGTCTCACTCTCATGTCAGTACTGTCTCCTTCCATTCTACAAATCTCTTCCTGGATTTTTCCCTTTATCCATCTTTGAATAGATTCTTCAAAATCTATTGACATTTCTACTAGGTCTCTGTTCTCTTTCCTCCTACTCAATTTAAAAGTTCATCTTCAATGCTTGTGTAAAAAAAAATAATAAAAGCAACCATTGGCTAGAGTGATGCTAACATTAACCCTCCACACATTTTAGATATATTGATTGTTTATTAAGAATCAATTGTATTGATTCTTCATGTACTTACATTGCAAGCAGGACCAAGAGTTCTTTGTAGTTAGCTCATTGATTACCTTGCTTTGTTTTGTTTTCATAAACCAGATCATTAGGCACCAAATGGGTTCTTGAAATTCACTGATTTCTGAAGACGTTGGTGTAGTTTTTGGAGGGGAAGGACAAATAACTGATAACCACAAACACGTTGCAATTTTATGCTGTGAAAAACGCTTTCACGTATTTTTCTTCAGTTACTAGGACACCATTATGTATCATCATCTTCGCATTTATATGAAAGCAGATTTAGAGACCCTCATTATTCCAGTCAGAAATGGAAAACCTAGTTACTGGCTTATGCAAGCATCCTGCTCACCAGCAGGCTTTCTGGGCTCGCCATACATGTTATGTAAGGTAGCAGTTTATTCAAGAAAGTCGTGAATACAAGTTGGTGGATTGTAAAGTAGTAACAGTGAAATAGTAGCTGGTGGGCATTTATTTCTATCTTCAAGTCTCTTTTGAGAGCTGTGCAACTTGGAAACTTTAAGACATATTGGAACTTGTAGCATAAATGTAAGATGAAAGGAAACTTTGTCAAAGAGGCCCAAAGAAAGCCATGACAGTTTGAGTTGTGCTCTGGAGGAAGGCCACAGATCACAGTTTTGATGATACCCATTAAGTTGACTTTCATCAGCATCCCCTCCTCAAAGGCTGAGTGAAGTCCAGTAGACTTACCCTGCCATGCATGGCATCTCAAGAATGGCTTCTTGGATCTGCTAACCTAGTCCTGGGAGGTTTAAGTGCTGAGAATTATTCTACATCACATTTATGTATGGAAAAATATATTCAGGAGATTCTACAACATCTAAGATAACAATGAATACATTCACAGCTATTTCATATGTATATACACCAGCTCCTATCTATAATAATCTAGATTGTCTTTATTTATTAGCTGTTTCTCCATGCTAGTCATTAAGAATCAAGGCAGGATGCTTAGTTGTCCGTCCCGATGAGTACTTCCTGAATATGATCCAAGAAGGATGGTTCAAGTGGAATGATGTTTTGCATGTTTCAGTAAACAAAATGTGAACACGTATGTTAGCCTTTTTTCTTGGATTCACTGGTATGAAAATACCATATTTAAAAACCTACAATTATTTTCAAAAGTACAACTTCATCAGTAGTCAAAATATAGTACCTAGTGATTTTTGAACATAAGACTCTTTAAAAATTATGTTACTTACCAATAGCCGAGGCTTAGCCATTGCAATTAATTAATTAATTAATGCCACAAGAGTGTTTTAACCCAATCTTTAATAATATAGAATATGGAAAATCTGATGACTGAAGTCATCAAATATTGTAACATAAGCCTGTAATCTCAGTATTCACAAGAGCAAAGCAAATGAAGAATAAGCTGAACCTGAGTCACTCACTAAGTTGGAGGTCAGGGTTAGGAATCTGTCTCAAAATTAGTCATTAGCCCAGAAGGCAAGTGCTTGGCTCCGTTCCCTCTCCATATTGGCTTTAACATTGATGCTACCAGAGTTTTAGATTCAGACAGAGGGAAGACATGGTTTTGCTATAGAGAATAACATTTCAATGGTCTGACTTGGCACTCAATAAAACCATAAGTACATGGAAAGTACAGTGAAATGGCAAAGAAAGTGAAACTTAACCCAGTATTACTACGATACAAGTATGTTTACTCAGCTCACTTCTCTCCAGGAGAAACAGTTAGTGATGAATAACAGTGAGGGGAATTCATTCTGGAAGTTTCATAACACTGCAGGAATCATGGACTATGCACCCTACTATGAGTCACTTTGACAGTGAACTCCTGGCATACTTATGTCAAGATTCTGAATTAGAAAAATAAGATATCTGATATTATGGTACTGCTAAGTGTCATTACATTAACTAAGTTTTCAGATGAGTTGCTCTGCTAATGAACTAGAAAGTCCAGAGTGTTTCCATCTCTCATTGCAATTCTAGTCACTGTAGCCAGTATCCATAGGCATAGGAACTAGACTGGGCAGATACAGTTCCTGAGAATTTAGAAGAAACTTATTAACAGCCACAGAGAGAAGAGCCAGCATTTTTGTTCCTTCTTTACCTTTACAAATCCTAGTTCTAGTCTTAATCTATTTTTATTTTACTTTTTATTGACCTGTAACAGACTTGATGAGGGGGTTAATAGATACCAACTACATAGTTGTCTAACACTGAAAAATATAAATTATGGAGAATCTAAGACAATTTCTCTTCCTACACTTATATCCAAACCCAGGGTCTTGTACATAAAAGGTATATTATGCCACTGAGCTATGCCATCATCTTAACAATAACAATAACAATGTCATCATCTTAACAATTTTAAGACTGGTCTCTTTTTAAACCCCCATGGTATGTAAAATTTGTATCAACGTTAAATGTAACTTTCGAAACCAGTTCATATAGGCATATTTTTTTCCATTTGTGCTGAGGAAAATGTCTAAGTAGTAACATTTGCTAGCTACTCAAAATCTTAAAAGCATCAGACAGATATTATGAAGTCACTGCTATTAGAAGATAGTAGCAATAATATCAAGGCTTTTGTCTAAATAAAATTTAATGTGAGGACTGTTAAAATTGATACAGTGAGTGCTGATGTAAGACTGGAATTGATGTCTCTTAAGTAAACATACAGTCTAAAGGGACAGATAGATTTAAGACTGGAAGTCATCTCTTGTTGCATGGATAAACAAAGAAATACACACCAGGAGACATAGAAATAGGTTTAATTGTATTTTTAGGCACGCGTTCTTGCTATTGCCATGACAATGAAAAGGATTTCCTGTCAGTTTCCCCTCTGAAACTCAGCCTTTAGCCTTTCTCTCGCCGAGCCTTTCCAGAGATGTGGGCAAATAAGGTTAGCAATAGAGACTCCTTTCATAAAAGGGCAGAGATATAATCCACAGTTAGCAAAAGTGCAACACTCTTCCCAACCACCATTGCATGTGTACTGCTTTTGATATTTTGTTTTTTTTTTTTTCTTTTTGAAAATGGTCCCCAGACCTGTGAAGTATCAAAAGATCCAACACCTGGACCAGTGTCTACAGTGTCTGCCTTGAAATTTTCCTTCACAAATATTCTAGGTCGTTCCAAATTCTCCTCCTTTTTGATGTTATGGACGCTCTGCAGCGCTTCGGATATATCTGTCCTAACTCTATATCTGAGCTTTGGCTTGTTTTTATTTGTGCATATTTTTGAGATAGTCTCTCTCCTGTAGCCCAGGCTGGTCTTTAATTTGCTGTGTAGCTGAGAAGGTCCTCGAACGCCTGACACTCCTCCCGCCTCTGCCTCCCACTTGCTGGGATTATTGGTGTGTGCCACAATGCTCATCTTAATCTTATTACTTATTCATAATTGTGACGTTGAATTACTCTTCTCTATCAAGAAACGGTCAATAGCAACTGCTCTCATCCTAGAGTTATCCTGGCAAAAGCTTCCTCCCATAGCATTCCTAGCTATGTGACATGGAGTCCCTAACCTTCTTCCTCACTCAGAGCATGAGTTTCTTCACTGGCAAATGAACATCAAAACAATGTTATTTGCTACAGAGACTTGTCAGAATTTAATAAGACAGCACCTATTAAATGCTTATCAGAGAGCCAACAATAGTAAGAACTAATTATGAGCTAGTCATTAATATAACAGCATTCAATGCCAGACAAGGGAAAATAAATACACTCAAACTCAGTTGCATGTAGAATTGAAGTTAAATCCCAGGGAACTGGAGAGATGACGCATAGCGGTATAAAGCAGTTGCTGAATAAGCACGAGATCCTGAGTTCAGATCTCCAACACCACATTTTTAAAAGCCAGGCTTGCTGCTGCTGTGTATCTGTTATAATCCTAGTTCTTGGGAGACAGAGACAGGTAGGTTCTGGGGCTTGCTGGCCAGTCACCCCAGCCTATGTGGGGAGTTCTGTGCTGAGGGTTGGGGCCCTTGGACAGATGTTGGTTAGAGGCCAACTTCCAATTATAGAATAGATTAAGTTCAAGGGACTGATTGTGAATCAAGATACTGTTACTTTAAAACAGTATGTTACATATTTGAAATTTTATGAAGTTAGATTTGAGTTTCATCACTACAAATTTTAAGTATAGAAAAATGCACATTATCTTGTTTCAACTATTCAATACCATATATATGTATTATACATTGTACTACATATTATACATTATGCTATACAGTACAAATCGTTAAGTAGGGATCATGTTAATTAGATTGATTTAAATGTTCTAATGTATTCATATGTAATGAGACATGTATACCATAAGTATATTTCATTTGCCATTTAAAAATTAGTCAGAAATGTTTGTATGTCCTTTCAGTTTTCCAAAGAATATTTTTAAAACACATTAAAAATAGTTATTTATTCAAATTAATTATTCATAATAAAATAGATTCTTTTGATACATAAAATTATTGAATTCAAAATGTGAAAAGATAATAAAAGCTTACTCATTAATTTATGGCATTTAATATTGTAAGATTAAGTCTTCAAAATTAAATGAAACAACCAAAAATTCTCCAATCATGTTGATTCTGTCAAATGCTTAATGTAATATAATATATAATATAATATTTGTTTTAGCAGTTGCCAAAGAGTTAGTATTTGTGTACACCCTATACAATAATGGTGCCTTGAAATACAGCATTTTGGTTTAAAAAATAAAATGCTGGTACAAAATCACTTTTATTTTTGTTATTATAAATTTTAAATATTTGTAATTATGTAAAAAAAAATTCCTCTTGTTGATTTGTGTTTTCTGCTGAATTGCAAATATTCCCTTTGTGATTTTTGTTATAGGATACCCAAAGGAATGATTATGATGTACATAAAATACTTGAAAATGACAGCCATTTCTAAGTCTACTAAAGACAGGAAGACATAAAAGTTACAGTAACCACCAAGATATTTCCCTCAGACATGTAGACCTACGCTGCAGTACATAGTAGCATCAGTAACCACTTGGCTTCCATCTTTACACCTTGTCTAAGGACTTCATAAAAAATGGTAATGTCAGATGAAAGGAAATGGGTGCAAGACGTGAAGGGCAAGAAGAGATCTCAGGTGTTTAGTGGTCCAGCACTGGAAGGTTATTGGATTTTTGAGCCCTTTTCTCAAGTATAAAGTGGGAGTCATTGACCATGCTTTCCAAGGCAGGTGCTACATAATGCACTGAGACCTGTTTCTTATATAGTTTTTGTGATGGTTTTAAGGAGAATGCCCCACATAGGCTCATATATTTCAATCCTTGGTCTCAAGCTGGTGGAAATGTTTGGGAAGGGTTAGGAGCTGTGGCCTTGTTCGAGGAGGTTTGTCAACCTGGACAGGCTTTGAAGATTTCCCACATCACTCCTTTCATTCCCCCTACCTCACAGTGATGGTTGTGTCTCTTGATGAGAGAGATCTGCTACTGCCATGCTTGCCTGCCTGCTGCCAAGATTCCCTTCCTCCCCAAAGCTCTAACCCTTTGAAATCATAAGCCTCGAGTTAAATGCTCTCTTTTATGAGTTGTCTTGGTCATGGTGTCTTATCACACACACAAAAAAATAGAAAAGTAATTAAGACATTCTTAGTTACTTTTAGTAATGAAGATAGTCTGAACTGTATGGACCAATGAGTTTGTCTCTAGAAATCCAACTCTACCTCTCAGAAAGTCCCTCTGTTAATCTTTTTTCCCTAAGTATTTAGGGTGGTATTGATACAGCACAGTTCCTTTTTGTGCACTCTGGTGCTCTGAAAATGGTATGATTCTTTTCTGTACATTTTCTTGCTTGCTTGCACTCTGCAAAATGAACTGGCTATTTCCACCATTGTCCTTAACAATGAATGTATGGTGTCCTCACTAACATTACAAGAAAAACACACTGAAAATATACTTATAAGAGAGAAGAGGTATATTATAAACAACCAGGACAATGCCTTTGGGCATATCACATATGGAAATATTGTAGTTACTATTTTGTGTTAAATAAAGAATATGAGGTCAGTGAACAAAAGTAATTATAAAATATTTACTTGTAACAACTCCAGTTTAACCTGAATGCTGTTCTTCATAAGACAATAAATAAACATATTGTGAAACTTAAAATTATGAGCTTAATTGGAAATAACTCAGATATCCACCTCAGGAGAAAAAATATCGTCCATTAATGTAGTCTCAGGTAAATTCAGAAGTTAAAAGTTAATGGTATTTCCACTAAGTGCTTATAATATACATATGGGAGACATTAACTTTTTTCTTAAAATAATTTAACATATGAAAGCTTCAGAATTATCCTTACTTCTTGATGAATACGAAGAAAGATATAAGCAGCAATGCTTCATTTACTGTTTGGTAATTTTAAAAGAATATTAAGGAAATTTAAATTTAACCTATAAAACATGTTCTTCCTCTGTAAAATTAGTTCATGTTATCAAAAATCTTCATTTACAAATTTATTGTTCTTCTATCTCAAACTCTTAAATCATCCACAAGTCCCTTCGTTGTATACTTATTAAACCCATGAATACATTCACAGTTCACTGTAGACAAAAGTTTTCAAGATCCATTTTACTTCAAACTTGCACTTGTTACACATAGTTTATATAAATAGCCAACAAATGCTTTACTTAAATGCATAATACCATTGTGAATTAATTAATATATGATGCATGGCAGCCTTTTTACTTTTTAAATATATAATTTGAATAATATTCAGGCCTATTTATTCTTAACATACATCAAATACCATTATACTCCTAGTGATGTTTTAGCTGAAAAAAAAAAAGTAAAGGTTACTTTGCTCTCAGTTCAAAGGTACCAACATAAGACTGTATTTATTAGTAATGAGAGTCCGTTGAATAATTGTATTAATTATTGTTCTTGTTGCTGTGATAAAATATCTTAAAAGAAGCAACTTTTACAGAGAAAGAGTTTATTTTACAGAATAGCTCAAGGGTGCAGCCCATCATGGTAGGCAAATCGGAAGGGGGATTTTGAGGCAGAAGGTACTATTGTATCCACAATCTGGAAGTAGGGAATAATAACTGCTCTTGCTCAGCTTGCATTCCCAGATTTATGTTGTCCAATATCCAGGCCTATGAGAATTCTGTCCACAAACAAAGTAAGTTCTCAAACTTAAATATATCCAGTCAACAAAATCCTTGGCCAGCATGCCAACAAGCTAACCTGATCTAGCTAAATCCTTCACATATGTACACAGAGGTTTCTTTCATGGTGGAGCTATGATCCTGTGAATATGACAATCAGCGTTGTCATGGGTAGTTACATGGTTGGTTTTGTTTTGTTTTCCATTTGTAGTGTTTATGTGAAAGGCTTGGGCACTATACAAATCAGGAAGTGGGTATCTTCATTATTTGATTAAACTTTGCAAGCCTTAAATTAAAAACAGCAACCTGTAATATTTGTGTAGACACACAGGCATGGTATATCCTAATCCTTTCAGAGGTTACATTCCAGACTCTGATCATCTCAGTTACCCCATCCAGCCAATCTCTACAACTTATTAAGCACCTAGTCAGTCTCTGTGTTAGGACACTGTGTGTGTGTGTGTGTGTGTGTGTGTGTGTGTGTGTGTGTGTGTGTGTACATAAATATATATCAACTCCAACTCTTCCACAATTAGCACTGATCTATTAATAAATAAAGATAAACTTCAAATTTGAAACTTGTCAGTATTCTTTTTCCACCTGGAAATACTATGTTCTCTGTTACCTAGGGGATGCCATACCTAGCCTTTAGTCTCCTCTTACGTTGTATTAAGTAGAGAGTTTGACCACAAATCTTTTTCCAGGGCAGACCTGAAATTACCAAGGTGGAATGTGAGCCCAAGTGTGGAGGCCTCTCAGGGCTCCTGCATAGTCTTCCTCATTTACTCCTTGAGAAGACAGAGACTCCAAACTGAAAAGCCTTGTATTACCAGACAGTGTTCCTAAGGCATCAAAAATGCTTGGATGTCAGTGACTATAGTTTATAAATATTTCCCCTGTGTGGCAAATTGTTCCTGTATTTTGCCCTCATACTGCAGTGCTGAGCAGATTATTTGATCTGGTCTCATCTTTCTAGTCTGTGAAATTGAAATAAGCCATGTATTGCTTCATAGCCTTGTTGGGAGATTAGAAGTACCTTAATAATTACCAGTATTCTTGGGGAGAGGCCTAACAGAAACACCGTTATTGGTTTTCTTTGTCATCTTATCTCTTGGGAATTCCTGGAGCAAGCTAAAATAGTTCAATTGAAAATGATGGGGTTGTTTTTAAAAAGAAAAATGTTGGTTCCTTAATGTTTGCCTTCCATTTGTTTATTTCATCATTGTGTCAAAGACTGACAAACAAACATAATCTCTTTTCTGAAAACTTCCTCAGCCCTCTGATCTGCCCAGAGTCACAGAAAGTAGGATCTGAATGGCTTTAATCCAGTTTGTCTTAGTAATAGACCCACAGTCCATCAAGAAACAAATGCCATTCTATGGCTCTAGTTAAACAGAATTCATGATTGTTTTTCCCCTCGGGACCACATTGCAACCTCAGCCGACAATGGCAGGCAGCCAGCGGGCGCTGCCAGCTGGCTCACTGCTCTTCTCTGGGTTTTGGAGAACAGAAGCATGGATATTTTTGATCCTGCGGGCGAATTCAAGCATGATTTACAAAGAAAAAGCAAAACTTTGACAGTGATTTTGCATGGAGGGGAAATAGGATTTTAACATCACGTATTACCATCATTGCTTAGCAACTGTCTCTGCAAGAGGACCCATGCCAACTGTCAGTTAACCTGGCCCTTTACAAGACATCACCTTTTCCAAGAGTTGATTCCAAGTCTGTGACGATCTACAATGATATGACTTTTAATACCGCAATATTTTGTTCACCTTGCTTTAATCCATCCCCATGATGGACTACAATATGACTCGAATTGACTTGACCTTGCTCCCATTGATTATTGATGACTTTGACTTAGCCAGTTCTTCTGCAATATTGGTTTTCTTTTTAAATACTAACCAGCATAAGAATCTCTTGTTCACTGTATAGAGCCACTTTCAAATAAGATGCGAGATTAAAAGTTATCATTGAGTGCTTTTCATAGTGGGGCTTACTGGTAAGTTTCTTTTTAGTGTCTTGTAGGGGACTCGACCTTGTCCTTAAAGTACACTGTTGAAACTTGAATAGTGCCTGTCACAGAGCAAAAAAACCATTCAAGACAGTATATAATGTGGTGCAAAACATAAACATCTAAGCAATACAGAACGACAGATAGAATAATTGCAAGCAATAAGAAACTACAAAGTGGGCAAAAATGCTTTTTTTTTTCTTTTTAGAAATCTGTTTGATATTGTCTATATATAATTTTATTTTTTAAATCAATATTAGGTATAATCAGAATTTAAATCTTGAAGGTAGATACCATCTACATCGACTGCAGTGTTTTAAACTGTATTGTGACATGTTAATATTTTCCCTCTTAGATGATTTTGTGTGTGTGTTTGTGTGTGTGCATGTGTGTGTGTATATCTTATTCAAGAAGTTTTTTTTCTTGTAACTTTATTGTCCATCTTAAAAATATTAGGTTCTTTGTTTAATATATAATATTAATATAATTGGTACTTCTGAGATTTTTAAGGCTTCAGATATAGTTGGTATGCTTTATATTTTAATATTATTTTAGTGAAACGACAGAATAATATTCATTAACTTTATTTTCTTTTATTTGTTCCTGCAGACAGAACTAGAGCTTTTGTATGTTGGGTAAGCTCCCTGCCATTAAGCTATATTATCAAATCCTCCCAAGTCATTTTATCAATGGATTACTTTATAGGCAAGATAGACGATTTTTCCAGTATAAAGACCCTTTGAAGAGGATTCATTATCTTGGTTCTAAAATTGAATGTACCTCCTAATTTTTTTTAATGTAAGGTAATGTTTGAAACACAAGCTAAGAATTATATGAGGAAGCAGTCCCTTAATGTCAGTTTAAAATAGCATTATTTTCAGTGTCAAGAGCAAGACCAAACACATATTAATCAAGCAGGCAGTTATGAAAGTTGCTAGTAGATGCATGCTTGCAGATGACTAAGACGGCTGGAGTTAAGACAGCTGTGATTCCATAGCTTCCTAGAAAGATACCTATGTTCATGGGGATAAATCACTGAATATATGTTTATATAATTTTTTATTTAACAAATGTTTAAATTTGGTTGTATTTCTCTCTTCTGTGACTAAGACTGGATTTATAAGCCAACTATATATTTATAAGCACCTATTCTCCTGGAACTTATATTCATGAGAAGACAAATATTATTAATACTTAAGTAGACATGGTAAAAATCAGCTGGGTTAGTCTGTGAAAAGGAAAAACAGATTAGCTAGAGAATGACACGGTGCAGAAATTAAATTTAGATTAGAGTCCAGGGAGTCATCGTTGTGGAAACACAGCAATTGGAAGATCTCATGTCCTGCTCTCAATGAAGTGAACTCTAAAGGTCCCAAGAGAGATATGATCATAGGGCTATGGTGAAGTTGGAAAGAAAGCAGGTTTGACTAGAACTGTGGTATGTGCCAGGTGGTAGTGGTGGTTGTGGTTGTGGTGGTGGTGGTGGTGGTGGTGGTGATGGTGGTGGTGGTGATGGTGATGGTGGTGGTGGTGGTGGTGGTAGTGGTGGTAGTGGTGGTGGTGATGGTGGTGGTGGTGGTGATGGTGGTAATGGTGATGGTGGTGGTGGTGGTGGTGGTGGTGGTGATGGTGGTGGTGGTGGTGGTGGTGGTGGTGGTGGTGGTGGTGATGGTGATGGTGGTGGTGATGATGGTGGTGGTGATGGTGGTGGTGATGGTGGTGGTGGTGGTGGTGGTGGTGGTAGTGGTGGTGGTGGTGATGGTGATGGTGGTGGTGGTGGTGGTGATGGTGATGGTGGTGGTGATGGTGGTGGTGGTGATGATGGTGGTGGTGGTGGTGGTGGTGGTGGTGGTGGTGGTGGTTGTATGTCTTAATCCCAGCACTCAGGAGGCAGAGGCAGGTAAATCTCTGAGTTCAAGGTCAGCCTATCTGCAGAGCAGTTTCCAGGACACCCAGGACTATGTGGAACTGTGGCATTAGATTAATGTACAGAGAACAGGTACACATGTTGTATTTCCTTCTCTAGTTCTTGTAGACAAAGAAAGGCAAACTAGACACTAAGTGAAATAGAGAATTTCAAACCACCTAGAGGCTGGATATTACATTTTAGAAAGCCCAACTGTGTTTAAAAAAAAAAAAAACGTAATTGTTCTATTGTTCTTATAGTAATTTTGGTCTTTGTTGGTGATGCAGTCCTGTCGTCCTGTCTCTTAATTTAAATACTCGACACTGTCAAATGTGCATACAGTTTTAATGGGTTTTTTGAGAACACTAGAAGGCAATTAAAATCACTTGACATAATATTTTCTTTTTCATTCTATTTCATGAATGCAATTTTAAGTTCCTTTATGAGATATTTCTATTAAACAATACCTAACTTTTTTGTTCTGTATCTTTTCTACACAAAATTTCTCATGATATTTTAAAGGTGTGTATAGATGCTTCTCTATCTAATTGAATTGCTATTAATCTAGTACTTCTAGAAAAGAATAGTCATGAACATTGTCTTTTAGATTCAAGCACCTATCTCATCGTGAATATTTTTTATGAAGATAAAATTAACTATTTTCTAGAAACATTAATTTAAAATTAAATGTGGGCCTCCTAGAAGAAATTTTTGCCGAAACAAGAGCAGTCATCTATGATTGATGAAGATTAATGTCGATTACTGAATCTGAGATTTTACTTTGGTATGGTATTTTCCTTTTTCTTCATTTTCTAGACATGAATATCTGCCAAGTAAACACTATATTTAAACCCCTGAGAAGTTCAAACGAGATTGGAGACAGCAAAGGGAGTTCTTTTATATTTCAATATCCTCTGTAATTAACATTTCTGTCCCAGTATTAAGAAAACTAAGCTTTGCCTGCTTTTGATTTTCATGTCAGTGGTTGAGGCCATTATTATTTGTGTGAAAGGACAATCTAGCTGTTAATAGTAACACAAGTGTAAATTGGAGAGTAATTGGAAGAGATAATTTGTTGTTATGAAAACATGTCCAAATATTTGTTCATGTAGTTGTCAAAAAAATGGTGACTGTAAGGCCAAGCAATGTTCCTCTCAAGCACCCACTGTGGTTTTTAGGGCTTGCCCTCTACATAGCCATATGATCAAAATGTATCACATGATAAAATGGAACACACTCTTATTAGAAGAAATATAGATGGGCCCTCCTAAGTCCTTTCTTCCTTGAGAGCATCTGAATGCTTTGCCAGATCTCTAATCCCTATGACAATTTAAGATGTTTAAGTCTTACATATATGATAATAGACATTGATTTCTAAAAATGACAATACATATGTTTAAACCGATTGTTAAAGCTTCAATTAAAGGCAAGCTCAACAAATGGCGTACATCTCAGGGCATCTCTACTCTGTACAAGAATGTACAGGTATGTAGGGTTTTATGTGCGCATCTTCTAGAGTATGTGCTTCTTATATAACAGTAGTTCTCAGCCTATAGGTTGAGACACCAAAGGGATTGGATATCAGATACCATGCCTATCAGATATTTACAGTACAATTCAGAACAGTAGCAAAATTACAGATATAAAGTAACAACAAATAATATATTGGTTGGAGGGTGGTCACCACAACATGAAGAACTGTATTGAAGTGTTGTTGCATCATTAGGAAGGTTGAGAACCACTGTTAAGGAGAATAAAGTATGGCTTAAGCTATAGCTTGGTGGTAAAACACTAGCTAGTATGATCTAGGTCCTAGATTTGATCCCAACACTACAAAAATAGTAGGTGGCATCATGTTGTAGAATGATTAAATTATGGAATAATGGAAATCAATTATCAGCTGTAATAGGCGTTACTAAATAATATCTTTTAAAAATATCAAGAGTGCTGTGTTTTTCCTAAGACTTATTTGTCTGGATAGTGCAAGATCATCACTTGGGACAGAATAAATCTGCTGAATAGAGATATACTCAATTATATTGAAGATAGAAAAGAAATTATTTTCCATTTATGTGTCTATATTCACTTTACTCATGAAATAAAAAGTAACTGGATGGTTGGCAATTCCAGTAGTAGCAAAATCCTGACCTCTTATAAAGTCAGCAGCCATGAAATGGAGTCTACTCTGAGAGACATTATCTGGTGTTTTGAATTTCAGATGGACATATCTGATACGCTGGTTTTGAAAGGCATCTGTGGGTATATATGATCAAGCAGAGACCATCGATTGGGGTCTCATTCTCCAGACTCAGCTTACTGTTTATGAGTGCTGACTCAGAAAGTCAGCCATATCTGGCCAGAGTTGTATGGAGTGAGTTCTGTACAGTTCTAAACTCAGGAAACTGACAGAAGTCATTTATATTGTCTCTGACAGGAAACCAGTATATATGTTCAAAACTGCAGTCACAAATTTTAACTGTCAAATTTGAACTCTGCCTTCAAAGTAAAATTTTGGTGCTTGTTTATTGTTTTATTTTTTAAAAAGCAACTTTATTTTGATATAAATACATGTAAATGCAGTGAACTTTAAAGCCTTTCTGTCCTAGAGACTGGTTTTCACTCTGTAGCCCAGGCTGCCTGTGTAGTCTATCCTAACTAACCTAAGCCATTCTGGATCTGTCTGTCTCAAACTCAAATCTTTATGTATTGACAAAAGTAATGACTATAATATCCTAACAGTTTCTAATATCATTGAATCAAATGTTTTAGAATAGTCTAGAATAGTTTAAAATATATACACTAATTTCTAATAATCTTGATTTGACTAATAGCCCCTTATTTCAGATATGCATTCATTTAGCTAAAAAGAAGTATAGCATAGTTATATGTTAGTTAATATAAATACGTGCAGAATTTAGTTCTCAGGTCTAAAGAGGTGACTTAGGAATTAAGAACACAAGCTACTCTTCTGCTGGACTTGTGTTCCATTTCCAGAATCTACATAGTGTCTTACTACAGTCTGTAACTCCAGTTCTGAGAGAGTCACTGCCTTTTTCTGGACTTTGTGGCCACCAAGCATGCATGTGATCCACAGCTATACATGTAAACAAAACAGGTATACACCTAAAATTTCTCAGCTATATGTTTCTTTTCAAAAAAGTGTTTCTATCCTTTAAGCCTGAGTTGATAATACTATATCATTCATACATGAAAGTTCATAGAGTCAGTCATTACAATCCTTAGAACCACATTGTATAAAACATGATTTATCTGATTGAGAGAATCGAATAGCTAGTGTATTAAGTTAAACAAAAAGAAAGATAAAAAGATCCTATATGTATTACTACCTATTATAAGATTATCAGATTAATACCTAATTAACATTTTGTTATATGCCAAGTTCAGTTACTTTGTGGCTATATAGAACATGATAACTATTTGAAGAAAATGACAGATAATTCTGTGTGCTATCTTTGACCTTTTCATAGACAGTGATTACCTGTATATATGTTTGTGAAATTGAGAATGAGTCATGATCTACATATGACTAAATCAGAAGATAATTTTATATTTTGATATATATAATCCGAGATATATTGAAAGTCACTATTAGCCTGTTAAGATTTTTTTAAGTAGTATTTTACTATGTATTTCATAAGTAGCTACTCTGGTAAAATCATTGCCCTGTCTCTAAGGATAGATAGCATGGTTGGTGTTGGTCTGTTTTAGTCAGTAAAACACAAACCTAGGCATATTTGGGGAAAGGGAATCTTAAGTGAGAAACATGCCTCCTTAGGATTAACCTGTAGCCAAGTCTGTGGGGTATTGTTTTGATTTATAATTGATACCTACTGTAGGCAATGCCAACCTTGGGCACATGGCTGAGGGCTATAAAAAGGCAGGCTTAGAGAGCCATATGGAGCAAGCTGATAAGCAAGGTTCCTCCATGACTTCTGCTTTAGTCCCTGCCCCGAGCATCCTGCTTCCAGGTTCCTCTGTGACTTAGCCTCAGTGATGGACTGTGAACTGGAGCTGAAAGAGAAAATAAGTCCTTTCCTCCACAAGCGCCTTTGGCCCTGGTTTGTTCTCATAACTATAGGAACCTGACTAAGCCATAACGTCGAGAGCAGTGTGCCCATGTGCCCCAGCTGTCAGCATTACTTCCCTCTAACTCTGCCCAGGTTTGAAAAACGTTAATTTTAAATTTATCAATACACCCAAATCTGCATCAAACACAGAGGAGCTTTCTTTGCTTAGAAATTCTTTAAAAGAAAGCCTGGAGGATATTTTGATTGGCATTTACAGAGAAAATACCAATATCCCCTGCTGAGAAGAAACATAACTCATTTAGTTTTATATTATGAATAATGTCATGTGAACTGTAATCTTCAAAACATAAGAACATACAAAGGCATATACCTTTTGTCCTAAGAATACATTCTACGACTTGTCACGTCAGGTTTTATATGTGACTATTAGTATTATCACCTTGACTTAGTTAAACTGAGTTTAGAAACAATTTTATTAGAAGATTTTGATTCTTGAATAGAATTAATTTGTTTTCTTTTTAAACACATTTGATGGGCTCTAATACAATTTCTAAATTCTTGGGTCATGGTGTTCATTATAGTCTCAAATCCTAGAACTGGAAGGGCAGACGTTGAACTGAACAATCTGCCAAGTTAGAAGTCTCTTACAAATCTGACAGATTGTTTCTCAGTTCTTGCCTGAACAAATGAAACTCATTCTTTTATATACTAATTAAAAATTAGTTTAAAAGGCACATGAGTAAGTATGCAATTAAAATTATGTAAATAGTTTTGGGACACACACCTGTAATCTGAGTACTTAGGAGGACAAATCAAGAGGATCAAAAATCTGAGGATAACTTGAACTACCTAACAAGATCCTTCTCAAAAGCAAACAACAAGCATGATGTAACATATAACCCACACATTAAATACTAATACGGAGCAAAATATTTTCATTGTATGTGAAGCAGAACCAAGGATGTATTCTTCATGACCCCTAACCCATGGGATACTCGTATTTTATAAACACTAATAAAAGTTTCTTTCCCTGAACCAAGATAAAAATGCTAAATGTGACTTAGGAGTTCTCCTTATTATTTAAAGGAATCTGAAGAAGCTGAAGTACTACTTGAGCACGTGTTCATTCTAATGACTGGATGGAGACATGAGATAATTAAGAAATCTCTTATTTTACTTGTTCGTGTTCTAGCAAGCATGGTTGTGGATGCTGCTTCTTTCCAATATGAGATTTGTTTAATTTCACATATTAAACTCTTAAAATTTACTGAGATTTGTGTGTATGTGTGTGTGTGTGTGAGAGAGAGAGAGAGAGAGAGAAAGATCACTACTCACACAAATTTCTCATGACTGTACTATAGCCACTTATTTATATTTATATGCATAGCCAACACATCAGGAAATATATTGGCTCATACATGGCTAATTACTCAAATGTTTCAATAGCCATAAATACCTGCCCAGTTTCAAATGTTATGTGTTGAAGAATTGGTAGTGAAGAGAACAGAAAAATGTGCTTGTGTGCCTGGAGCTTATATCCTAAAAATATAGGGGAACACACATACACACATGCAAGCATCAAATCTTCAACACATAAGATAGTATAGAAATACAGGGAAAAGTCTATGGCCAGTGTCAGAATGAGGAATCTACATCCATCATTACTGAGGAAGTTTGGAAGGTCTGAGAGGTAAGCCTGGCAGCCCCAAGTTCCTGTGAGACTAAGGTAGAGAATTTGTTCTGCCTCTTGAAATAGGTCATGGACAGACTGAAAGCATCGTGTCAGAGGACTTGAGAACATTTCTCCCCAAGGAAGGCAATATTCTAGGCTCCATCTTCATTCTGCCAAGAGCACATTATTCCTAGGTCGTCATATTGATGACTCTGTCATTTCATTTCAACATGTCACACACCATAATGAAGACTTCAAAACTGCACATAAAAAAAGCATAACTTCTAGTAACTTCATAATACCTACTTGTATTATATTTTACTGCAATTATTTAACAATGAGTTTCCTATTTCTGATTAATTTAAATATGCGTTTATGGTAAAATGTGCTTTGCAAAGGGAAATCACCACTGAAGGCTGTTATTGGCTCTGGTTCCTGGGGTAGCTAATCTATGCAACCTCCTTCCTAAAATCATACAGTCCTGTGAGCTGGATGCCACAAATCCATTTACAATAAGACCATAAAAGAGATATGCAAGCTCTGCAGATAGCTGAATCCAAAGTCATTATTTATCCTCTGTGGGAAAATGTGCTGTGCACACAAACCACCCTTTAATAGTTATTGTTATTTTTTTTTACATACAACAGGGAAGAAATGACAAGATTACAAAAAACTACATCAAACCATTTGATGTTGTGAAGTGAATTAATGGATTAGTTCATGAAAGCATCCTGTTCTCTACGGAAGGTCCAAATGAGAGAGTTTGTTGAGCAGTGATGATGTTAGATATTGATGCTGAGGGATTTATGCCCTCAAAGTAGTCTTTTCCCCCCCCCCAGAAGTTCCATAGTTATTAGAGCATTAAATGCTAAATTCTGCTTTTATGTACTGATGGAAGTCTCAAAAGATGAGCTGTCTGAAGGCAAACTATAAAATGCCATATGTGGTTAGGTCAAACAGTCTAATCTGCCTTCCAGTTATTACTGTCACCAAGCTGCTTTTTATTTTGTCAAGTGAAATAAAATGTGAGGTTGCCAGTGCCTTACAACCAGAAAAACATCATCAAACCACACGTTCCTGAACTTCATAGGCAAAAAATGCATTTGGAGCCCTGCTCATACAAAACATTGATTCCGTTCTCCACTCTCCTGTATATCGGAGGAATGACTTATTTTAATTAGCTTTCAGTTATAGAAGGGAGAAAAGCTTTCCTCCAAACAGCCTTTAGCATCTGAAATCAGAATTGCTTACCCAGCAGCCCTGTGGCTGCCTGGAAAAATATGCAAATTGTGTTTCCTGCCAAAAGGTCAGAATAATTAATTGGATTGGTTAGTAAGAAAAACTTTCACATTTCACAATAGTCTTATTTTTAAACCCCTGTTTTTCTCATCTCCCTGTTTACATGAAAAAAGACACACATACCTTTGTATAACCAATTGTCATATGTATATGTGAATTCATCCTGTCCCTGGCAAAACGCAGAAACTCAAGGGAAAGAATCTCTCAAGGATGCTCTAGGTTTCAAAATTAACCTTTAGTGGATAGAGGCTGAGCTAGGAGGAAATCACTTTATCTCGATTAAGCTCTCTTTCCTTTTATCTATAATCTTCAAAATTCTATAAGAATTTTCTTTTCAGTCAGCTGATATGCATGGGATGTCTATTTCTATGCACAGCAGGTATTTCTTATTACGTGGTATTAGTGAAATGGTCATTGTAAACTTGCAGAACCTAAAGCCAGATGTGTTTTCTTTGAGGGCTAGTTATATTATTAAATATAATGTTATTTTATGACTACCTGGTGCAGCCCCAGAGAACCCAGGCAATCATCCCTGCCAGTGTTGGTAATCTAATAACTCAAATTAAGATGGACCAGAATTCCAAGGCTGCTTCTTAGATGAGAATTTGTACCAATCATTCTGTTTTACTACTTTGAACTGAAAATCCAAGATCTCTCCTAGTCACTGAGACACAATTTGCCACAATCCATTGTGTGTTGAAATATTTCCAATTATTCTTAGATTATAAGCCCATCTCATAAACAAGACGGGCTCAACAAGATGCTATTCAAATTGCCAAAGAAAAGACAAACTGATAAAGGGTCTGGCAAAGACAAAGTCTAATGTCTTCGTCCATATCAAAAATCACTTCAGTGAGCAGCTAAAGTATTTTCTATTTTGTTTTGGTTTTGAGTAAGTCAGTTTTGTTTCTGTACTTGGGGACTGAAAATACCTAGATAGCCATTTCTGCTGCACACATCTGTGAGGAATCCATTTAGAATCAGATCACAATTTACTTATGTAAAATTAAGAACTTTTCATCAACCAAAGATTTATAATCCCGACAGGGCAAGGAGAACTTTTAAATTGCATGTTATGTCTAATGAACATCTGATTGGTCCAATATTAAATCAGTAAGTTACAATGCTATTATTCTCCACGCTCCATAACCACTCTACACTCTTATTCACATTTCCATTAACTTCTTTAACTATGGTTTTCTTATGTAAGTGTGTGGTTAGTTTAGTGCCTTCATTTTTTCAGACTTTTTTTAAATAAATGATTATTCAGGGTGAGTTATTTTTTATCTATTTGTTTTCTTTTTTGAAAAATACATGTACTATTTCATAATTTGAAATTTATAGATTATATACCTTTTCATTTTCAGGTGATTAATATTTTTATATAAAGCTTTACAAAATTGAAAACACTGCATTTGTGCAACAGAACTGTATACGAGTTTTCACTCTCAAGAGTCACACTCTAGTGTTTAGCTTCATTTTGAGCTGTGTGTGGGAGGCAATGGTTGCAGTACCAATACTAGAAACATCATTTCATTGTGTTGCCCTGACTTTTTTGGAACTCACAATGTAGGTCAGGATGGCCTTGAACTCATGGGCAAAATATCTGCCTCCACTGCGATTATAGATATGTACCATTGCAAATGGGCTCCAACTTTCTTGTGCTCAAGAAAGACCTAAAATTCTAAATGTACTCTGCCAAGTAACAAGTCAAATGACTACTCATTTTAGAAGGACTCTGTACAATGAAAAGAACGAATGTTTATGCATTCTGCCTGTGCGAAACATATTAACACAGAATTGTGAAATCAAATAATCATAATGAAAACTTGATTTTCCAAGTTAATGGTAGTGGTAGGGCAAACTCTGAGCCATGTTCTAGACACTGAAGATGTAAAGCAATCTTAGAAAATCTCCTCCTTCATAAGGGTTTCAAGAAATTAATATTCTCTAAAAAGGGGCGATGTAGCACTTAATTTTAGCTCCCAAGACTATACATTGTCCATCATGTGACTAGTACTCACCAAACAAGCAAATAAACTAAAGGACTAATCTAGAACACAGTTCAGATTTCGACTGCATTCTTACAGTGACAAAGTAAGATATTTTGTCCCTTTCAAAATGAAAAATTAAGTTATCCTAAACCAATTTTACAGCAGGACTTTTTATTACATTAAATAGATTCGATGATTCTCTACAATTAAATATCAGTATTTTAAATAAGCCCTGATATGGCCCTTTACCTCATTTATTACTCAACCAGGCAACTTAAAAAACAAAAATGTGAACAGAATTATTTTTCAGAAGCATATTTGCTTAAGAACAAGTTTCACTGAGACAAGCATGTGTAGGAAATATATGTACATAAAACATCCAATTAACACAGTAAAGTTCTAAAAATAGCCTGTTACACTATATAGAATGCCTTGATGCTCATTTGAAGTAATCCTCTTTTATCCAATCAAATGGAAGACTTTCAGAGAGCCTATTGGGTCCCTCTGCCCCCACTCCCGCTATCTTTTAATGAATAGTGTTTCTCCCTTCCCCCCAACATAACATACCCTGAGTGTGGTTTCTTATCCCTAAACTCCTCTCAGTTCCTCTCCCACCTCACATCTCATATGGATCCCTTCCATTTCTGTTTGTCATTAACAAACAAACAGGCTTCTAAGTTTTAATAATAAACTTTTCATACTCAGGAATCCCATAAACACTAAACTGGACATTATGATACACACACACACACACACACACACACACACACTCACAGAGGACATGGTACAGAACTGTGAAGGCCCTGCCCGTACAGCCTCAGTTTCTCTGTTTTTTGTTTTTGCCACCTTGATTTTGAGGGATTTGTTTCCTTGGTGTCCTCTATCCCCTCTGGCTCCTAAAATCTTTCTGCCTTCTCTTTCCTGAGCCCTAAGAGAAAGGATTTGGTAGAGTCTTCCCATTTCTGTTTAAGTGTTCCAAGGCCTTACACTCTCTGCATAGTGTCTAGCTGCTGGTCTCTGTATTTGTTTGCATCTGTTGCAGAAGGCAGTCTCTCTGATGATGGCTAAGCTAGACTCTCGTGTATGTGTATAGTAGAATGTTATTAGGAATCATTTGCTACTTAGTTATCATCATCATCATGATCATCATTGGCAGCAGCATTATTATTTTAGAAAAGTAGTGTTTTCTTTTAACCCTAGGTCTCAGGGATATTTAATCTCAGGTTCTTGACACTCAAGCCGTCACAGGTATGGATTCCATCTTATCAAATGGTCTTTAAATCAAACCTGGTATGAGTTGGATATTCCCACAAGCAATGAGCTACCATGGCACTGGCATATCTTGTATGCAGGGCACCATTATAGACTGTAGGGTTTGTGGCTGGGTTGGTACTTACATTTCTCTTTTGGTATCATGCAGAATATCTTCCTCTACCAACTATAATTTACAATCTTATTTAGATTGTTTTCATGGCCGACTAGGCCATCTTTCGATGATTGTTTTCATATATGAACAGTTTAGGAAGCTTCTTCTGTGTTAGGTTTCCATACCACTCCTTCAGTGTCTCTTTATTTTATCTGCACATCCCCCTATTCCCTTTTCCTAACTCCCCTCTTGATCCTCCTTTTCAGTATCCCCCCTCCATCCATATCTAATCTATTTCCTTTCCAGATGAAACTTATCCACCTTACTAGTCACTCTAGTTCTAACCTCTGAGCTCCTACATATTATAAGTTGGTGGTGGACATTGATTTAACAGGTAATAATCACATATAAGTGAATACGTGCCACTTATATGTATGAGTCTGAGCTATATCACTCTGTATGATGGTTTTCAAGTTCAATCTATTTACCCGTGAGTTTTGCAATTTCATGTTTTGCATGGCTGAGTAATATATCATATTTTCATTACCCATCCATTGAGGGTTTTTTTTAAAATTTCCAATTTCTGTCGATCATAAATAGAGCAGGAATGGGTAAGGTTGAACAAGTGTCTGTGTGGCAATATGAAGCATCCTTTGAATGTATGCCCCAGAGTGCTTTAGCTGGATTTTCTCTTCCTGAGAAACCACCACATTGATTTCGCAGTGGCTCTACAAGTTTACAGCTCCAGCCACAACGGAGGAGTGTTCCAGTAACTACACATCCTCACCAGCATGGGATGAAACTAGTTTTATTGATCTCAGTCATTCTGGTTGGTGTAAGAAGAAATCATGAAGTCGTTTTGATTTGTATCTCCCTGATGGTATAAGGATGCGGAACTTTAAAAAGTGTTCCTCACCCATTTGTGCTTCCTCTTTTGAGAATTCTTTGTTTTTTTATCTATACCCCATTTTGTAATTGAGGTATTTTTTTCTTGATATCAATTTTCTTCAGATTTTAAAAAATATATTCTAGATATTAGCTCTCAATCAGAATTTAATTGGTAAATATCTCTTCCCTTTCTGTAGGCTGCTGCTTTTTCCAAATGATGAGGTCTTTTGCCATGCAAAAGATTTTTCAATTTCATGAAATCCCATTTATTAATTGTTGGGTTTAGTGCCTGTGCTAATGGTATTCTGTGTAGAAAGCCTTTTACTGTGCCGGTGAGGTCAAGGTTATTTCCCACTTCCTATCCTATCAGGTTCAACATATTTGGTTTTATTTTGAGGTCTTTGATTCATGTGGTGTTGGCCTGTCTATTATTGAATGTGAGATACTGCAGTCACCCAGTATCAATGTGTGAGCATCAATTTGTGATTTAAGGGCATCTTTTATGAATTTGTGTTCCCTTGTATTTGGTACATAGATGCTAAGAATTGCAGTATCCTCTTGGTGGGATTTTTCCTTTGATAAGTGTGATTTTTTTTTAGTAGATTTGGCCCATAGGGATTCATGTGTTTGGATGGTTGACCATAGGGAGTGGTGCTATTAGGAGGTATAACCTTGCTGAAGGAAGTGTGTCTCTTTGTAGGAGGCTTCGAGGCCTCCTACGCTCAGGCTCTGCCCAGTGCAGAAGAGAGCTTCTTCCTGGCTGTTTTTGGACCAAGATGTAGAATTATTGCCTGCTCCAACATCAGGTCTGCCTGGATGCTGCCATACTTCCCACCATGATGATAATGAACTAAACCTCTAAAACGGTAAGCCAGCCCCAATTAAATGCTGTCCTTTATAAGATTTGCCTTGGTTATGGTGTCTCTTCAGAGAAATGACAACCCTAAGACAATACTATGTAGTGCCCTTCTCCATCTCTTCTGATTGTTTTTTGTTTGAAATCTATTTTGTGACATATTAAAATGGCTACACCAGCTTGCTTCTTAGGTCTACTTGCTTGGAATATTATTTTCCATTCTTTTACCCAGAGGAGATGTGTATCTTTGATGTTAAGATGTGTTTCTTGGATACAATGGAAGGATGGATCCTGATTTTGCATATATTCTGCTAGTCTGTATTGTTTTGCTGAGGTATTAGAACCATAAATGTTGAAAAATATTAATGAGAAGTGTTTGTTATTTTGGTGTTTTTTCTGTTGTTATGGTGGTGGTGGTGGTAGTGTTCAACCTCTTTTGATTTGTTGGTCTGGTTATTTATTCCTTGTGTTTTCCTAAGTGTGGTTAACCTCTTAAGTTGTAGTTTTCCTCTTGGCACCTTCAGTAGAGCTGAAGTTGAAATAGATACTGTTTAAATTTGGTTTTACTGTGTAATGGTTTATTTTCTCCATTGATTGTTACCAAAAATTTCGCTGGTTATAGTGGTTAGAGCAGGATTCTATGGTCTCTTAGAGTTTATTTGACCTTTGGTAGAAAACAATAAGCAACTCTGTCCAGGGAAGAAAGTAGGCTAACTGCATATCTTGACTTCATCTTCAGCTACCTCCAAATCAATCCTGGAGTCTTATGCCCATCTTTGTAGTAGATCACCTACTTTAGCCTCTGTTCACCCCATCCCTTTCTCCAAATAATCACACAGATCTTCTATTCCAAACTTCTTTCCTCTAATCCAGTGCTTTATCCCAGGCCCTAACTTTAATCGGCATTCCCTAGGAATAGAAAGGCCAGTCCAGAGAGAGAAGCAGGTGCCTAATTACAGATCTTCACCTCTCCCTCCATTCCTCCAAATCCAACCCCCTAGGCTCACATAAAACTCTGTAGCAGACAATATGCTGAGACTAGTCCTAATTCTCTGGTCCCATTCACAGGGTTCTACACAGATTCTGGTAGAACACCTGCTTCCTCTTCCTGTGGATCCTCTCAGCCCCCTTTCCTAGTGTATCTCCACCCGTAAATGACAGGTCTCAAACTAAAACATACATTTTCACCTATAACCCCAGTGCCTACATATATCAAGATCCAGGAAGAATTTCCTACCAGGCAACACAGGGTGGACACACCCTCTTATGAACCAAAGATAACAAGAGAAACATATCCACAAAACACCCACCCAACAAAGAAAGGGCCAGATATCAGCAACCAGAATTACATTCTTCTAAAACCTAGATTCTTAGACACCAGCATAAAAGCACAATCAATAACAGAAAAGACAATAAGTCTCTAATAGAGCCCAGCAACCATAGCACAGCAGGCCCTGAGTATTGCAACATAGCTGAAGTACAAGATAAATATCCTTAAAATATCATTTATAAATATGATCTAGGTCTTTGAAGAGGAAGTGAATAAATCCCTTAAAGAAATCTATGAAAAACTCAAATGAACAGCAGAAGGAAATGACTAAAATAGTTTGTGACCTGAAAATGAAAATAGAATCAATACAGAGAACCCAATCCGAGGGAAATCTGAAAACTAAAAATTTAAGAACTCAAACAAGAACATCAGAGGCAAGCTTCATCAAAAGAATATAAGAGATGGGAGAGAAAAAAACCTTTGACATTGAAAACATGATATAAGAAATGGATAACTAGCCTTATCTGGCATCAATGGGAAGAGAGACCTTTGGTCATGTGAAGGCTTGATTCCTGAGTGTAGTGGACTGCCAGGGCAGGTAGGTTGCAGTGAGTAGGTGGGTGGGGAAGTACCCTCATAAAAACAGTGGGGATAGGGAAATGAAATAGGGTATTTGAGGAGGGGAAACCGGGAAAGGGAATAATATTTGAAATATAAATAAATAAAATATCCAATAAAAATATATTAAATAGTATTAATAATAAATAAAATTTAAAAAAAGAAATGGATACCTCAGTCAAAGAAAATATTAAATCTAAAAAATTCTGTCATAAAACATCCAAGAAATATGGAATACTTTGTAAAGACCAAATTTAAGAATAGGATAGAGGAAGGAGAAGAAAGCCAGGTCAAAGATCCAGAAAATTTTTCAACAAAATCACAGAAGAAAAAGTTCCTAACCTAAAGAAAGAAACTCCCATCAAAGTACTAGAAGCATCTAGAGCATCAGATACAGTGGACCAGGAAAGAGAGTTCCCTCATCATATAATAATCAAAACATTAAATGTACAGACTAAAGAAAGAACATTAAAAACTACAAAAGTAAAGAAGACCAAATAACATACAAGGCAGACCTATTTAGAATAACACCTCACTTTTCAGTGGAGACTCTAAAGTCCAGAAGGACCTGGACAAATGTGCTACAAACTCCAAGAGACCACAAATGCGAAACCAGACTACCATATGTTCACTCATTCTTCAACTTTTTTATGGGATAAACTTTCTTTTTCCTCTTAAGATTGTAACTAAAGTCTTGCTGTGACAAAATAATGAATACAAGATTAGAGTTTATATACAAAGAGAAATAAACAGAGAATCTATTTTTTTCTTTCTACATGAAAGTAATTGCTATGAAAGCTTATCAGACCTACTTGTTGTTATATTTTTCTTATGCTGAGGTCTTGCTGATAATTTAAATCTGATTAAACTGAAGTTTTTATATATAATATAAAATCATTGTCTATGTTACCATCAATGAAGGAAAAATACAGTGACTATCATAGAATGTCTCTGTTTCCTTGAACATTGTCATTACCAAGTACTTTATGGTAACATCTGTCTCAATATAATCCATTTTGCTTTTAAACTTTTATCTATTTTACTACAGCCTAATGGTATTCTATTTTTAACTTGGCCTGCACTGTCACATGTCCCATAGAGGGTTTTTATTTTTAAGTTGCTTTTTCTTTCAAACATGTTCTTTCATCAAAAAGCAAACAATATGCCATAAACAGGAGTCTCCAAAAAGGCTACCTGATTGCTTCCACTGTGTTCATGTAAACCAGATCTGGGAGCATCAGTCTGTGCTCCACGATCCTCCACCTTAGTCACATGTTACTCCCAGAGTCACTGAAATCATGCTCCCACCAAGAAACAAGAAGCTGTATCCCCACTATTTGCTGTGGGCTTCTGGCAACTTACCTACTTGACTATAAGCTTCTTATAGACAATAATCTCTTCCTGGTAGACACAATGGCTAACATAGGATAAAGTACAAATAGGCATTTAATGCTTGTTAAGTAGATGGCTGAATGATTAATTGAGTAAACAAAGGGATGAATCGAAACTGTGATCTTCCAGATTCATGAGTATTACTTTTTTTTTATCAAATATTCCACATCTTAAATAGAAAATATTTGTTCTCCTATTAGACCCAGATTAACTTTCTTAGAGTCTTGATGTCAAATAAGAGATGTTTTAGTGGTTTCTCCTGCCCTTCCTCTTGATTCAACATCTCATCTCAAATTTCCAGGCACCTGTGTGCCTCTCAGCTTCAGATAACTACTATTCATTTGGCCATTCATCAGTCTTGTGTTCATTTGTGCCTGATATATTTTGGGCATTGTGACAACAGAGGAGAGAAAAAACAAACAGCCAAATAAGTAACATCATTTCCTTTGTGGAAATATGATCTAGAAACAGAAAAATAAATAAATAATTAGAAAATGATCATAAGAAATGTCATTAGAACTCCAAAGTAAATGCTCTGAGGTGGGTTCTGGGAGCTCACCACAAGGTAATATGATGTTATTGGGAAATTCAAGGTTCTCACCCTTAGGTAAATGTGGCCTGGTACCTGAAGAACGACCTGGAATTTGGCTAGATAAGACCACAGTAAAGATAACACAGGCAAATTCTTGAGGAAGTAAAGAACAAAACAAAGAGGTAACTGTGTGGTTCAGAAACTGCCGAAGGACAAACCATAGGCAAAGAACACAGCGGTAGAATCAGATTAAAGAGGCCATCTCAGGTCATGCGGAAGATTTGTTTGAGAGCAACAGGAGGTTACTAGAAGGTGTTGAACAAGGGGCAGAAGTGAGTGGATTTCATTTTTAAATTATCACCAAGCTTCAGTGTTGTGAGCAGACAAAAGGGCAGGCAGTGGATGTCAGCACATTAGTTTGCTGTCGAGATGGGTTTTCAGGCTCATGCAACTAGATGGATGTGGGTGTTATTCATTGTGATAGGAAACACAGTGAGTTGTGTGGGATGGCTGTGAATTTGATTTTGGACATGAATGTGTGTTGGGAGATAAATCCTAGGAGAGATGTCGTATAGGAAATTGAACATATTAGCTCAGCACACCAAAGATATCATTAGTGTTTAGATCATAATTCAAGTTGTGAAGGAGAAGACTGTACAGGATGAAAAAGAAGAGGGTCCTGAGACTGAAATTGGTGTGATCCACCATTTCTTAGCATTTACAAAAGAATAAGCTCTTATGTGACAAAGAGCTGATGCAGAAGTGGGGATGAAATAAGGTAAATGTGTAGCTGAAGACCTGGGATGCTCTTTTTAAAGAGAAAAGATGTTGTTTTAGAAACTTCATGAGACCATGTGAAAACAGAAAGCATCTAAAGCAAGATTGGCTTTGTGGAGTCATGGGTCCAAAGGGTCATGGAGATGTAGGGAGGAGTAGTGGCTGAAAATTACAATGGAGAGAGAGTATAGACAATTCAAGTCTTTTCAAGGTTTGGGCCTTGTGATATTAGAAACACCTTGGGGAACTAAGGAACTTAAATTAGTGCCTAGGAAAGTGCTTATGATAAACACTGGTCTGCTACTTCATTCTCTTCTCTTCTCTTCTCTTCTCTTCTCTTCTCTTCTCTTCTCTTCTCTTCTCTTCTCTTCTCTTCTCTCCTCTCCTCTCCTCTCCTCTCCTCTCCTCTCCTCTCCTCTCCTCTCCTCTCCTCTCCTCTCCTCTCCTCTCCCTTCCCTTCCTCTCCCCTTTCCTTTCCTCTCCCCTCCCCCTCCTCTCTTCTCTTCCTTTCCCTTCCCTCCTCTTCCTTCCCTTCCACCCCCTCCTCTCTCCTCTCTCCTCTCCTCTCCTCTCCTCTCCTCTCCTCTCCTCTCCTCTCCTCTCCTCTCCTCTCCTCTTCCCTCCCCTTCTTTCTCCTCCTCTTTTTTCCCCTCCTCTCCCTTCCCCTTTGTCCCCCTCTCCACTCCTCTCTTTTTCTCATCACTTTTATTTCTCTTCTTGTTCTTCTCATACTCCTTCTATTTCTTCCCCTCCTTCCTCCCACCCCCTTGTCTCTCATCTATTCTTCTGTATCTCTCTTCCATAAAAGTAACTCAGACTGTTCTCCTAATCTCTTATTTCCTTTCCTCCACTTCCCTGGTGCTGCTGTGGCAGACCTGTATCATTATGCCTGCAACAAACTATTTCTATGTCTGTTTGGGTGTTGTAATGGAGACAGAACCTAGAGTGTCATGTGCATCTTGGAGGAAGCTAAGGTAGACTGTACTTCATGACAGTGGTGTTTGACTCCAACATCTCCTTGCATATTTCTATATTTTTGTTAGAGAAATTGAACTCAACTTGAGGTGCTAAGAAATATAACACCAGAGATGAAATATTAGATTTTAATTGTGATTAATCTCTATTAAAAAGGTTTTATTGTTGAGTTTTCATTTTATTAACTTGCCTTTTCTTTCTTCCCTGTATATTATCTTCCCTTCTTGACTTTTTCTGTTTTGGAAAGGAATGGTTAACATTTATTTTGTAGATTGCAAGCACTACCTGCTAAAATTAAATGAAATTAAGGAACAATAGGTATATAGAAGGCTATATCTGCATAAACCATAAAGATAGAAAAGAGCAAAGCAGAGAGAGCAGGTGTGAAGACACCGTGGACTGTGAGGGTATGACATGGCAAGCAGAGCACCCTGGAGAAGTCAAAGTTGAAAGGCTACTAATGTAGAGGCTCAGTGGGTGTCTAAAGAAAAGAGACATTATTTGGTATAATCACTAAATACATATTTTATAAGGGAAAAATGAACAAGAGCTATGGTTAAGGAAGCATTCTCAAAACCTAGTCACTTAAAATGGGGATGTGCTAAAGAAAAATATAGTGAACTGGGAGTCAGAAAACAAAAACTTAAATGAAAGTCATTTTAAAGGGGAACTCTGTAATAGCATCATTGTCTACTACACAGGATACATTGGTAGGATCCAAGTGTGTATGTACATGTGTGTAGACTTATGTAGAGATGACATTCAAAATGCTAACATACTTAGAATTACATTGCAGCCATATATCCCCCACACTCCCAGTGAGAAGAGCTTCATATTTTTATTTATGTTTTTAACATGTATTCTAGTTTAGTAAAGGAATGTGAGACTGTCCATCGATGGAAATGCATTACAAATCTCTTTAATTATATTTGCTTACCTCAGATGGGAAAGTTGGATTATATTTTTAATCCTAGAGTAAAAGTATTTTAATTGTATTCCCTTCTGGTAGGTGTTGTTAAAGTAATCCTAGAAAATATATGCAGAACATTTCAGCTTTGTTCTAAGACAATGTAAACAATAACATTAGCTTCTCAGGAGTATCTTCTTATATAAAGAAAGCATTTATAAAGAATTAAATTATTTGCATTCATTTATTTATGTGCTGGTGTGTGTACATGTGATGGTTTGCACAGGTCATGGCATATATATTGGGGTCAAAGGTAAACCCATGAGAGTCAGTTATTCCTCCCTATCATGTGGGCCTTAGGGATCAAACTGAAGTCATTGGGCTGCTCCTGTGTCTTAGTCAAGGATACTATTGCTCTCATGAAACACCATGAACAAAAGCAAATTGGGGAGGAAATGGTTTATTGGGCTTACAGGTCCATCAGTGGAGGATGCCAGGACAGGTACTTAAACAGGGCAGGAACCTGGAGGCAGGAGCTGATGCAGAGGCCATGGAGGGGTGCTACTTATTAGCTTGCTCCCCGTGGCTTGCTCAGCCTGCTTTCTTACAGAACTCAGGACCACCAGCCAAGGGAAGGCACCACCCATAATGAGCTGGACACTCCCCCTTCGATCACTAATTAAGAAAATGCCCTGCAGCCGGAAGTTGTGGAGGCATTTTTGTAATATAAGTTCTCTCCTTTCTGATAACCCTAACTGTGTCACGTTGACATAAAATTATACAGCACAACTCTACAGTAGTCAAGCACATTTACCCTCTCAGCCATCTCACCAGACCCAGGAGGTTTGATTTTAAAGAACCAAATTTTAATTTCATTCTTTTGCCTTTTATGTATATGTTTAATTTACTTTTTAATATTTTTTCTGAAAAAAATGGATGTTCATTTGGTGTTATTTTATATTCATCGTGAAATATGATACTGAATGAGAACATTTACACAAACTGAGTGTAATATCTTTTCTTTTGCCTTATTGACTGAGTAAGAGCTTGAAAATAACATTAAGATTGATAACGGCTATTTTTTTAATTAAATTTTGTTTTGAAATGTAATTTCAGATACTTTATTTGATATGCAATTTCTGTTGTTCTTTTAGGTCTCATAATGTCTTAAAATTCATATGTACTTCAAAATGCTTTATTATGCTCACTTATTTAATTTCATATTATTTTTCTAAAATGGATACTAATAATTTTTCAGGATTTAAATTTAATGTGTAATTTGATGTATGTATATGTGTGGTGTGTGGTGTGTGTGTGTGTGTGTGTGTGTGTGTGTGTGTGCACGCGCGCGTGAGTGCACGTGTGTGAGTGCAGTACCAGGAATATCAAGAAGAGGGAGGTATAGTTATCCATTGTTATGAGGCATTCAACATGGATGGGGGGCGTGGAGCATAGGTCCTCTGTAAGAGCAGCATACTCATATAACTACTCAGCCATCTCTCCAGCCCTAATAGTAATAAGTTTTACAAAATATGAAACTTCTTCACTCATTCCATCTTTTAAGCAAGCTCCTAATTTTATTTTCCTGGTAGGGACTGTTTGCTGTTTCTGTTTTCTTTCTCTGGAGTTAGTAGTCAAATCTTTTACAATACTTACTTGATCAAGTAAAATACACGATTTACCAGACTCACAGTAACAGATGCAGAAAACACTTAAACTCCAAGTAATTCAAGTCTATTAACCATGAGTGTAGTTGGCAAGCAACATAATTTTATGTCTCACCAGTCATATATACTCAGAAGTTTTAGAACAGTGTAATAATTTTCCCTAGTCTCAATAAGTCCCATAAAATTTTATATTTGAGAAAACCAGGTAGACTTCAAAGAACATGGAATTGGGTTTGCTGTGGGAAAATCTGTTGATTATATTCAATTTTAGTTTCATTGTTTCTAAAATACAAATTACACATCCTCTCAACAAGTTCATTCTTTTAATATACCGTCTTAATTAGGGTTTCCATTGCTTTAAACAGATACCATGACCAAGGCAACTCGTAGAAAGGACAACATTTAATTGAGGCTGCCTTACAGGTTCAGAGGTTCAGGCTATTATCATCAAGGCGGGAGCATGGCAGCGTCCAGGCAGACATGGTGCTGGAGAAGGAGCTGAGAGTTCTACATCTTGTTCTGAAGGCAAACAGGAGAGAACTGTCTCCCAAACAGCTAGGAGGAGGATCCTAAAGTATCTCCTACAGTGACACACTTCCTCCAACAAGGCCACACCCACTCCAACAAGGCCACACTTACTCCAACAGGACCATCCTTCTTAATAGTGCCATATCTTGGGCCAAGCATATTCAAACCACCACAGATACTCAATGTGATTTTTTGAGCCAGAAAGCTGACACTAATTTTTGTTTGTTGTTGTTGTTGTTGTTGTTACTGTTGTTGTTGTTTCCTATTAATTCCATTAATTGGCACAATTTGAGGATTTTCAGATACATCTGAAACGTGATTGTGCATCTTTTATACTGGAGGAAAATAAACAACAGTGAAGATGCACTTGAATTGTTTGACAGGGAGAAGGTTGTCCTAATATTTAGAGTAAGATGCAAACTGGGGGCTAGAAATACAGGGAAAGGAAGTAGAATTTCCAGCATGCCCCTCAGATCTGTGCAGGTAGCTGTCATGATCTCCATGCCAGTGGCTTTCAAGGTTCCTAGCCACAGAGAAACTAATAAGTTAAGCCTATTTTAACAGCAACAGATGATACCATAATTTGCTTTCTTTTATTGATGTACGTATTCTATATGTTTCCACGTTAAGGTCCTCATTTACATATGTTTAAATAGGCATGTGAATTACACCTCTGAGGATGGCCTAACATAGTTAATGGGTTCCTACACTCCTGATGCCTGCAAAAAGTTACATGCAGCAGGAATTTTGAATACTAGAAATGTTTGCAGCCCTGTGATAGAGACCTGACTCAACTTAACCTGGAGTTCAGCATATAGCACATAAGGAAAAAAATAGAAATATTTATGTGACTCAAAAACATTTTGTTTTAATTTGGATCTATTTTATCTATGCAATTATCTATTTTGTAAGATATAAATATATATGCATATATGTGTATACTATATATATATATGTAATATCTTATGAGTGTCCTCAGTTCATTATAAATGCACAGCTAATTACTATAGAAAAGTGAAAATTATTAACTGGTAGACAGTAATGAAGAAGTAATGGGCATCATGGAGAAAGTAGTTGGAACTTCACCTTGAAATATAATGAGTAATTTTGAGGCGGGGGGTGTTGTATATCAAAGACCAACTGTTGTGGTCTTTAAACTAGGAAGGTGATGGCAGAGATGCATCTGAGACTGAAGAGATGGAAACTCAAGGGTCATAGGTGAGAAGGCAGCTGTAGATTTAGCTGGCAGAGGATAGCTTCTTCACAAGTAACAGGCTAATACCTGCCTGTGAAGAAGTGCATGCGCAGATCTTCTTAACCGGAAATTTCCAGGTTCCTCTTCTGTGACTGACTCAGAGTATGAGATATGCTGTCCCCAGAGGTGACTTTTAAGATCTACCGGACCAATAGGATGCACGTTCATGGTTAGGAGCCACATAGTAAAGAATCTGGAATTCATGATAAAGACTTAAAATAGGATGAGGAGAAAATGGGAACACAAAGGAAAAATGTTGCAGTGAAATAAAATATCTATGGGAGCTGTGTTAATAACTCCTGTTCCGGGACAATTTATGGTCATGTGAATATATAGAAAGCTCTCATCCCAAGTTCTGCCTCATTTAATTACTACATTTATAATTGCATTTAATGCCTCTTTCCCTCCTATTTTTTCTTTCTTATTGGAAACACAACACTCTTTTCCTAAAATAAGCTTAAAATATTTATTTTCTTCCTATATATTCTGTCTACAATTTTAAAACATCTTTTTTACACCTACGTTTACATTGGTTTACATTGACTTCATTTGCTATCATAGATAATTTTAGGAATAACATTTCTTAAGAGAAAACAATTTTGTCAGTGAGAGCCTTAAAGGCTTAGTTCTCTGCTTGGATTCTATATTAGGCTCCTGTGTATCTCAAAATTCTGTGTTTATTAAGATTCCCAAACACACAAAGATAGAAACTGTGATCTATTTTTAAATGTTCATCTAAAGTATTGCTGTTTGCTCGTGCTGCATAGGAGGAGTGTAATTCTAGACGATAATCAGATGTTTGTTTGCCTAAATGAAATCTAGTTGTTCTTTAATTAAATAATGGGACAGGCTAGAAATGATGGGGAAGCTAGAAGCGATTGGACCCCTGTGGGGGATTTAGGTTGGTCTTGAAGATATAAAGTAGTAAAATGCTCTTGTTGAGCCTTCCAGGTCTTTTCTGAAATCCTGGTATAGGGCCAATCTGCTCAGTTATCATTTACTTTTTTTAAACCTAAATTTAATAAATTAATTAACCCACTATATGGTTTTCTGTTTAAGATATTTGTCCCTTAACAAAACCTGTCGTTCTTAGATAAGCAATAACTTTAATATAACTTTAAGAAATTTAATATAAATTTCAATTTATATCTATATTTAAATATATTTAACCTGCTTTAAATTTATTTAACATAGATTTTCTTATAAGAATTTTATTAAAATTTATTTTAAACATAGAACTTAAAATATTTAAACTGTAATTTACTTGAATATTTAAATTTATATATTAAATTTATAATATTCATACAAGACTATGTGCATAGCAAAGATTCAGTAATTAAAACCAACACTCCTTCCTGTGATTTATTTCTCACTTTTACTCCCACAGTTAACATCTCCTCTGCCCTTCTCACCTATTGTCTGCCAAGAAAATGCATTTTGCTTATTTACTTATTTGCCCATGTGTCCTCTTCAGTGACTTCTTTTGCACCGTGCACATATGAAATATCTGAAGAGTTCTCTATCATAGGGGCCTTGGTTAGTTGTGACTGTATAAGAAACTATCACCGCCCCACCCCTGTCTTAACTCTTAGAAAACGATCTCTTTCCAGAACTGTATTGACTATTTAATAATGAAGCTCTAGTACGAAATAGCTAAACTCCTTTAGTTTCTAAGGATTCTTTTGGAACAGTCTTCACATCACAACCGAATTAAGAAGGAGAGACTTGTAGCCGCCATATATGCATTTCTGTTTTATATAAAATGTAAAAAGAAAATTTCAGTCCTGATATAAGTGTTCACAGCATCTGCTCGCCCTTTACTAGAAACATCTTTTTATAGTGAGCTGAACTGTTTTGCTGTTTCCTTACGTCTCCGTCTATAGCTCCATCCCTTGTGGCTATAAAGAGCAGATTCTATTCCACTCAACAACCCTTCAATGTTTGAAGATAGCTAGGTTCACCTTGTTCGTCTGCTCCAGGCAGTGTTCTAACTTTGATTCCTTAGCATCCTGCCTTCTGAATGTATCCTAATTAGTCTCTCCACCCAAAGGTGACTCCAAGGCCCCCAAGTTATTGTGAACATCACAAATGATGAAGGAACTCTTCTTGTAGAATCTCATTCTCAAGAATAAATTAACAAAACACTCCACGCCGCCCACCCACATATACCAGCATTCCTGTTTGATTGAATCAGCTTATCATTATTAGATTATGGTTGTTTCATAATCTTGGTTTATTATAAATTTAAACCATGATTGGACCTGGACACTGGAATAGAATTTTTATTATGGAACAGAGAAAGAGAAGGATTCACCTTTGAAAGGAATATTTTAGGAATTTAAAACACCCATCTATTGATAAAATGTTTTTAAGTTTTTGCTGAGGTTTGTAAGTACTTTCACATCTGTATATGTAAAAAAAATGTAAAATAATTACTTATATATATATACAAATAACAGTGACATGGATTTTTAGTTTAAACAACACACTAGTCTCTATAACACACAGTATTAAATGATGCCAGGATTCTTTTTTCAGGTTATTTTCTGTTATGCCTGGTAACACGCTAAAGAAAAGATTGAACTCACTCACTGCCCATTGCGCATTGCATTAATGCCTGATTTTTTACAAGCAATTTCTCATGATGGTGAGAACAGCAGACACCGTTTTTCTTATGGTTGCGTGAGAAGGCAGCTTTGCTACGAACACATCTGTGCACTCTCCGTGTTTGGACATGTTTGGTCCCTCTGAGGAAGCAGCAATGTGAGACCAGCCTTTCCCTTGCCATTCTTTCCATCCCAGGCAGGTCATCTGCCAAAAGGCTCATCCCTGTCGGTCCCCTGCCAGCGTTAGCTCTTGCAGCTTGCATGTGTAATTTGCTTTTTTCTGGAAAGCCATATCAGGGCAGAGTTGACTGAGTGAGGGAATTAAAAGATACAGACTCTGGGACAGGAGAGCTGCCCTTTGGGCATATGAGCTAGTTACCTATTGGTTCCTTTTCAAATCAGAAAGCTGCAATTCTTGTTAGGCAGAGGAAAAGCTGAACTGGCTAGTTTGAAAGCATTGCTGAACACTACAAATGATCACTATAGGTGCGTTGTTCATATAGAGGATCAGCGGAACCCCTACATAGACAAAAACAAGATACAACAATGGAGACCAAGATGGTCTGGGTCCAAATTAAAGAGAAAGTAGATTTTGCCATGAATTATTTACTGTGGCTCCAAAAATGCAAGCAGGCCATGTGGCAAACATTTGTAGCATTAACTGTAGAAAAATTTATAGCAGGAAACATTAAGTATGCACTCATGTGGCAATGCTAAAAATAATTAAATATCTTCATAAGAAATGCTTATAAAAATTAGGTGTCAATGCCATGTGCGTACCAGTATTTAATTTTTAAAGTACATAAATGATGTTAGAGAGAAATTGAGATAGGAATGAGAATAGAGGAATAGATGAAAATTACAACCCAGACACACTTAAGGGTATATTGCTTTATGATAGACATTTTGGTGACCTCTGATTGCTTTGTAACTTCAGTCTGCGCACAGGTTCCTTACGAACATCCCACGGATAACAGAGCTACTTAAAAAGGTTTTACTTTTGAAATTTTTAGACAGCAATTAGGACAGGTTACTAAGGTATACTTTCTGGGATTCAAATGGCAAAGTGCACCTTTGGGGAACAAGATCCAAACAGGGATGCATTAAGTAGCCATTCAAGAGCACTCAAAGGATGGCTTGATCATGTTTAGAAAGAAGTGCAGGAAAAAGTAGGTGCGATGCAACCAGATTTATATTCCTTTTTATGTGGCATGCAGGAATCTGTCTTCTTGCTACTAATAGACTTAAGAAAATAAAGGTGAAAACTAAATTTAAATCATGCAAATGCATAATTAGATCAATAATACAGTGATATCATCTTCCAAGAGAAACAACACTGACTGAGAGTATACCAATCACTTTCACTTTCGTCAGCTGGTTTGCTAGACCACAAAGGAAGTTGTAGCTATTAATGTTTGGTACTTTTCTTTTATGAACTCTGACACATGCTAAAGAATACTATGGTGGCTTTGTGTGTTGCATTTATACTAGTGACAGTTAAGAAGCAAAAATGTTTCAACTCATATATGGATTTTATAAATGCTTATGACCAACATAGTTCCAAATAAGAAATTTTATTTAAAATATGCATAACCACATTAAGGACTTTCTTCATTAAGGAAGATGGAATCATCCTTTAAATATTGTTATTACTTCTATGCCATGGAAGTCTCAGTTGGCAATTCAAAGCCTTATAATAATCTATTCTGTTGAAATTAATTCCTTTCCATTTTCTTTATGTTTCCAGTGACTTTCGCCCTTATCTGCATCATCTGATTCAAGTCTGTATTATATTGCTGATAATAATGAATTTTTGATGATTTGTAGATCACAGCCTAAATAGATTAGCTAATTTGTTCAAGGCCATTCACCTTATAAATAAGGTTCTAAATTCCATCTTAAGCAGTCTGATTTTTTTTAATCACTATACCTCAGATGTACTATATACTTTCTTCTCTGAATCATCGTTTTGTTTTCAGGTTGAGGCAACCATCTTAGTAGTATGATTTCGAAAATACTTAGGATCATAATAACATAAAATTACATGGAAATAAGCCAAATGTTCACTCAGTTGTACAGTGTGATTATAAATAATTAATCTCATCCATTAACTACCTTAATATACTCTCCTAATATTCTACAAATGAACAGACGTCCATATAGGGAAATAATTAAGGACAGAAATCTTTGTCCCGTTGGCTTTTACTTTTATTTGGACTAATAATCTTTTAGATATGACCTTATGTATTACACTGAATTACAAAAATAATTTTAATTATTAAAAGGAATGAAGTTATTAATAAACAAGTCACTTAGTTCTAAGAAAGAAAATGCAAAAATTATATATGTATGTATATATATATATATACTATACTTAAGGATATATATGTAAATGGACTTTACCAACTGTGAATGTTACTTGTTTTAAAGTAGTTTCACGATTCTACTCATATTAGGAGATCATAGCATCTCTACTGGAGGTGATCTTCAAGTGCATTTAGTTCAACCACATCTCTGTTACATTTCGTCCTCAATGGTGATATTGAGGATGTAAAATAAATGTTAATATCAAGCATAAAGAATCAATAACTCAGCCACTACTATACCTAAGATTTGTCCTGTGAATCAGGAAGTGCAATCTTTCTAAATTCTTTTCCTAAACATCATGCAATCCCATAGGGACGATACCTACTTAACAGATGAGGAAATCGAAATAAAAGCATTGTGAAGTTACCTGCTTGGAGACTAGTCAGTTAGCTAGTAAGTTATCCAGTTTCAACTTGAATCCAGACAATCTCAAGTTCGTTCTCATAACCAGCTCAATGATCTGTCCCTAGGAGAAGCAGAAGAGAGGAAGGCCTTAGCTTTGGGCAAACAATTGTAGATAGAAGGAAAGGAGAATCTTCTCATTGTTGCCACACTCTGTCATCTGAGCTAGCCTGGTCAAACAGCTCTATGATCTTCTGATGTTTACATTGTAATAACTCGTTTTAAAATGTTTTGGTTTGATACTTATTAACATCAATATGAATGCCATACAATTTTTTTTTCATATCCACCCTCCCCCAATTTCCCCAGTCCCCTCATTCAACTATGTTTCCCTTTTTTTAAAACTTTGCTCTTTTTGTAAGTCATCAATTCTAGTTTGTGCTGACCATACATTTGTAAATACATGGTCAACCAATGGAGTATAGTCAAACTATCAGAGGCTAACCCTCTGGACGGACATTGCCTCTTCCTCTCTGAGCAGCAGTTCCTCAGCTAGAGGGTGGGATTTAGTGCCCACCTTCCCCACTATGCAGAATACATAGCTTAATGAGTGCTAATATCTGTAATATGCAGCAAACACAAGCAATCCACTTTTTAAATGAGGTATGGAACTAAACATTGCACCTAAAACTGAAATACAAATGTCAAAGAAACATTTAAAGAATTGCTTAGCCATCAGGGAAATGCAAATTAAAACTATTACAACATTAATATCTCAAAGGACTCTGTATCTTAATGAAGAATTTTAGTAAATCAACTAACTGTACAAGATTACTTCAATGCTTACAGATTCTATATTGGAAATCTTCACTTTTGTCTTTGCTGACATAGGTGCCATCAAAGAATGGCATAGACCCTTTCCTGATGATGTAACAAAGAAGTAACTGAAGATTTAGATGTTAAGCCATCCTACACTCAAAATCTCCTGTAGGTCTTGTGTTATGTTTCCAGTGCCTGGAGCTGGCACACCCTTAACTTTTCATCATGGAATTATACCATAAAGCTTCCTTGTTAAACTTTTTCATTTTGGTTTTGGTTTTGCTTGCTTGTTTTCTTTTGAGATGGGGTCTTGCTGTATAACCCTTGCTAATCTGGAACTTGCAATAGAGACCAAGCTGCCCTTGAATTCATGGAGAATGTTCACTACCACACCTGGCCTTGTCAACCTTTTAATCTTAAGATACTTTCAGATGAGTTTTGCAAAGAATACCTATGCATACTTTATTTAGAATCTCCAAATATTAATAATTCTGTGTGGAGTTTGACTATATGTGTGTGGTTCATTATTTTCCCAGATCATTTAAAAGTAGGTTGCAGATATGATTTTTACCTTCCTCTTCTACATACTTAGATGTATGTTTCCTAAAAATAAAGACATTATCTTATATAAATCAGAAATTAACATTGACTAGTCATAATACTATTATCTAATCCACAGATCTTATTATATTTCATGAGTTGTCCCAATAATGTCTTTCATATCTCCAGCAGGTACCACACTATGCTCTGCCTTCTACCCTCATGTTGCAGTGCCTTCTCTCTTCATCTTCTTTTATTTTCATAGCTCCCTTATGTGAATTATCAAAGCCTGCTCTCATTATCCATGGCGCCTCTGTTTACTTGTTTGTCTCATGGTAATTAGAAACTTTAAAGTCTGTGTGTGTGTGTGTGTGTGTGTGTGTGTGTGTGTGTGTGTGTGTGTAGGGAGGGAAGAGGGAGAAAGAGAGGTAGGGAAGAAGGGATGGAGGAACAGAGGGAGGGAGAAAAGAATGGAGGGAGCTGGGAGAGACAGAGGGGAGAAACAGAAAGACAATGGAATAAAAAAGACAGAGAGACAGAGAGAAAGGGGAGAGACAGAGACAAAGGAATAGAAAGACAGAGATACAGAGAGAAGAGAAGCATAGACAAGCTTGGACCTACTTATGGAAATCAGAGAAAGACTTGGATGTAGGTCATTGCCTTTAGTTCTGTGGGGAAAAATGTGTGTGGCATACCACTGATTCCTGGGATTCTCTTTTCTGTCTTCCTTCTCCCTATAGGAACATTATGGTTACAGATGTATGCTTTACATGAGATCTGGGGATTTTGAACTTGGGTTCTCCACATTTATGTAGCAAGCAGTTTGCCCACTGAGCTTGTCCTTCAGTTTTGGTTTCAATTATTTTTAATCCAAGAATTAAAAAAAAAAGCCTAATTGTTAGAATTAAATATTTACTTAGAGCACATTTAACTTCTGACTAAGGATTAGTCATGTATTCAAAAGTCCACATAATACTAAAGCCAACTGAATTCGCTCTGACATGGTGACTGAGTAACTCATTTGAATAACTTTTACATTTTATATTTATGTCATGATTAATTATTTATGTTGAGCTCCCACCCCTGTGTTTGACAATATTTTTTCTTTAAGTGTATTGGTATGTCAACATTTTCATACTTAGAATTAAGCTAAAACTTCCTGGGTGAATAGTCTTTTCCCCTCCTCTATCTGGTGTGTCTTTAAAGAGTATGTGAGATTGTGAAGATTTAGGCTCATGTTAAGCTCTTTTTTTTTTTTTTTTTTTTGGTTTTTTTGTTTTGTTTTTTTGTTTTTCAAGACAGGGTTTCTCTGTGTAGCCCTGGCTGTCCTGGAACTCACTCTGTAGACCAGGCTGGCCTCGAACTCAGAAATCCACCTGCCTCTGCCTCCCAGATGAAGGGATTAAAGACATGTGCCACCACACCAGGCTCATGTTAAGCTCTTAAATGTCCAGTTTATCTATTTATCTGGTAATATTGCTTCATCTGTCTTTAGATTCACACCTGTAGAATATTTCATACCCTTTTTCTCACTTCTGTGAATCCCATCATAATGTTAATATTGCAGAAACCCTCTTTACATATTGGTATCTTAACTCTTCTAAGGAGTTTAGTATCTGAAACTTTCTCACAGTTGTTCACAAAATAATACTGTATTTGCTTTCCCAGGTTAGAGACAGTGGCCAGTTTTATTCCTTAAAGAAATACAGTTACATCTTATGGCCCAAGCATAATGTTATCATGAGAATAATGTAGAAAACACACCAGAGTCAGGTCTCACTTCAATGCTGTTTATCTGCTTGAACAAAACAGATATAATTCTGCAGGAAGGTTATAATTGTTCGATTGGAATAAAACAAAGACTCCTCGGGCGTGTCTGCAAAGATGAGCAGATTACACGCTTAACAAATTCAAGAAGATAAGGCTCCTAGATTAAGTTATGCTCTCACTGGAAACAAAAAAGAAAGCATTTTAGCATGAGAATCGATTTTATTTTTAATGTATTCCTCTAAATCAAAAGCTTTGTTTCTGGAACTACCTAATATTACTGTATTTTCCTCATGAAGTCTTTTGTGCATAGCAACTAGTGATTCTAATATGTGTGGTTCACTAGTTATAATTATAAATGAATAGGAACAGATCCCTTTCCTGGTTAAATGTTTGCAATAAAGTTTATGGATCAAATTTGACATATTTCCTATGTTGCATGAAATATATATTCTTAATAAAGAACGCTTTTTACTTTTTTATGATCATACATTAAAGTTTTCGATTTCATAAAAAAAATTTGGACACATTTAATTTTATTAAAATCTCATAACTAAGAAGAAATTAAAAGGAAAAGTATGTTCATGGACTATTCCGAAATAACAGAAAGTAATTTTAATCCTAAACATTCATGCAAAGCAAATTGAGAGAAGCTTGTGTATGAAGATAAGAAACCAGCTAAACACGTTGTCACAAACATGACAAGAGATTGGATGATTCTTTTTTAGATTTACTTTTTATAATTTTTTTATTATTCATTTTATTGATTCTCATTTCAAATGATTCCCGGTTACCCCTCCACAGACCCTGTCCATCCTATTTAGAAACATATTTGCATCCCAGATCTTATGGAAGCATGAATTAAATGAGCAGCTGTATGCATCTACAAATACGTCTCTTAGAAAATACCTATTCACACATACATAGATTTTAAATGTACATAAATTATACAAAGACTACTGTTTGAGCCATACATCCATGTTTATCTATAGTTCTTGACCAATTTTCAGACTTCTGAGGTCTTGCATTCCAATCTCTTGTCATGTTTGTGACAGCAAAATAGACCTTCTCTATTCAATATCTCAGAATTGAAATGTGCCTTTGCATTTTAGCATTGCTTCATGTGTAAGCTAGACTTGTCCCATTTATTTATCTTTAGTAGTTATCAGGATAATTTACAGTCCCCATTAATCTAGCTTTTCTCTCTTTTAATTCTTACATTATCATGAAAAATGAAAACACTGTCACCCATCTTCAGCAGGATGCTTCTATTTGCCTTTCCATTTAGTCTAAAGATTTTCAGCGTAGATCCATTAGAATAAAATCAGTGGTTCACTACGTATCTTAATCTTTCAGTATTTCCACATTTCATCTGTCTGGGGTAGAAAATACACACTCGAATCTGAGTAAATTATTCTAATTAGCTCACAGTAAGAAACATATCCCATTGTAAGATGAGAAGTGGTAACTTAGGAAAATGCAATTTTGGACATTTTCACCTCTGAACTGATTTCTTTAGTAACTATTACTCTGTTTTAAAGTCTAAATATATACTCATTTAGTTGACAGTAATTTATGTAAGATGTTATATAATATTTTACTTTTGAACACAAAGCAATATGCATATTTAATATTTATAAAAGATGGTATGGTGGCAGAGTAGATAACTTTATATGTATTCCTAATATTTCCTTACTCCTAGAATAATTAAATAACTTAATATACCTATCATTTCTTAATTTAATAAGATCATTACTCCATATCCCACTTATGTAAAAAAAAAACTTCAAAAGATACTATTAAGACCTGTACTTTCTGTAGAATTTAGAGTAAACTGTTAATAATCATATTTTATCAAATAAATGAGTAATGTCATATTGATTGTGTAATCTGAATATCAGATATTTAATATAACACTGTTATCTAGTCCATCTATGGAACCAATGGAGAGGGACCATCTAATACGACGTAGTTTCAACACTCCTCTAAGATTGTTCTACTCCAAATGTTGTTTCCTCTGCCTGTAAGCTGCAAGGGAGTTTTAATGTGAAAGTTAAGATTATTAACTAAGTACTAATATGGGTCCAATTTGTAGATTCCTAGATACTATAGAGTACAAGTGAACTCAAAGACGAATAAAAACCTCATGTTTCAATGACATTGACAGGGTAAGATATAGATCCAAGAGCACAAAGTTTCTCTTAGGTGTTGTTGATATATGTATCTATGTATCTGTCTGTCTGTCTGTCTGTCTTTTCCCAAGTATTTTCCAAGTAATCTGATACTTTTTCCAAGTATTGATCAATTGATGATATATTGATCTATCAATTGTTCTATATATTTATTTCTGTCTGTCAATCTCTCTGTCTGTTCCTTATTACCATAAGGGCTTCTGTTATGTCCTAGGCAAAATGTAAACGTTAAGGACAGGGTAAAATATTATGGCCTAGATGAAATATTAAGACCTAGGTAACAACAATTAAATATCCTCACCAATAAAAACAAAATAAATATACAACATAAAAGTATTCTTAAAACCATTCCCATATCCATAAATCATAATTAATAAAATAACAAATATTTATAAATCTTAAGCTTGGAGAAACTCAAATTGATGGTTCAGTTCTCAAATCTGAACCAGGGCCCTAATCAATCAACCCTGGGGCATATGCTTAATAAACTATCCCTACCTAACTAAAATCAATATTTATATAATTTATAAGTGATTCCTAAACCCCAACAGCTCCTCAATGAGAACACAATTGTAATACATATGCAAATGTGGTTATAGAAATGAAGGGAGTATATATGCCTACTTCCTTGATCCTTTAAATGACTCTGTATCCTCATAGTATGACATATCAATATTTTTACATGTTTGATAGCATCATATTGAAGTTCAATTGTGCTTATTTTTAAAATAGACTTTTGATATTATTAATGATTCCATTTTCCCTACCCTCCATATTCTACCGTATAGCACCTTTACCTTGTTCCTTTTCCAATACATGGCTGTTTTTCCTTTAATTGTTGTTCCATATGTGTGTATGAGTGCATATGTATTCCTAAATACATAAATACATCTCCTTTCAGTCTATATAATGTTACTTCTTTGTATAGGTTTCAGGGCTGACCATTTGGTATTGGATAACGGATTGCTATGCTCTTCCTTGGGAAAGGCTGTTTGTCCTACTCTCAATATTACTTAGTTACCTGTAGTTCTTTTTGTAACACTGAAACCACCTGGACTTTCAACTATGCATGCTAGCATGTCTATTGGTGCTATCCTTTTCCTGGTTGTAGTTAGGCAGTCATGTTGGTGAGACTTCTCACCTTGATTATCAACAGCTCTCTAATTGGACTTACTTTTCATTCAACAAGAGGAAAATTATGCTTAGTACTGGAAGCCTAGCCAACTGCTAAGGGCTCGTGCTTCTTTTGAAATATTTTAAAGGTTTTAAGTGATGACACATCTATTTAACGACAGCAACTTGGGACTTTTTACACATGAGGATCAAAGGTCAAGGCCAACCTGAAAAATTTAGCAAGACCTAGCATCAAAACACTCCTTTTCAAAGGTTGGCGAGACAGCTCAGTGGTAGAGTAGTTACACAGCCTCTAGCCATTTTCATGTTTTATTTTGATACAGGGTTTCAACAAACTTCCCTGTTTTAGCCTACGATGAAGGAGATCATGATGAAAATCTGGAAACGACCATTCAGATAGGGAAAGAAATTAAGTCTATAGGATTTTAGAATTAAAGAAAATTAATAAAATTTTGTACAGTATATGCTCATGATTGTAATATATGTTGTATATTACACTCTAATTATCTAATGATGTTGTAATAATAGTAACAAATAAAAACAGGCTATCTCTCTTAGAGTCATGGGTTAATGGATAAGGTTGGCAGGGAAAGTACCTGAGAAGGGCTGGAGGAATGAAAAGGAAGAGGGGGGAATGTGATGTTATCCCATCTTAATTTAAAATGTATTAAAATTTTTATGTAAAAGTGCTCTTTTAGACCACAGAAGTTTATTTCCAGTACTTATGGCAAGGAGCTCAATATGGCCTTAAACTCTAGCTCAAGGGCATCTAACCTCCATGGGCACAACACAGAGAGAGAGAGAGACAGAGAGACAGAGAGACAGAGAGACAGAGAGACAGAGAGACAGAGAGACAGAGAGAGACAGAGACAGAGAGAGACAGACAGACAGCGACAGAGACAGAGAGACAGAGAGAGACAGAGGGAGACAGAGAGAGACAGAGAAAGACAAGAAAATGCACAATGAATAAAATAAATCTTAAAAATAGAGAACAACAAAGGGATTGGAGAGATAGTTCAACAGTTAAGAGCACTGATTGCTCTTATAGATGACCCAGATTCAATTTTCCTCACCCATATGGTAGCTCACAACTATTCCCAACTCCAGTCCCAGGGGACAGTCACCATCTGTTGCATATGTGGGAACTAGGCATGTGCATGGTGCAGAAATACACTCAGACAAGAAAAAACTTACATATGTAAACCCAGCATATTCTGGACCTGGGGCAGTTGACTATGTCTCTCAATAAGAGCAATGGCATGGAGAGCAGGTGTGCTCCCATGGTGACCTGAGGAAACCCACTTCCCTGGATGCATGGTTAGCTCCTCAGGAGGGATGCTCAGAAGTCCAAAGCAGAAGTTCTAAGAGACTGGCTCTGGCTCTCATTGACTCGCTGAATTACTCACTCAGTTAATTAATTTTTGAGCTCCCATTATAGCTAAAGCAAGATGCTCAGCCCTGGTGCAGCAATGTTAGGCCTGGTTCATGTTTTCTGCAACCTAAATTATATTGCTTTGGTAAAATTAATGTCATTAATCAAAGTGACACTAAAGACTAAATTATAAAGTAGAATAGAAATAGAGCCCCTCCTAAAGTGGAAATAAAATGCTTAGGAGTGGAAATTGGAATGTAACTTCAGCTCAGGTCCATAACACTGGAGGAGGAATTCGTCTCTTCTTTCTGATGACAACAAAGAAAACTAACGGGTCTTATTCATCCCTTTCAAGACCTCTCTGCCTTATAAATTGGTCATCAAAACGGCCATTTAACAGTGTAAGGCATTTAACTAGAAATTATAGAAATTAAAATTTATAGGAAAGTTGTCTTTCCTCTGACACCAGGTGGTTTGGGTAAAGAACACTGAGAGACTTCTCCGTGGTTACCTTAGTGCAGTGGCTCCCACAGGGTCCACCTAGCAAAGATCCTGCATATCAGATATTTGTATTATGATTCATAACAATAGCAAAATTATAGTTATGAGTTAGTAAGGAAATAAATTTATGGTTGGGGGGGTGTCACCACAACATGAGTAGCTGTATTAAAATGTCACAACATTAGGAGGGTGGAGTACCACTGTCTTAGTAGTCACAACTTGGTTGACCAGAAGATCCAATCCTCGCTTGTCCTGTTTATTCGATAAAGGCTTAGTGCATGTGCCCACCCCTCATCTGTAGCACTGGGTGGTTAAGTTGGGCTTACCTGTTTCTTAGTAACATGAACAATGATTTTTGTGAGCCTTCCGGAGTCAGGAGTTCACTGATGGCTGCTTACTCACTACTACACACTCGACAAAGGAAACCAATTATGTTATGTGTTTAAAACCATTCTATAGAGAGCACAACTTTGGAACAGCTCCCGATATTACTCTCAGTTTGACCTTGAATATATCAATGCTTATTGTTTTTTGAATGGATTATGAAGAGTATTAGATGTGTTTAACTCTAATTTGTCCTTAATAAAAAGCCAGTTCTTATGCTTACTAAGTGAATTAATGCTTATTCTTATGATTTCATACAGATAATTTTCTCTGAACTTAACCCACTTTGGTAACTTTATGTAAACAATACAGCCCAGTCAAGGCTATTGCATTAAAAGAGAGTGAGTGGCTAAAATCTACTTCAGGTCTCTCCCACTGCAACAATAGGAGTCTCTTAAAGGCATGACTGGGAGACTGTTCTTGGTTTATTAATTGGACTCCCCAAAAGAAAAAGCCAGAAAGACACTTTTCTCATCTTTTCAAGGCATCACATAGTTTTACAACTTGGAGCAAAGATGGGTAGAGATCAGATTCCTGCCACTCCTGGAGATTTCAAGACAGGCCTGCCACCTTCCTCTGTGGTGACAATTCAAAGGGATGCTCTTAGGCCTCCCTTTAAAAAAAAAAAAAAAAGACATTTCTGGTTTATAAAACTGGAAGAAGCTTTTGAGAACATTTACATTTCAAAGGAGGAACAATTTTTGCAATTACAAATGTTCTATAGCAATCAGTTTCAGGAAAGAGATCAAGGGCTGAGGGGCAGGACGTAGCCTGTCTGAAGTATAGAGAGCGCTGGGGTCACCTTGGTCACTAGCATGTTGTGATTATGATGTAATTTATTTTCCAAGGTCTCTTCACTGTGGACCTTCTGGGTGCAATATTTGCCATTGAGAAAGAGAAAGGACTACAGATGTGCTCTCTCTCTCTCTCTCTCTCTCTCTCTCTCTCTCTCTCACACACACACCCCATCTTTCTATCCATCCATCCATCCATCTATCCATCCATCCATCTATCCATCAATCTCTCATCTATCTATCTTTTTCTCCTCATTATGTCTACAGAAGGTACTCTGATGGCTTTTCCTTTTCACCGAGTAGATATTAAATATTTATCATAGTAACAACAATGGGTGCATACCTTCAGTCATGGAGATTGTCAGAAAGTTTTCATTGAAGCAGAATTAATGATCATATTTTTAATACTTCTGCATGACAAAATCATAATGGTAACTGGAAGGGGATGTGGATACATTACAAAGCTATGAAAGGTGACTCCGGTGGAATATTCACATTCTGATGTGACCAGATGCTTACCTTCAAATAGAATTCAGAAGCAAAGAGTATTTATGGCCCATTTTGCTAAGAACCTGTGGCAATTATAAAGTCTTCCTTGGGAAATTTATTTTTCTGAATCTAGGTCTTACTATGCTTCTCTAGCTAGTCTGGAAGTCTCATTGCAAACCAGGCTGCCTCAGAATCATAGAGATCTTCCTGCTTCTGCCTCCCTTGTGCTGGGATTTAAGACTTAGGGAATTGCCATAGCTTTATTAAAATGTTTAATATTTCAGTATTTCTACAATGCAGAAAACCATTAGAAAAAAAACTTTTAAAAAAATGCAAGAAAAACGAACCAGACAATTCTCTGAACGTTCCATATCTTTATTAGTGGTAGTGGTGGTGGTGGTGGTCAGGGTAGTAGTGTTTCTTTAGAAGCTATTTGTGGTAGTTAATGTGCCTTTCCAGTTATTTGAGCAAGAACAGCTAAGGTCATGATTTTCTGTCTCTAGTGAGATACTGATACCATGGAATTTGTTGGTGAGATAATGAACTATTTACGTAAAGTTTGGGGGCCAAGGCTGACGATCCTGATGCTCTCTTTCACATTCTGCCTTTTGCTTCTTCAGTCTCTTTCTTATTTCCCGTGGTTGCTAAATTCTTGAGATTTAAATTGTTTCCCTTCCTTTCCCAACTTTTCCTTCCTTTTTATTTTTCCTTTAGCAATGCTAAAAGACACAGAAAGAGCACATGATTTCCAGCAGCCATTAGGGAGTAATTCCTAATCATACCAGCACTCAGCAAGCCATGTCTAAAAACTCGCCCTTCGCTCTAGCTGTAATAGGATAAAGCTGTAGAGGAGTAGAATTGAGAAATGTGGCTGTTGTGATAAGGAAACCTTCCAATAAGGTGTGAATTAGCAGCAGTTCACCAGATTGGCTTCTGGAGGGTTCTGTCACTTCTGTAATGCCCCTTTTATCCTTGGGCTTCTATGGACATTCGATCTGACATAATGGCCCTCCATCTATTTACACAGGTGCAAGGGAAGCAGAACAGAGAGGGACTAAACTGTGCGCTCATGTTCACACATAGGTTGGCATACCAAGTACACAGAATTATGGGAAGGAATATTTCATCTATAAAGTAAATATTTTGAGCCCTGTGCCTGTCAGTCATGACTTACTCATTACATAAATTTAAAAACAAAAATGAATTTGAAGCAAGTTGACAGCAGAGAGCTAAGCTGTCCAGGAAGTGCCATTCGCCACAGTTGCACCATGGGAACATCTGCTGTTTTGTGTAGTTCACGCGGCAGCTGCTTTTGTAGACTAATGAAGACAGAACCGATTAGCAGATTAGAAATTGCCAGAAATCAGAGATACTCCGCTTAAGACTTGTTTTTAAAAAGTGAAGAGTATTTTTGGCTAGTGTCACTCTTTGTTCCTCCGTTACACAAGGGTGTTACCTGTGAACACCTGTCCCTAAGGGGAAGCGTCCATTACACAGTTACCAAACACCATAGACAGAGGGGCAAGCTTGTCCATCTGGAAAGCCTTAAAACTTGCCTCTTTTGAATTGCTTGCCCCAGTGTAAAACTTTTAATTGAGTGTTTCTCTAAAATGAAATAAACCAAGTTCATAAAATGAACTGTCAACTATTTTTTTAAAAAGCATTTCAAAAGATATTTCATTTAAATGCAAATGTGGACTATGAGTTACTAAAGAGAATGTGGCCTCTCATATTCTTGCTTGCCTGACACCTGGGATCAAAGTCACCTTCTGAACTTCATGAAACTTCTGAGCTCCTACACTTAAATCTTAACGTCGGGGTTTAGGTTCTTTATTTTTCAGTGTGAAACAGCAAGTGTTATCAGAAGCATTACTTTTTCTACAGAGACAAGGGAACTGAATTGATGGGGGGTAGGGTAGGACCCTAGAACATTCAGGCCATGGTTCTGGAAAAGGAGCTCAGAAGTTTCATGCATTGTGGATAATTAAAATCAATACAGGATAATTACAGAGCTCCAGGGAGATTCATAATCCAGTTCCCCCTCTCCAGGAGAAACTAACTTTAGTCTAAGCTAACGCCCATCTGCAGTCACCTTGTATGAAGTGAGAAGGAGCCTGTGTTCTCTTTCTGCTCTTATCAGGAGACTGCAAAGGTAGGGATGCTGAGAGAGGCCATCACTCTTGTATGAAGAGCGTCAATATTACCCAGTGGTCTACAGTTATCAAATAATAATAGATGGGAGTGGTAGCCAAAGCCATTCTGAGAGTTTAGCTTTTCCCACAAGTCAAAGCAGTTTGTTGTGTTTGGTATCTGGACATACAGTGCAGATCAACTTGCACACTCCCAACCCCCATGCTCTCTTTGTGTAGTAAGGCTTTGGGATATATCCATAGCTCTACAAAATAGATAGGCATAACTGCATTAAGTAATATTTGTTATTTCTATGTCAGAAGGAGAACTCCTTAAATTATAGTTTGAATTATAGAAAAAATACGCTTTAGTTTAACCAAAACCCACCAAATGCTGGCTAATGATACTGGTTTCTAAATCTGACTGAAACCAGTTCCTTTTTTGCTATTCTCTGACCATAAGAAAGTTTGCCTTTCCTGACTGATTTTAATACTCTATCCCAACATTAGGATTTTCTTCCTTCTTTTTAAGATTCCCTTTTTATTATATGAGATCAAATATCATGAGAACAAATTAAAGCAAATATTTTCCATTTCCTTCAACGGTTTTACTTTATCTACTTAAAATGTAGTGTGACAAAATTACATTGCAACTGAAAATCATACATGATCCCTTGCAGTTCAATTTTATTTGGGGGTGGTGCATTTTTTTTCCTAAAGAGAGAGAGAGCAAGCAATGGTCATGGTAGCCTTTTTTAAGTCTGTAAAATGCAAACTCTCTAAAGTAATATGTCAAATTAGATTAGTGAACTGGTCCAACAATGCTTCTTCTTTCAGAAAGGTCAACATTCAAACCTTATGTGCATCTGTCTTACTAAATTTAACTGGTGATGTTGAATATTTAATTGTTCATCCTGTCAGAATAATTAAACCAGATTCATACTATCTCGAATGTTCTGTAATAGAACACACACACACACACACCACCACCACCACCACACCATTTAATACCTTATAAGAAGATGCATTTTATTTATCATAAAAGAAACTATTACGACAATCTCATGTGCTCCATCCATGGGATTATTTGGAAAGATCGAAGATTTCTCTTGGTCACTCTACAACTGCAGCCTGCAGAGGGAACGGCACCATCACTAGTTCAATATTTCCTTACGACTGCTGCTCTTCACTACTCTATAAAATGAAAGGTTTTTATTAGAAAGATTAATCGATTAGTATTTCTGCAATTAAATGCCAACATGGTTGCTTTGTCCATTCTCCAACCTACATTCTTTATTTCTGTCTAACTTTACCTGTCAGCGGGTAAAATGCATCCATAGTCAAGTAGCATTATAGAATATGAGCTATGACTTTTGAGTGAATTTTTTTCAGAGATTTTGAAAAATAATAGACATATGTAAAAATAGATGAAAGATAACAAAACACAGAAAAATATATAAATTTTCTGTATGGAATAGCCTGCAAATATTTTAACCATTTAGCTGGGAAAAGAACACATTTTTCAGATAACTTTTAAATCAGATTTACTATAACTCTTAATATTAAAGTCTTTCAAACTGAAAAGCTTCGTCATACAATAACACTTTCTGCAATTAATGACATATTTAATTTCCCTTTTTAGACAGGTTGCTATCTTTACTCCTAATCAAAATATAATTTAGAGAATGTATTATTTCATCCATAAATTTACAGCTGGCTTGTAAGAAACACTTAAGTCAGGTTAATTGCTGCCTTTAAATTTTTATAATACACTGCAACAGAGAATTAATGATGCTTGCCATATTTAGTAGAGTTCATAACCTGCATTTTAATGAAAATATACTATTAGTGATACACATTTTATAGATAGATGCCCATTGCTGGTCATTTATATACTTGTCATATAATACAACAAATGTGGACAGATTTATTCTGCTTATTAACATTGAGTTCATGGAATAAAATCCACATTCATTATATGTATGTTTATGTACGATTATATGGACTTAATTAATATATGTCCAAAGCTCAACCAGTAGTGTTGGTTGGCAGCTTCTCGATATTATAGTCTAGTCAAGAATGCTTTTCCTTACATTTCATCATAGGTCTATGGGTATTGAAAATGAGACTGAACATGCTAGTATTTCAAGTAGTGCCTTTCAGTCCATGTGCACTGAACAAAAAGTGAGTTGAGTACATCCATGATGTCCTGAGAGTTGCTTCCACAACACATTCTAATCTCAAATGCCTACTGTCTCCAGTTCTGCTTTCTTAAGTTAGAATTCCTTATAGAAGCCTGAATTAAACTCCTTTGTAAAAGAGAGACAGAGAAAGAGAGACAGACAGAGACAGAGAGAGAACAAGGAAGGAAGAAGATGGAGGGAGGAAAGGAAGGAAGAAGGAAGGGGAGGGAAGAGAGAGTTGAGAGAGAGAGAGAGAGAGAGAGAGAGAGAGAGAGAGAGAGAGAGAGAGAGAAGCGGTAAGCAAACCCAACCCTTAGATTATATCACAACAATTTTAAATTTATGTTCCTCTAATAGGGCCACATCTACCCTTAGTCCACTAGAATTCAGTGGCTAACAATTGGTTGCTGGACATTTTCTAACCAAACAAGCATGACAATTATGGAAAACATCCATCCTGGTGCTAATATAGGAATTTACTTTTAGAACTGAGAATATAAAAGTTCTACATACCATGTTAGAAGTTTTATTATAAAAGGTAATTTGGGGAGATATAGAAATATTTATGGAATGCTTTTGGAAAAGTTCATTAACTTATTACATTCATCACAATTTCTATATCAATGAGTGTGAGGTAAGATTTTCACTCTATTTGTAAAGGATGTAGTAAATTAGTGCAATGTGCAAGGATGTAGTAAATTAGTAGAGTCTGTTAACTGGCTTAAAGAGTCTTCCCAGTAAGAGCAGATGTGAGTTCTTGTACAGCTCAGCTTTTAAAATCTAACAATAGTCACTTCATGAGACCACAACCAAACCTCATGTCATTTGCAGCTCATTCCCAAGTGTCTGTATTCTCAAGGCTAATGAACAGTGTGTTTCTGCTGGAGAAAATACCTAGCATGGTTTACCACAGAAATGAGACACAAAGACTGCATGAGTTCCTGATCTTTTTTTTCTGCAGACATTTCAAACTTTCTTCTCTAAGTGACTGTGATTTGTAGCGTTATAACTGAAGATGTCCTGAACTTCAAATCAGCTTGGGTGTTTGTTGAAACAAGTTCTTACTTCAATAGCATTGCTTAGAAATTCATTTCTGAAAGATGAGTTGAGGAAGACGTTTAACTCTGACTTAGTCTGTCTTACTCCACACCTGGAGAAAGAAACTAATGGGAAAAACAGAATGCACAGAGGCAAGTAGCAAACAGAGTGCCTGCTCGCTAGCCCTAAAGGGCAAACAGGAGACACAAGAAGATGGACAAGCCTATGTAATGTGCGATTATCTGAGGTATAATCTTAAGATTTAAATTTTCCTTATTTAATAGAAATAGGAGGATCTGAAAATGTAACTCAATGACAAATGCCTGCAGTTTTGACCACCAATACTTTACCCCTTCCCCCAGGGGGGAAAAAAAGAGTAGATGAAATGACTATTATTATCAAGTTTCTTCATGGAAAGGAATAACCTTTGTCTTAAAAAGCTAAATGTGGTTTAGTTTCATTATGTTAGACTACTGTTCTCCATTAAACCCACACATACCCAACCAAAAGCCTCGTTGGAATGATGTCTCTCAAAAGTAACTGTAGTCATCACTTTTGTGTGAAACTTTCCAGGCTCTTGATAATTTTTAAATGCACAATTTTACATGTTTTCTCTAGAAGTCCGCTGCAGACTACATTTTGCATTCAGTAATTTAAGGCATGCACATACCATGTCATCATGTTAACCTCCAATATTGCTTTTTTCATTATAAAGTCTCCTTGAGTGTATGCATCCTAATTCATTTAACACAGTCAAATGTCTTTCCAGAATAGATTTTCATATGCAAATATAATAGTCATGTGATAAGGCTGTACCTATATTTCTAGGGGAATTTGTCCCTTGACAGAGTCTCCAATAAGCCTAAGTGATAAGTTTTGGTAGATGGTATAAAATGTTCATGGTACTTTTTCGTGAATTATTTGCTGAAGACCCAGTAACATTTGTTTGTAGGAATTGTGAACATCCTTTTATAGCAATAAACAACATGATTCAGAGAAGTTAAAGATGTCCTTTAAAAGACACCAGCTTAAACAGGTGACAATTCTAATACAAAAAACTAGTCTCATTCAAAGGCTTCTTTGCTTGTTCCAAGTACACAAATCACAATAAAGGTACTTCAAATATGTAGTACCACTTGATTAGATTGTACCTTCTTTGTTAGGTGGTTCGATTCAAAATTTTTTTCTTACCCACAATCCTTTGGTGAACATTTTTATGGACACAATAGTCATGTTTTTCCCCTAAATTCCTTAAAAGAAGATCTGGCTTTTCACGTTAAATGGAGTAGCCATTGAATTAAGGTGCAAAAGGATCAACTGGCAGATACTCTATGAAGGAATAATAGGCTTTTGGGTTCTATAGTTTTAAATTTTAAGTACAAAATAGCATTGCCCATGGACATCAAAACATATGCTTTTGTAGTAGAGTGAAGCTCAATGGCTTGGCTAAGAAATCAGGTGATCCCTTTGTAATCTTAGGATTTCGGTGATCCCATTGTAATCTCATGATTGATTTCCCTTGGATTTTGAAACCTAGGCTCTTACAGGAGTAAACTTTTTGCTTGGTTCATTAATCAAATTATTTCACGATCAAGCTTTAAGTTAAACTTTTACAAAATATAATTTTTGCTTTATGGTACAAAGTTGTCATCATCTCCTAATTATTTGAATGTCGCTCTGGTATGGGACCGATCACTTCATTCACTTAATTTTTAAGCAAAATGTATGAGATAGTTATTAATTACTGAAACTCTGGGAAACAAATGCAGGTGAGACATAAAGCTGATATTTTCATGTAGTAGATACCAGTTTAGGAAGCAAGAAACATACATGAGGCAAATACCTGATACAAATCCAGATGTCAGAGAAAATGATATTATTATGTGGCATTCTAGCATAAAAGTCAAGGAGTGGCTGAGTGGTGTGGCTCAGAGGGTCTGAGCATTGGCTACACAAGGATAATGACCTGAGATTGGAACACGAGTGAACTGGCCACAGGCTTGTCTATAATTCCAGGGATGTGGAGAAGAGGGTAGTTGAGCCTTGTGGGATGCCAATCTCGTTCCAGGTGCATTAAGAGACCCTGTCTCAAATAAGGTGGAGGGGGATAAAGCAGAACAGCCTGTAGCCTGTGACCTTCTCATTCCTGTGCATGGGTGGGCACACTCACCTACACCCAAGTCAAATGATAAGTGGTTTTGTTACATTTCCAGAACAATGACTTGAGATATCATAATGTAAAAGTTCCAGAGGGGATCTACTAGTGCTAAGTGCATCATGTCCTATGTGATGTCCCTCTGTAGCTGTATAAATAATGCCTGCTTAACATAAAATTAGGACAGTTAATAACCACTATGTGTCAGGGCAGAGACTTTGATCTTTGGCCCACCATTGAGCACTGTAGTAAATAAAAGAAAGATGAATGACCTGATATTTGTGTTCCCCTTGAGTGACTATTTTGCTGTTGTGTGGCTGCAGCTGACACACTGCACCCGTGACTTGGCTAAAGGATGGCTTGCTGGAGCATGTGTGTCATCTCAGATGTCTCTGGTGTCCTCCCTTCTGCCTGCTCTAATGACCACACTCAGCAAGCACTGGCTTTGGAAGGAGACTCCACTAATTAGTTTAGTCGAAAGAGCATCTGGTAACTGGTTGGTGGGATAAACAGGAAAGACTCCCGAAGTGAAGGGTAGGAAAATGAATTATCCATGCTATGAAGACCAAAATAAAATCACCAGTATATAACCCTAAGCCAGTAGTCCCATCGTTGAATTAGCTACCTCTTACCCATGCACAAAATCCTAGCCTAAAATGCAAACAATGAGACTTACCAAGCCCACGGGACTTCAGTTAGACATCAGCTTTGTAATGTAATAAAACTTATCATTCATGAGTCTGTCTGCTTTTTTGACAAACAAAACAAAATAAAACTGAGAACAATTTGATCTGTCCTGTTCCTGCAGACACCGATGCAGGTGGTTTGAAAACAAAGCATTTAATCAGGCAGGGTTTTTCTTAAACTACCTGATGATTCATCATCCAGCCCTGCTCGCTGCCAGTCGGGCGTCTCCCCGCTATTATTTATAGAATATTTAAAGAGCCTGGCCCACATGTGCCTCTGTCATGGGTTCTATTGTACTATAAATTACAGCTCCAATTTGCTTCAAATTCAGCATGTGTTGTCAGGGCACCGTGACTCATCCTCTGTTCAGATGAACACTGTAGAGTGGGCTATACCGAAGATCACAGTTGTCACTGTTAACTTATTGGCCATTCTAGAATATTCCTAGACAGCCTTTTTGTAATGTTTCAACACAATAAAGTCACTCTATTTCTACAGATACATTCTACTTTTTCTCTCTCCGCAGAGCAAGAATAAATCAATAGCTTAATGTACACTGTAGCTTCTGGTCTCCTACAATGGCCATTGCTGAACAAAGATGTTCCAGATGTCCTTCTCTTTCTCTGACATAAAAAGAGATTTTGGGAGTTTGGTGGTATTTCCTATATAGAGCATTGAAATTATATTCTGTATCCTGGGGTGGTTTACTGTTGTGTTGATTGTTTGATTTTGTTTTGCTTTGTTTTCTTTTTTTTAATCTTTGTTTTCTTAAATTGATTTTGTTTGCCTTTGTCTAGTGTGTGTGTGTGTGTGTGTGTCTATCTTTCATGTGTGTATAGCAGTAGCTTGGTGTACAGATGGACCCGTGTTCCTGGGATGTAGACATCCAAGGTTAAAGTCAAGAATCATCTTACTTTCAGAATTTCATCTCCCCCTTCTGAGGTCAGAGATACTGAGACATCACCATGCTTACCTACTTTTAATGTGGATTCTGGGGTTCTAAACACTGGGCCTTATGCCTAAGATGAGCTGGGGAGATGGGTCATTTGTTAAAACACCTTAATCAATGAGGCATTTCCATGCCCATCTTAAACTGTTTATGAGGCAAGTATAATGGGAATTACAGAAAGAAATAAAAAGGACCTTTAAAAGACAAGAATAGAAATTTCACTTCTATGTTTAGCATCTAATGATTATAATTAAATAAATGATTAGTTTATTTCACACCAGGAAAAAAGTATTCTGTTTTCTTCACCACTGTATCATCAGCCTTTTCAGACACACACACACACACACACACATATATATTATTGGTAGTAGAGCTCATGTATAAATGGATACAGACAGCTGCTGGGGAGTCTGTGTGTGTACCTTCCTGACTCTGTCTCTTCATGACTGCTCCTCTTCAGCACAGCATGGTGAGGATGCTCTGTTACCCATGGTTCTCCTTGCTTATAGCCTGAAGGGATGGTTAGAAGCAATTGGTTTCTCTATTTCCGCAACACTGTATTATTTCTAGAGCCTGGGGATATGTGTACAGAGAGCCTGACCTTTGTTGCAGGACAGTACCATCGTCATCAAATGCTAAAAGAGTAGCCAGTGTGAACAGGCTTGTCATCATTTTGCCTTAACACAATATCAGCCGGGATACACCAGAAGCAAACTTTGAAGGAAATCTGGCATCCTGTAAGCATGAAGCTTAATACAGCTTGGAAATTGAAAGCAAAGAGTGAAGTTGGCAGACACAAATATTACTTTGCAGGTGGAAACATTTCTATTTTTTAATAGAAAATTAAAGAAGTAAAAAAGAAAGAACACACGGGCTGGAGAGATGGCTCAGTGGTAAAGAGCACTGGCTGTTCATCCAGAGGTCATGAGTTCAATTCCCAGCAACCACATGGTAGCTCACAACCATCTGTAATGGGGTCTGATGCCCTCTTCAGGAAGGCAGATGTATATGAAGCAAAGCACTCATACATTAAATAAAGATGGAGAAGAAGAAGAAGAAGAAGGAGAAGGAGAAGGAGAGGGAGAGGGAGAGGGAGAGGAAAAAGAGGAAGAAGAGGAAGAAGAGGAAGAGGAAGAGTTTTCTTCTGTGCTACACTGGGTGTTGCTGGGGTTCTTTGTCAGTCCTGATGTTTACATTTACTCACACATCAAAAACAATCCTCAGTGATATTTCTATATATGCTGACATTTTAGGCAAATCTGTAGATTTCCACAGTAGGCACAGGCACATCGTGTGTTCCTTGGAAGAGTTGAACAATAGATGTATTTCTCCTAGCGACTTCATTTGTGGGCCCAGAGAAGGAATGCATTAATCTGCAGTAAATCATGTCTGTTCCAGGATGTTTAGCTGAGATGAAACGTGTAATTAGACATTTTAAATTGCACGTCCCTTCCACCCACAGGGCCGACACATGTTGTTTTCTCTGTGGTACAGTTCTGTGCGAAGATTCACGCAGCATGTCCAGGAATCACCTTGACAATGGATGCAAGGTCGCTGCAGATTATAACTGCAGAATTAACTCCAAGCGTCTCACGTGACTGCATTCTCCAGCTTAAATGAACAGATATTTGATATTTTATTTTAAAACAAAAAACTTTGTATTTACATTTTTACTTATTACTTTAACATGTATTTTGCAATTAAAGATGTAGTAGTTAGTGATCAGGATGGTTAGTAATGAATGTCAGACAAAGTAAAATGCTCTGACAAGATGCCCTTTCCACTGTGATAAGAATATATTGTAAAGTAGAGGGAGACTATAAAAGCATTTAAGTATATTAATAGTGAATTAATATATTAATATATGAATAGTGGACTAATATAATGAATAATAGTGAACTAAGTTTATTAGTGCTTACATATGGTGATTATGGAGAGAAATTTTTAGAGTGATGGAATGTTTGTTAAAGTTAATTGTGTAAATGTATTTGCTTAGTTATTTAGATTTTCGGGGGGAAGGTGGGGGTGTCTCTTGCAACCCAGGTTGGCTTCTCTGATCTCATTGTAGCAAGTATTGCCTTGAACTCCTGACCACTTTTTTTCTCTATCTCCCAACTGCTGGAATTACCTGCAGGCACTAACACCTCAGATAGTATTTTAAGTACCTTTAAGTATATATTTTTCACTTAAGATTTTTTTTAAGCATAGTAAATGAGGCAAAAGGATATGTGTGTGTGTGTGTGTGATGAGTATCAAATATTGTTGGTAACATGCTAAAATGCAATACCAGTTAATATTACAGTTCTCTACCCTTTCATTGCAATACGGATCTGGAATTTAATTTCTATTTTGGGCATGGGATCATCCTGAGGATTCTGTGAAAAGGAAGTGATGATGGAATTTTTATTTGAGTGTTAACAACAGTTTTGAAGGGAGCTAATTAAAATCTTTATCTGCACCTTGAAGATGGGGAAGCTGTGAATGCAGGCACTCAGTTCGTGTGCCCTTAGAGAGTCTTCTCTTCAGTTTTATAATTCCATAATTCAAGGGCTTTTATTTCATCCTTCTTCAGCATCAATTCAGCTTCATTTTTCATGTGACAGTCAGACAGAGCTTCTAAGATAATTTTGAAATAGTTTAAAGGCTAACTTATTTTTCAAATACATAACAATGCTTTAGGCGTTTTGAATAGCTCCAGCCAGCTGCTGTACAGCACGACATCTTGAGGTGGCATCTGGAAAACCAGAAGGGTCAGGATTCAGGAGGTGAGGAAAGCGTTACTTGATCTGTGTTCAAACACCTTTTTTCAGGCCTTGATGGAAGATCTTGAGTAGAGTCACAATATTGGACTTCAAGAAGAAACAGGTGGTTTCTTTCTCATACAGGTTTCTAGTTATGATTTTATTGCATTCAAAATACTATAACAAAATGCTTTTAAGGATGGGCAATTCATAAACAACCAAACTGTATCATTTATAGTTTTAATCTGAAAAGTCCAAGATCCAGACATTGGCCTGCTAACTGACTCTTTTTTCTAAAGCATGGCATTTTGTATGTGTCTTCCCATCATGAAAACGTTAATAGACAAACTCCCCAGGCCTGTTTTGGATAGGCATTAAATTCATGCATGATAACTTTCCCAAAGCCCTCACATCTAATCAGATCATTTTGGGGTATAGATTCTAATTATTTAAATTTTTTAAAGATTTGTATTTAATTATATATCTATGTAGGGAAAGAGGCACATGTGCACATGGTGGATATGGGTGCCTGCAGTGAACAAAAAAGGTCAGTGTATCCCTGGATCTAGAGTCATAGACAGTTGCCAACCTCTAGATCTATGCATGTTTGCCAGAATTTATGTTCTCTACAAGAGCAATGCATGCTTTCAACTGATGAGCCCCTCAGTAGGTGAATTTTGAGGAACATTTGCATCAGATCATTGGGGTGAAGTTGATGGTCTTTGTGTCATTGACCAGGAAGAAAATAGAGTTGTTTCTTGCCCTGTGTCTAGCAAATAACCTCGGGGGGTTGGGGGAGGAGTGGGGTTTGCAGGATGGGAAAACATGGAGCATGACAAGCACATACATTTTTCATCTGCACTGTAACTCTCTCACAAACTGCATCTTCTCACATTTTCTGAAATTTCAAGGTCAAACTCAAAGCTTAAGACCAATATTATTATTTGGCTAAAAATAATCTGTGTAAGAGGACAGGGTGCATGGATAAAAGTGGAAGCATTCAGGATAACAGGAAATGTTGTAAAACTAAGGTACTCTATGCTGTTTTGATACATTCTTTCTCTGAACAGAAATGAGATGTGTTGTGAGAGAAGGGGGAGTTCCTTAGAACTCATGGGAGAACTGGTAGCATATGTGCATTTAAGCATATTTCACATAAAGTAAATATTATTTTAAGAAGTATCTGTAATGTAAGTTTTTATACAAAATAGATACTTTCCATATAATATATTCTGATTACACATTTCATCCCCAAACTCCTCCCATTTTGTCCCCACCCATTCAAATATATAACCTTTCTTCCCCTCTCATTAGAAAACAAACATGTATCTAAATAATTAACAATGATAAAATAAAATAAAAACAGACTAGGACTAAACAAACAACACATAGAAGATAAAAAGAACCGAAGAAACACCTATAAAACACAGAGACATGCATTTGTGTACACACAAATTCCATAAAAACACAAAACCAGCAACCAAAATATATAAGCAAAAGATCTGCAAAATTTAAAAAAAAGCCACACAATGCATTAAGCATTATAAGACAAAAACTTCAAAAAATATCTTTGAGTTCATTTAGTATCGGCTAGACACTACTGAGTATGGGACCTGCTCTCTTAAGTATATCCTGTTAGTCTCCAATGGAAAAAAAAAAAAAGAATTCTTTTCCCAAAGAGAAGCTCATGAGAGCTCTTATCAAGTAGAGATAGGTTTTAGGGATGGGGGTTTGTGTCCACTTCTCTTCTCAATACTGGGACTCCCTCAAGCTTAGACCTCTGCAGGCCTTGCACTAGCTGCCAGTCTGAGTTCATATGTGCATCAGTCCTGCTGTATCTAGAAGGCCTTGTTTCCTTGGTGTCTTCCATTGCCACTGGCCCATACAGTCTACCTACCATCTCTTCTGCAGAGTTCCCCGAGGGGAGGGATTTGATGGAGACATGCCATTTAATATTGAGTGTCCCTGGGTCTCTTACTCTCTGCACATTTTTTCAGTATTGAGTCTGTACTTCTGTACTTGTTTCCCATCTACTGCAGGAGGAAGCATCTCTGATGATGGCAGAGCAAGACCCTGATTATGTGTATATATATATATATATGACCGAGTGCTGTTAAGAATCATTTGACTGCTGTGTCCTTTTAAGAGAACAGTACTATTTGATTTTTCCCTTGGGTCTGTGGTCTATTCAGTCTCAGGTCCTTGGCCACATGGGCACTTCTAGGCCTGGGATCCATCTCATGGAGTGCACTTTAATTCCAAGCAGATAGTGGATGGTTACTCCCCCAACTTTTGTGCCAGCCTATCTTGCAGGTGGATCATCATTGTAGATGAGTCATCATTGTAGCATTTCTAGCTCGGCTAGTGTTTACTTTCCTATTCTCCTAGCTTACAGAGTTTCTTCCAGTTCTATGAACACTACTCAGTCAGGGTGAAAGCACTAGGTAGCCAACAGCCCAACCCTATGTGTTCAATGAGTTATGTGGGTATTGTTTCAAAAATAGACCTTACCACAGTTTGTGGAAAGGAATGAATAGCCTTGACATTAGATTGGGGTGTTTGGCGGGGGGTGGGGGGTGGGTTCATGGAATCCATCTGGCCAAGAACTTGATTAAATGTAACCAAATCCCCAGTACTGGAGGTTTCATTTGATAATAAGTGATATCTAATTGGTGGCTTTGTCTCCCATGTTAATTGGTGGTTCCAATTTAGATTCTCAATATATTTCATATAGTTTAGGAAGATTTTGCTTTCTCTCCCCGCCTCCGCAGTTTCCTCCTCTCATTCCAGTTATATAAATATAAAGCAGGCAGTCAAGGAATCTGGAGACTCATTGCTTATATTTATAGCCTGGCTTCCTATTTGTTATTCCTTTTTATTTAATTTTTTTAATTAATGTTTATTGTTTAAAAAAATGGGCAAAAGATAATATAACCAGATTATATATTATATATTATATAATAGCATATTGTGTTATTAGCAAAATTAACCAGACCCAAAGTCTGTACATCTCAATGAACTTCTCTGTAGTTAGAACAAGCACCACGAGGCTGTGGAGCTTCACACTGGATTTCACACTTCCACCATCAAGTATGTATGTGTGAGTATACCTGAAAAAAATATATATATACATGTATATTACCTGCCCAAGTGCACATCCTGGCTTCTAGCAGGCATCTACTGGCTGGCAAAAACTGATGGGGAAATGTACTTAGTTTCTGTCCACTAGATATTATTTATGCCTCCATTCAGAACACATCCGAAGTGTTTATGTTCCTTTTCCTTCTACTTTAATGAAAACATGCCTATTTTCCCCTCTATATTTTAGGAAAACCTCCCAACTCTCATGTTCTGCCACCTACAGAAGCCCTTACGCACCCAGCTCAGTGCTCACATTATTTCAGCGAATGTTAAAACTCTCTGGCATCAGTGATTATCACTCTATTTTTACAGCTTTTCACTGGGCTCAGAAAGATTAAGTCATTTACCTGTGGTCACACAAGCCAGTAGGTGGGTTGAGCCAGAATTATTTTTTATTTCTTTCAAGAAGAAAAGCTTTTGTTCTCTGCATTTCTTTGAGAGTCAGAATTCTCTAAGCTAGCCCAGATGTGCTATATGTTTTCTTTTAGTTAACAAGGCAGTATGGAGAGAGAGACAGAGACAGAGAGACAGAGACAGAAAGAAGGAGAGAAGGAGACAGGAAGGACAGGACAAGAGATATCTCAATCTTAAAGGTATTTTCAAATATTCAGTAAGTAAGTATTGGACCTTATAAAATGGAGTATATCCTTAAGAGTATGTGAAACTACATGGTGGAGAAGTCATTTTTAAAGTCTATATCTGGGCTGGGCGTGGTGGCGCACGCCTTTAATCTCAGCACTCGGGAGGCAGAGGCAGGCGGATTTCTGAGTTAGAGGCCAGCCTGGTCTACAAACTGAGTTCCAGGACAGCCAGAGCTATACAGAGAAACCCTGTCTCGAAAAACCAAAAAAAAAAAAAAAAAAAAAAAAAAAAAAAAAAAAAAAAGAGATAGAAAGTCTATATCTGAATCCTAATTTATTTCCCATATTTTAACATTTCCCAAAATTATTATTTTTTAAACCATTACAGAGCTTCATTTGGCATCAACAGCTTTGGGGATTCTGTGAACATTATAATGTTTAAGAGTAAAAAAAAATAGTCAATAGTCACTATTTTTGATATCTTACATTGTGATAACAGTTATAGTCGGAGATAAAGGTACCTTCCCTCCCTTTCCAGACACCATTTAGTCAAAGGATTGCACATTGCAGACACAGTGGCAGCAAACAAGAGAAATGCTCTTCGTGGTGCCAACACCTAACCACCAAGGAGCCCATGACCACCAAGGAATCGTTGAACATGTCAGCTTTCTGTTTGACTTCTTAAACACAGGGCAGGTTGGGTGTTGCACTCAGGTGCTTCCCAAAGCTCAGTGGACATAGAATACGTTCTTGCTAGTGAGCCTTACTGCCTCTTTTCTATGTGTAGGTATAATTTTAAATGAAGAGGTGTACCAAGCTTAGATATAGCTTGTTTCATTGACACCAGTGTGGAACATAGCCAAGGTCATTTTAATTAAAATTCAGAAGAATATTCATTGAACTCAAGGATGTTATATTCATATGATCTATGTGAAACTATATATATGTGTGTACATATATATACACACATATATATGTATATATATATGTATATATATAATGCTAACTTTAAAACTCATTTTATCATTTTTCCACAAATTATTTGGTCACTTAGATTTTTTTTTTCAGAACATAAAATGCTATCTCCAAAAGTATACCTAAGTACTGAGTGACTCAAGTAAGTGAAGATTTTTCTTATTAAATAAATGCCTGCATATTTATTAGTATAGAATTACACATTACAGCAAATTCACTCATTTAAGCTGTCTGATTAGAGCTGTTGAAATTACATTTTATTCATATTTGTAATCTAAAAAGCTGTCTTACATAAAAAGCAGGCTTTACTGAGCTCCACATAGTCTTTAATCCTTCTCTGTACATCTGATATCTCAAACACATTGTTTAGGAATTGATGCTGGAGCTTTAAAGTGAAAATTAGGGTGTTTTCCACTGGAGAGACTTTCTTACAGACTCTAAAAGAGAGGCATTCATAACCATAGGGTTTTTTTTTTCAGTTATATAATTCTGGCAAGAGATACCTAAAAAGAAACAATCAGTCAAACATACAGAGTTTAGTTTACAGTACAAAACTATAATAGATGCAAAGCTTCTTAAGTATATGTGCCCATCACAGAGAGCTCCTGATGTCTGCCCATTTCAAGTTAATAAAGACTCAGTCGTAGCGCTAGCTACATAAGCTAGGAAGGGGCTCAGTGGAAAAGAGAGATAACAGTTGAAGATGCCTTTATGTCCTCTGGAACACTAAGTACATTTGAATGTGATGTGGTGATCAGAGAGGCCCCAGAAGCAGGCCGTCTTCAGAGGGATGTTTTTCTAAGGAGTTTGAACTATGGGATCCAAGAAACACAGGAAAGCCCCAGTGACTCTGAGAGCAAACCACAGCCACAGGAAAACCCAGCCTCAAGAACCAACTGGTTTCACGTTTCATTGGAATTCAAAGTAATTTATGGAGATATGACAATCTTAAACTTGTCTGATAAGTCTACAATAGCCAGCCACATGCTAGCAAAGAAATTTAACAAAATGGCAATATTTCTACATATGTGCTGGAGGTTTCAATTGTTATGAAGGAAAATGACAGGTAGACATAAAAGAGACATGAATTGTTCTGGATGTTAGCCCTGGAAAAGTTCATTTCTTTATAAATCTTTTAGACATCCTTGATTTCCCTAGGTGACTATTTTACGTAGCAGCATGAATTCCGGAGTTTTCTGTCATGTAATTTTTTTTTGCTATAACTTTATAAATATATAGTGCAACCTTCAAAGCCAAGACTACATTCTTAAGTAAATAAATGTATATAAAACTTAAAGTAGAAACATCTTTCTGATGTTTCATTTACACTTTCCCATTTAGTGTCCTTCACTGTAGAGAGATAGAGAGAGAAGAGGATTAGCAATCAGAAGAGGAAAGAGAAGGAAGAGAAAGAGGAGGAAGGAAGAAGGTCCTCTAACAACTAATGAGACCGTTTGGTGAGCTGGAAGGGACAGATCGACTTCCTCACTGCCTCAAGAACATCATGTTTTCCTAAATAGGACCCTAGATGAAGAAGCCAATACAGAGTGAAACCATTGTGTCTTGTTAAAACAAGGTCACAGCACATGATGACGTTTCCAGGGAGACTCTTCTCCATCCATTAGCTAAATATGGCATCTGGGAGATATGCCCTGCCATGATGGATGTCTTTGAAATTTTTCAAAGAACCAATGGGCTAGCTAAAAATTGAAAAGAAAGACCTTCCATGTTTTCCCTGGAGAACTAAATAATATTAGTTTATGCTATAATGATAAAAGTTTTATTAAGGCTAATGGTCAGTGGCTACGTATTGGCCCCAAGGAACATGTGGAAGGGGCAGAAAGCAATATAAAATTATTAGAATCCTTTCTTTTATAGCCCACTATGACTCCTTCAACCATTAATTAGCTAAAACTTTCTATAGTAACACATCTATCTTCATCTGTCCTCTATAAAGTAGGCTGTGCCTGCGTCTGTGCCCAAGTGCCCATTGTTTGGAAACATTTAGTATTTCTTACGTTAACTCTGCTACCTCAGGCTTTAAGCAGGTCTTCTTTTTAATTCTAGTGAAGTGAGATTACTGTGGTGGAGTTCATGTTAGACCAATCAGTTGCTTTTAGCTTTAAGGTCTTTAAACATAGTCCTCTTGTCTGTCTAGAAACTGATGATGTCCCTTCTGTATTACCTTGGTACTCAAGCGATGTGGGAAATAATATACTTGAGGTTGTAGATTACCTTGCTCAATAGCGAGGACTTACTGAAGGTTTACTAATACCTTCAAAACTGTTAAGGCCAAAGAGCCCTTCATACCAGATAAAATGATATCCTTCGGAGATGTAACCCACCTAATAGAACTGAATGGTTGCTTTGTACATGCATTTCTGCGTAACATGTCAGCCTCTGGTAATCATGCCTTGCCTTTTATTCTGTACCTGGATTTAGCCTTTCCTGGCTTTATCATAAAATCTACTCCATTTGTTTTACTCAGAATCACCCAAAAAATAAAATAAAATAAAAGGAGGGATTAAAAACACCCCTATAATGTTGTAATTATTACACATTTCCTGTGGGAAGCATATTGAGATGAACATATCAGACTGTGAGTTTGCTTTTCTAAGTCTTCCCTCTCCTGTTGCTGTCGTTGTTTGATATGTTGATCCTCATTTGATTTGAAAATAATGGTATTTGGTTGGTTTAGTTTGATGTTAATTTGCTTTCTTCCATGTTTAGGGCTGTGCATGCATACTTAGATAATGTGTGAACTTTGAGTCACTTTTCTTATTTAGGTAATTATTTCACAAGGATATATAATGGATCATATATACATAGAAATTGTTGCCTCCAGAATGTAGATTACTTAATGCTATTTAAGGTACTGACAGCACTGGCTGCAATACAGCAATTACTCTGGAGCTTATTTTTTTCTAGAATTTTAAAATTAATATACTACCCCTGGAGATCAAGTATTCTCATATTTTTCTGTTTTTAACCATTACATGTGACCTACAAAGGTTCAGTAGGCATTGAACATGAGTATTTAGAAAACACCTCAAGGCTGCATCAACCAATTCGAACCAAATAAGTCAACTTCGTAATGAGAACACATACATGCAAAAGACATTTGTGTATAGATGTGTACACACATATCCATAAACATATATGTTAGAGTATCTATGTGTATCTAACTGGATAAGAGTAGTAAAGTTTAACCTTATGATCTCTATAGATTAAGGTATGATTCTGTCAGAATAATCTTTCTGAACTAAGCTATGTAGGAACAAGGAAATTAATTAAGGAAATAATTCACTTTCCCCCACCATCATTGTGGTCCCTGAAGTCTACTTACCATGCCATACCTTGTTCCCAGGGAAAAAAAAAAAAAAGTATATTTAAAATTCAGTGTCTTTCAAGTTAAATCCTCTTGTGCTACTTGAAAACTCTTCATTGGCTTTCTTTTTGTTGAATTGTTGCAAAAACACTTGACACCAATATATTGTCGTATGAGTAATTTGATTTGAAGGCTGTTAATCAAACAAACCCAGGGCCTTGAGCACGCGGAGTATGAACTTTACCCGTGAATCATACCCCCAATTCTCCCTCAAATGATCATTAAGGATTTAAAAAAGACAGTTGCCGTAGGACAAGATCTCTAGAACTCATTTATCCTACATGAACTTGGGGAAACTGCTCATTTCCCTCCCTGCAGCCGGTGTGAACCACTATTAGTTTGCTTCCTGTGAGTGTTTCATTGATGTCCCCTTAAAGTGGAACCATACTGATTTTTTTCCTCCTCTGACAAGTTTTTCTCACTCAGCAGAGTTTTCATGTATTATCTGTGTTGTATATACTTTGGCGTTTCCATATTCATAAAAGATGAATAGTATTTCATTCGTTTCATGTACTGTATTTTTAAAATCTGTTTATCTGTATTCTGAGTGGAAACAAGGAGACATATGACACTGGCCCCTTTAATGGTTTTATGGATACAAAATCAATACAGAAGCAGTAAATTAAAAAAAAAAACAGATTAAAATCAAACTAAGTTGTCTGTACACTACCAAGAAAATAATAAAGAATAGAAAAAAATATATGTAAGTTATATATAATAATTTCCTGAACAAGATAAGGAACTTCTGAAAATCTATAGCAAAACAAATATTAACCAGTTTTTAAAATGCCCTAAAATCTTGTTGAACAGATATTTCTATAAACATTACATGTAAACAGCCAAGTTGTGAAAAATTACCCACCATCCCCAATCACCAGGGAATGGCAGACCAAAACTACAGTTATCTATCCTGTCAGTCCACAAAAATGGGCTGTTTCCAAAATAGACCAATGACAGCAAGTGTTGGTGAGGATGTGGAAAATCAGAAATATCTGTATGATATGGATGAGAATGTGAAATAGAGCAGCTATCCTTAAAAGCTATATAGAAATGCTTCAGAAATTACAATTATCCAGCCACCCAGAAATGTCACCTCTGCGTTTCTTATAGATGATGGTTGAAACAAAGTCTTGAAAAGTTATTCACATGCTTATGTCTGCGGCAATACTACTGATGATATCTTAAATGGGGAGATAACCTGATAGATGAATGGGTGAAATTATGTGCATACAGTGGGGTACTATTTAGCTTTTAATAACTTTCTAAAGTGTAGGGAAGATCCTCTTGTGACACAGAGTGTTCTGGGATAAATCCCTTGTCATAGCTTTATGAGTCAATGCCCCTGATGGTTCTTTGTGCTTCAGCCCCTCTGGTCACGTGCTCACTGTCTTTGGAGTCTGTGCTCACACTGGGTGTTCCTGGAAACATTTTTTTTTCTCTAAGTTCCACACACCTAAGGTTTCAGTTGTAACCTAGATTTCCAAGAGAACCTTTAAAATAAAAAAAAGGTGCTATCATAGCATATACATAATTGAGTGTATGTTTTATAAGAAATTGTCAGAAAGAATAACCGTCTTCCTCACTTACAGCCATGATGTATTCCTCTACCTCACACTTGGAGCAGTTATAGTTCACAAAGAAAAGAAGTACCTTACTTATTTTATTATCTTTAGCTTTAGGGTGACTGTATTGGCTATAGGATGGAATACATGCTGTTTTTAAAGTTTTACAATATTTTATAGAAGATTCAAAGATTACATAACCTATGGTATCTAAGAGAACACAGTTTCTAATCTTTTAACTTATTGTACTAATAGATTAGGTATAGAGTAAGGGACTAGGGGTAGAATTTGATTACCCTAGGAAGAAAAAGCAGAATAGATATATATGGATGGATGAGGTGGGGCAAGAACAAGGGGATCAAACATGGAATGGGAGAGAACAGGGGAGAGATGGAGGGGCAGCTAAAGCCAGTAGTCATTTGAGGGGTTGCAATAAAAATAAAAATCAAAAATACCATGGCTGATTCTTGAAGCAATATTTTTTCTAGATCTCTTAATCATTATGTGTTAGGGTATAATAACAATTTCACATTGCCTGGAACCAATTAGGTAATCAAAAATTATTCCTAAGTCAACAAAATAAGAATGCCACCCTAAAGAATTCAGAGCTTTCGACTATGTCTGTTGTCTGCCTTGTTGGCGGAACAGTTACATGCCTGAGTCATTCATCATACCTGGTGGCATTTTGTCCTTGTAACTGTAAATCTGGCACCTATACCACTATTTCAATGTTACAATACTTACAGGTTAGCAATATTCTCAGTATATCTAATCTAGTAGTAAAGTTGCTGTCCACACTAAGTTTCTCTAAATCTCAGTTTTCGTGATCTTTTGGCATGATACTTAGTTTTCTTTCTCTTCACATTTTTGATTTCACAAGGTATATGTGGTATATATATGTTGTTTGATTATGATAGCGTATCACTTATGTCAAATCACTGAACATAAAATCTTACTGGCAGGGTGAGTCATGTAGATACTTACAGAGCTTTAAGCCTGAACTCAGAATTCCCAAACTCATAAAGGTGAATCAGTCCCTCACTCTGGTATCTGATGTGATATTTACGAAACTACTTACTTCCTGTGTGTTCTTCCCCGAAATGCAAAGTACAAGAAGTTAGTATTCATGAAGAGGAAACTTAAGTGTAATTGGCATTAATGTTTTGACTATGTATGAAATCAGTATTTGCTTTCAGATTCTCTTATCGAAAATAGCAGGGACAATAAATAGGTCTTAGTGGACATTTTGTATGTAAAACATTAAACACAGCAGTGTTCTTTTACCTCCTTGTTGCAGAGCAGAGAGTGTCACCTCACCCAGCCCACTGCAGGATAACACACTTGCTGATTTGTCTTTGCTCACACATCTCATACTCAATTTAACAAATATATATTGAGTTCATACTGTGGCCGTGGTAATGGTATGGGAGTTATGAGAAAGACGAAGATATCATTTGTACCCTTAAGGAATTAATAACCTGATGGCAAAAGTGGACATGTATACAATCCAGAGCAGTAGTTTCAAGGATAAAGTGAGTGCTTTCATAGTAATAGAAAGTGCTCTGTTAGTATAAAGAGTGCATGGCTACAGGGCAGAGCAATGCAGAGCTGGCGTTGAAGTGGCAGGATATTAAAGACAAGACATCAGTCACAAGCTGAAGCACATACGTTCCTGAAGTAGTTAGGGAGCTGATGGCATAGAGGAAAAACATATCAGGGTCATTTCAGTGCAAACATCAATAATACATGACACTTAATCAGATTTGCCAGTGAAAATTGGAAGAAGTTCAAAGGTTGACTCTCAGTTCTTACCACACAGGGAGCTAGGACACGCAAAATTAGATAATGCTCTTGGGCAAGTATGCAACTTTTCATTTGAGCAACGAATTTATGAGGAGATCACCATCGCTTGGAGATTTGGGTCAAAGGTGCAGTACAAACAGCAGCCATAAAGATGTAGTATTGAGTTTTCTGGTATACAGTACTGTCTGAAACTGCTAGAGGGATAGATGGGTATGGAAACAGAGCAACACTAAAGATGAACAACTAAAGAACCAAATACAGATGTAATATAAGAAAATGAAAAGAGCAAAGCATATGTCTAGAAAAACTCCAAAGTGCACACACTGACACATAAGCAAAGATTTTAAGTGGAACAGAAAGGCATTCAACAGATTTACCTTGTGGAAGTGTTCAGAACTGAGAAAGAGGGGTAAATTTGATAATGAGCAGATTGGTGTCGACATAATGGAATGGGGTGGGGAAGCAAGATTGCTGGAGATTTTAGAGATCCAAGTAATTAATTTATAAAAGTATATGTCTTAGAAGATTCATTTTAAGGAAGAGAAAATGAATGTGTGGTTGGATGAGTAGGCAAAGTGAACTTAATATTTTGGCTTAATTTTGAAGAAAATTGAGTATACTTGTTTACTCAAAGGGAACAAAAATTAGACAAAAGAGTAAGACTCTTAACCCAGTGTCCAGAGATCCCACTCCTGTTTTGGCTTTAGATTGTTCATCTCCTTGGAATATAAATAATGTATAGCACATGTGTTGTTTTTACTGAAAGATGAGTCATATTTTCAAAATGGCCTCTATGGTATATAACTTTATTAATTCTCTCAAAAAAAGAAAGAGTAAAGAGGGAGGGATGGAAAGAAGGAAGGAAGGAAGGAAGAAAGGAGGGAAGGAAGGGAGGAAGGAAGGAAGGAAGGAAGGAAGGAAGGAAGGAAGGAAGGAAGGAAGGAAGGAAGGAAGGAAGCAAGGAAGCAAGGAAGCAAGGAAGCAAGGAAGGATGGAAGGAAGCAAGGGAAATTTTTCTAAAATGGGCAGACCATTTTGTGAGCAATGGTCAAGGAAACAGAAAAATAAGCCAAGAAATGTCTACATCACTTCATTTCAAACTCATAACAAAATGTTCCAAGAGCATTTGCAAAATATTTTTAGAACAATTTTATTTTTAAGTGTGTCTGTGTGTGTTTGTGTGTGTCTGTGTGTGTGTGTGTGTGTGTACATATGCACACATGCATGTGTATATGTACAGTGCCCATCATGGTCAGAAGACAGTGCCAGGTCACACAGAGCTGGAGTCACAGGAGGCTGTAAACCCCCAGACAAAGATGTGAAGAAACAAGCCCTAGTTTTCTGCAAGACTGGTGAGCACTCTTAACAACTGAGCCAACTTTGAATATTACAATCCTCCCTACCCTAATTTTAACAGATTAGAAAAGAATGAGCCTCTTCATTCCCTCTGAATTCTGTGAAGAAACTAGGTCTGAAAGGTCTAGTGGTATGTGGACCACTTTCAATGTTTTCTATATGCTTGCCCTGGGTCAGGCATGGAATAGGGGGTCCTTTAACAACATGATAGAATACTTAAACATGTCTTCAAGGGGCTTCTTGCCAGTGTCACACTTAATATTGTGTTTTAGCAGACATAGTAGTTAAGCTGAGGTGTGAAAATCTGTCAACACACATCTGCAGAGAACTGGGATAGATTCAAGGTTGTAGTGTTGTGTGAGTGGATAAGACAAACTTTTCTACTTTCATGCATTGTATTCAGAGGAGAAAATAAATTAACAAGCGGACATCATCTGTAATGTTATATGTGGATATTATAAAGAAAATACACAAAAGTATGAACACTGAGATTATAGAGAAATCTCTATACTCCCTTAAATGACTACTGAGACTAGGGCAAACTAAGATAATATATTGCAAATATCCAGGAAAAGACCCTGTGTAAAGAACGTGGAGACAAACACAGTATTATGTGGGCTGAAGGGATGATCAATATGGCTAAAGCATTTTCGGAGAACAGGGAATAGTATAAAAACTGTATGGTACCAGCCACAGAGTAGGAATGCCAAGTTAGGCTACGACAATATATTGACTTATTCTAGGCATTGATCTGACTGTGGTGTACAAAATGATGATATATGAAGAGTTGAAACTTGAGACGTCAGTAGTGCCCAGGAAATAGAAGTCCCCCTCATTGAATGGGTCCAGGTGTCCTAACCAAAGCTTGAATACTGAAAGTGTGCAAGTGACACAATTTATCAGTTTTACATTTTTAGCTTTGTGTTTGTAGCTCATACTTGCGGGAAATGCCTCGAGAGTGAATCAAGATTGTCTTCAGCGAGAATATGTCTTAATTATACACCAGGAATCAATGTCCATCGCTCTTTCTGTCACCACTCTTTCCTAGTAATGAGATTGGATATCCTATCTGGTCTTCCAAGAAATTTAACTTTGTATTGGTGTTACAAATGGACCAGATATAGCAAGATATTCCAGAATTCGTTTCCATCTCTAAGTATAAAGGAATAATGATTTGAGTCAGTGGTCTTAATATTAAGAGTGGAAATGGAGAGAAAATGTATCCTCTCTAGACAGAGGAGAAATTATTTACGGAACTGTAGCTGGTTACGGAAAATGCGAAAGAAGCAGGGATGAGTCAACCTGGTATTCATACTAAAGTGCCTGTCCTCTGGATTTGTGTTATTCACCCATTGTAAAATAGCCAGGAAACTATTTAAAATGAATATACAGATGTCCAAGTAAGGAAGAAAGGACAGAAGGTGAAGGGAGTTGACTATAGACTTGGGCACTTTTAATCAGAAGAGAAAGTACAAAAGTCTTCTATATTTAATATATATATATATATATATATGTATAATATATATGTATATATATATAATACTATGTTAATAATATATATATTCTATGTTCTACTTTGTTCATTCTACTTCCTATGTTAACTTAGCCATGAATAATTATCTTTCATTCATACGATAAACATCAGATATGTCAAGATCATGGGCTTGAAAGCAGTCAGAAATCAAGTCTCAACTCAACTTCCACCTAATAGTGTGACCATGAGCAAGCTACATGGTTACTTTATTCCCAAGCTGTCTTAATTGTCCAGGGAAAAGGGTGTTGTCTTCCTTGTGGGAAAGCAAGAACTTGTACGTCAGTCTCTCTCAACCTGTGGGTCCTGAACCCTTTGGAGGGGTTGCACATCCGCTTCACAGGGTCACCTAAGGCCCTGGGAAAACATCATCATTCTTCACACAAGGAAAATTACAGTTATGAAGTAACAACTAAAATAATTTTATGGTTGAGGGTCAGCACAACATGAGGAACTGTATTAAAGGGTCACAGCATTAAGAAGATTGGGAACCAGTGTTGTGCATGGTCAATGTTAATGAATTTAGCAATGTCCCAGAAATCTGAGGTTTTCAGATCAAAGTCATCCCTTGATTATGAAACAGATTAGATTCTCAAAGACGATACTGATTATTAATTTACCTCTTTTTACAAAAAATTATTAGATATAATGCTTTTTACTAAGTATATACATGTATATTGCATAGTAGTAGTTTAATATAATATGCCTAAAGAATAAAAGGTCTCAAAGGAAACATTGCATTTGTTTATCCATACATATTCTAAAAAACGGAAATAATGAAAGCCATTTAGCATTTGTTAGTTTTATATAATGTTCTAAAATTTTATCTGTCATTAATTAGGCTTGATTATGAACACTATAAAAGGCTAGCTTCGATAGGATAGCATCTCTCTCTGGGTAATGGGTACTGCTCTACCTGGCATGTGGGACGGCCTGGCTTCGAGCCCAGCACTACAAACAAGGAAAGGCTTTTTTCATAATGCCCTCCGAAGTATGAGGTAACGTTAGAGGGTAGAAACTAATTTCTTAGTCTTCCTTTTATCCAGTACAATCAATTAATTAGAAAAATCTCATGGGCCTGGGGGGAAATCGTAGTTATTGGAATAAACTATGGAGTTTACATTGGACGGAGGAATCTCGTACACACAGTTGCTCAGTTAAGGGTGACGTTAGTCCTTTTACTTACATTGTTATTACCTAAGCAGGATGTGAATTCCAAAAGAAAAGGGGGTAATGGATGGAGCGGAGAGGGAGAAGGTTGCTGCCAGTTCCCAAGCTGCGTGAGCAGGAGCTTTTCTGGTCCTTTGGGTGGTGCTTGCTCTTTCCATGTTTCTCCATGTTTTGCAATCAGCTTCACATGGAAAGTAAAGGCTTAGCCCAGGCAAAATATTTCATACAAAATAAACAACTATATGATATGATAGTACCCTTTTAAAAGGACTGTAATTTTACATTTGTTTCTATCAGTATGATTTTTTTTTCTTTTTGGATTAAAACACCTTTGTGTAAATTGAAAACTATATGGCCTACACACCACTATCTTCATCATGGTTTCTTTACAGCTTATTTATTTACATAAAAAGTTCACTTATTTATTTTAAAATAATACTTAGCTATTCCATCAGTATAAACACACACTGCCTTTTTGTATTTTGGCTAATATTTTATAGGCCTTTTTTTCCTTTTCAGTGAGTGCTTATGTCGAATTGGATTTATTCATCCTATCTCAAGAACAATGGTTTCGGAGAACATGGCTTAATATATGTTTTTATATGAATTATAAAATCAAAGGTTGGACTGAATTCAAGTTTTCACATTGTATTTAAAGAGAAAGAAAGAATGCCATGGCAACCCAAGACTAACAGCATTTAGTAACCAATCAGTGAAGATGAGCACAGCTCTCAAAAAAGATCTGGATATCACTCACAAGTTTTCTCCATTCGGAATTTCACCCATTGTTCCTTAACTTCAGTCTGCAGTCAAATAAATAGTCATATTATTTTAGTATACAATATATCACTATTCAAAAGCTAACACATTATTAAATAACATCCATGATGTGTCATTTTACTGAAATACTCAGAGGCATCCTCCGAAATAATTTAGAACTGAGGAGAGTGCCATTGCAACGTGCTGCAGGTTTTAGCTTTGATTCCATTGAATTCTCATCTCTGTGACTTACTGGTTCATCTGTTTCCCTTCTCCATTCACTGCTGCCCCTTAGTCTGCAGCAGTTCTGAGTTTACAAGAGTGATTGCTGTAGAGAGAAGACTTTTCATTTCTTAGTCTATTCAAATGAGACTGTGACTGGCTTTATGGTTATTGGCATAAAACTAACAACTAGGACGTTAGAGCCAAGGCAAGAGGGGAGGGATACAGAGGGAGAATCGACTTGCCAACTTGTGTGCTTGGTTGCATACACTTTGGTTCAGTTTACATAAATTCTTACAGTGATCACTATGGCTGTGACCACTGCCCTTAGTTACCTGGGAGCCACGGGCCACTGTCATTCAACAGAGCCGCAGTTTAACACCAGTAACTTCCACACAGTGGATGGTGTTTAGCAAAAAACTAGATGATTCTTTGGCAAATAAATGTATTCACTGATGACGTCTGAGCCTGTTTTGAAAACTATGAAATCAAACTTTAAAATGAATTTACAAAAGAAAAAAAATACTGTATTCATTATCCCTTGCTAACAAAGGAAAAGCCAAGATAGCTGTTCAAGTGAACAAAACCAACTTCTAACAAGTCACAGACTAGCATTTGTAAAGATTTTAGAATTCAAGAAAAAAAATACAAAAGCAAATTAATTTTTTTTCCGGGGACTCCATCGGGCAAGAGAGACGAGCTTTTCAAATTCACTTTTTTCTTATAACTGCACAATGAAAAATTATACTAAATGTCCTCATACCTTTCATCTTACAAAGAAAAGTGTTATAAAAGATTTTTCCCAAACATTGTTGAAAAAAAAAAAGACAAAACACCATAGTTGTAATAAAGCAAAACTTTCTATGTATTTTTGTTACTTTTAAGAACTCTGAATTTTTAGACAAAGGTAATGTGCTATGCTGGCCTGTCGCAACCTGTATATAATGAGTTGGGGCAATGTATAACCTATACAACATGGGTATCTGCCACTAGACTGAGGTCTGGGAAGTAGGGCAGAGATTTTATTTATGCCACCCACCAGGTGTACATTTGGGCATACGAGTTTCCATTTATGATCATCTTTTCAAGGAATAGAATTAGGAAGCCTTGTTGCAAGTCTATAAATAAGTATATAAACACAAGCAATTTTCCATTCTGCATTTAGAATGTACAGACTTGGTATTATTGTCCACAAGGAGATAGTAGCAGGGGGAAAAAGAAGGATAATTCCTGAGGGGTTTGGTTGTTGTTCGGTTATGAAGTTTACATTTGGTTTGTTTGTTTTTACTTTCTAGGTTTCTTATACAATTAGAAACCATCTAATCCTAAATTATTTCTTCAGCTAGGAAAAAGAAATGAAAAGTCTAGTCTGCCACTTTCTCTCCTCCATTTTTTTTCCTTTGCCTGTTGTAGTCAAGAATCCTACATGCAAATATAGAACATGGAGGGGGGGCGAGAATCAACTGTAATTATTTTTAAATGTTCGTGTCTTGGGTAATTGGCTGGTCTATTGTCTGTGATTTGCTTATCCATGAGGTCAGATGTGTGAGGTCATACACCCTAAGCTAATCATTTCTATTTGCATTTCGAAGATTAACAGAATCTTTTACCCCACGTTGGCTTCTAGGAAGTTAATTTTCCATATTAAAGTACTACTCCAATTAGCCTTTTAAAAAATGACACTAAACAGCCAACCGTCTCGGCAAATGGTACCCCATGAAATTACAAGAGTCTTGAAGAACAAAGGAACCAGTTAAGTGACTGAAGAGACAGTCTACAGAATGAGAGAGACATCTCTGTCAGCTGGACATCGAGACTACACAAAGAACAGCAACAAAAACAACAAACAAAGAAGAAGAAGAAATGCTATCTGGCAATAAATATTTTTAACCATTCCTCATCTTCAACTGTGAGGCTAATGCAAATGAAACCTACTTGGAGATTCTATACCACCTCTGCCATCATGGCTATCCTTAAGAAAACAAAGGAGGGTCAATGCTGATGAAGAATGAGGAGCCCTCATTCCCTTCTGTGAGAGACTGAATGGGTACAGCCATTACAGAAAACAGTGTAGTAGCGCTTTTCCAAAAATTAATGATAGAGCTTTCATGTTACTGAGTGTGTGGACTCTTAGGGATATCCCCAGAGGTCTGCCTATGTTACTACAGAGATATTTGTTCACTGTTGCTCTACAGACAACAGCCAGGAAGTGGAAATAATGATAGATAATGAAAAAGCACTCCAGGATAAAATGCTATTAGGCCATAAGGAAAGATGAAATTTGCAAGAAACCACATAGAACTGGAAAATGTATAAAGTGAGGTGACCCAGGCTCTGACAGGCAAACGGTGCATGTTTCCCCATATATATGCAGACCTTAGCTGCTGATGTTTCCATATGTGTATTTACGTGGAGTAAGTGTAGATGCCAGGAAACTGGAAAGGTGCCACCAAGACAGGGAATAAAAAGAGTCCTAAAGGGAACAATGTAGGAAGGGCATAGAATGTATATGCTGTCAAAGAGAAAGGGGAAACACTAGGAGTAGAGGGAGGGGCTTATCTCTGGATGAGGTAAGGCAGGGAGATGGGGGAGAAAATGCTCGCTGAGGGGAATACCAACCAAAATGAAGAAAATGAAAACTGCCATGGGGGAAGCCTGCTATTTGTAAACCAAAATAAATTAGCTACTAAAAAATAATAATAATAAGGAATGAGGCAGAAATGAACACATTTCAAGATGAAATGTTTTCTGGGGAAGTCATTCGGGCAGTTTTTCTTGGAAGGAAGGTTATTCCAGATGCTGAGAATATTACAGTAATTCATGTCTATTCAATAAAATTTATAGTACATCTGTGAAATAGGCGAAAGCAATTGATAAATTAAAAGACATCTCACTCCAGGACAGTCTGTCAATCACCGTAGGGTGGCATTGGGATCAAGTCAGTATTTCCTATCTTCTTTATCCCCTGGACTCTTCCTGGCATAGAACTGTTTCTAAGAAAATAAAAAATTGATTTTTATAGCAAATGTCTGCAGATGATAACGTGTAGTTTTATGCAGCTCAGGGCAAAGCTGTTTCTGGCTGGAGCTGGAAGGGTTTTTTTTTTTCCTATTCATTACTGCCCCCCCTCCTTGTCACCTCTCCCACAATCCTTCCCCCTAAATCCCCCTCTTCTTCTCTGATGAGCAGGTGGGGCCTCCTCCTGGGTATCCTCCACCCTGGCACTTCAAGACACTTTGAGGCTATAGGCAAATCCTCTCCCACTGAGTCCACACAAGGCAGCCCAGCTAGACCATATCTCACAGACAGGCAACAGCTTTTAGAATAGCTCCCCAGTCCATTAGCTCAGGACCCTCATGAAGACCAAGCTGCACATCTGCTACAGATGTGCCGGGGATGGGGGGCAGATGTTAGGTTGAGCCAATGTATGCTCTTTGGCTGGTGGTTCAGTCTCTGAGAGCCCCAGGGTCCAGGTTAGTTGACTCTGTTGGTCTTCCTGTGGAGTTCCTATCCCCTTCAGTGCTCGAAATCCTCTCCTATTCTTCCACAAGAGTCCCCAAGCTCCATCCACTGATTGGCTGTGGGTGTCTGCATCTGTCTGAATCAGCTAATTAGTGGAGCCTCTAGGAGGACAGCCATGCTATACTCCTGTCTACCAGCATGACAGAGTATAATTAACAGTGTCAGAGACTGGTGCTTGCCAATGGGATGGTCTCAAGTTGTGCCTGTTATGGGTTAGCTATTCTCTCAGTCCCTGTTCCATCCCCTGTGCCTGCATTTCCTGTAGGCAGGATAAGTGGGTGGGAAGTTTCGTGGGTGGGTTGGTGTCCCTATCGCTCCACTGAAGTTCTTGCCTGGCTATAGGAAGTGGCCTCTTCAGGTTCCATGTCCCCAATGCTGTGAATCACAGCTACAGTCAACCCCATTGATTGTTGGGTGCCTCCCTTATTCCAGGTCTCTATGACATCCTGGTGATGCTGTCTTCCCACACCCACCCCTGTCAGTTGCAGATTTCTATTCATTCTCATGACCATCTGTCCATCTCTCCTATCCCTCCTGACATCTGATCCTGAACCCCCCATTCCCCTTCCAAACCCCTCCCCCAACCAGTTTTCCCCCTCCATCTGCCTCTTATGACTATTTTATTCCCCCCTTCTAATTGAGATTCAAACATCTTCGCTTGTGCCTTCCTTCTTGTTTAGCTTCTTTGAGTCTGAAACATAGCATGGGTATCCTGTATTTAATGGCTAATATCCACTTATCAGTGAGTATATGCCTTGTCCTTTCGGGACTGGGTTGCCTCACTCAGGCTGATATTCTCAGGTTCCATCTATTTGCCTGCAAAATTCTTGATGTCTTTGTTTTTAATACCATATGCTCAAAAGATGTTCCACCACACCACAAAGTCACTTGCTCAACTATGTCCATGGCAGCTTTATTTTCTTCAACCATGGGATTATGCAAACCAGTCTTCTAGTCTAGTCTGTGTATGAAAGTCTGTGCTACCACTGTTTTACACCAGACAGCTGGAAGTCCGTGGCTTGCAAGTAAGCCCACGTTCCCAATGACAGATGGCTTTTAATCTCTACTGTTTGGCTTCCAGAACTCGTATGCTTTGCTTGCTCATATATTTTCCCCTGTCGTGGAAAATTTGATGCTAGTAGCCCTCTTCTCTGAAAAAGGAATATTTTTGAGACTCAAAGCCATGAGAGAAATCTTACAGATGTTTGCTGGTAGGAAAAGCTACTTTGTGCTGGAAACCACCGTGGGAAAATAATACAGTTGTGAAGAGTATAATTGTGTAAACTATCAAATAATTCCAGGTTGTTTTTTTTTTCTTTTTTTTCCATTAGACATTTGCTTTATTTGCATTTCAAATGTTATCCCCTTTCCTGGTTTCCCCTCCACAAACCCCCTATACCCCCTCCCCCTGCTCACCAGGCTACCCCCCCTCCCCCTGTCTATTCAATATAGTACTTGAAGTTCTAGCTAGAGCAATTAATCCCAGGTTGTAATAGCTCAGATATGCATGATTTGAGTACTTATGCCCCTTAATATGATGAAGGGCACATACACAAACACACACACACACACATACCTCTGCCTATGTCAGTGATAACCACCTTTACTTCATTCTCAATGAGCAACTAGAATTATTCTTGAGGTTGAAAAAAAATCCCATGTGTGCTTGGCGTATCCTCAACATACATTGTGTCACTTGGCAATTTATTTTTTTTTCTATAAGTCTGATTTTTCTTAAAATGAAAGCACCTGTCTTTTTGAATTTTAATCTCTAAGAACTGCCAGCCTTCACAAATGCAAGACGAAAGTATCTAACATTCACTGCGTAAATTATAGTTTTAAACGAGTAGATAGAGATAACCTGAGCTGGAGCCACCTCACCTCGTTCTATTATACCAGGAAACAGACTTAAAAGCCACTCAACAAATACACTCTCATGCAGCATCGGTTCTTTAAGATCAAGGACTGTGATTTCTTTTCTCGGACACAGAAATCATCCCATTTTCTGGTGGGTTTATGCGAGTGTGATCCTGACCCATCAGTTGGTAAAAGGGATTGCTGAGCAATGGCAGATGAATTATTAAATCATATTCTGATTACGATGAAAAGCTGCAGGGGATTACACACTTACTTATGATATAGCAGGAAAACTTGAATCCTCAAATAAGAGGATGCTACCATGTAAGCTCCCTCCAGAGAGTTGAAAACCAAACTGTAAAGAGAGTAGGATTGTCTGGTTGCTGATGGCAGCTCTATCCATTTTTTTTAATTAACTTATTTTTTTATTTGACAAATGACAAGCTACATGCATTTATGGTATCCGACATCATGTTTATGCAAAGCCTTACTTCAAACTTCAGGAGAAGTCCCTTGAGTTTTCCAACCATGATACTCTACATCTTAAAATATAAGAGCATAGGTTTGATTGCAGAAATAAGAAGCAAAGTTATTTTTATCTGTACATCAAAGAGTAGGTGTGTGAAGCAGGCAGTAGATTAATGAAAACAAAAATTAAGGCTGAAAAAATAAAGAGAGAGAATCCGTGAGAACAAGCAACGAGGAAGACATTGGCTAAGGGAGGGAGCCGCTAGAATTCTTGACACAGCATCGTTACCAGTCAGATGCTTATGTACAACACACAGCATTTCAATATCTTCCCTGGGTAAATAACAATGTCTTCCCTTTTTATGAGCCCTGCGGCAGCTGCTGCGGCTCACAATGAGATGTCCAAATCAGAATAGACTAGGTTAGCTTTTTAATAATTCTGAAAAGGTAGGGGAACATTGCCAGAAAAGGATAGCTCTCTGGTCTCCTAACATGGAGTCTTGTTAGCAAAACAAAATCTGAACTGCCGGGAGATAATTCCCCCTGCTGAAAATTCCACTGGGGACCTTCCTTCTGTGGCAGCACAGGCTGTCTCTCCTCTGCGGACTCGTGTCATTGATCATTGTAGCTCAGAAGGAGCTATGAAAAAGTTGCTCTTAAAAACCAAGTTGCTCTTCTGAGATGTTTTAATATTCCAGTTTTTTTTTGTTTTTTTGTTTTTTTGTTTGCTTGCTTGGTTGTTTGGTTGGAGATTTACAATGTCGGCGTGATTCATACCTATTGGTTTGAGCCTGGAGCGCCCATCCCAACAAGGAGTCGAGGAAACTGAAGTAGGGCATGAATAATGAATGGGCCGTGTACACAGAGGTCTATATCCAGTCAATAGTAAAAGCATGTGAGGAATTGCAAGGCAGCAGCTCACTCACAGATTCTTTCCATGCTTTCTCTCTCAAGGAAAAGAAGACTTTAGCGCGCTTGAACAACCAACATCCGCAGTCTGATCAGAAGACATTGCCCTTGCCATCCCGAGAGCTCCAGCAGAACATCTCGTTAAGGTATTCAGAAAAGCAAGATGGTTTGGAAATGGGGGCTTGGCCGATGACCAATAGCCTTCCCGGTCCATACCAGGATGTGGTGGGGACATTTGTGGAGACAGCATGAATGTCTTCGTTACTTTTCTTATTGTGTTTACAGAATCACTTGTATGAGCAACTTCTGGTAGGAAAGACTTCTGGTTTGCACAATGGTTTTGCACTATTCAGTCTGTAGTGGGAAGGAAAGGCAGAGCAGCAAAGTTCATTTCACAGCATGTTGGCCAGGAAGCAGACAGAAAGGGGTTGTTGGTGCTCAGATAACTTTCTCCTTACCCATCCCCCCTTATTCTATCCTGTTCCATATCCATGGAGAGTTCCCACGGCTCAGTTAATCGCCACGAACACAGACGTGTGTGGCACCAATCTCTAAAGTGATGCTAAATTCATGGACAATTCAAGTTGACCATGAAGATTATCTATCTCAAACTGCGTCTGTAATTTTTGTTTCGTTATATTCAAGAGACATTAGTATCTGACATATATTCCGGAATTGTGACAGTTTCTAAATATGTTTGAAGAGTTAGTTTAGTTGATGGGCTACTTAAGGTAGCACTCATGATGTCTCGCTCGCCCCCAACCCCCATCCTCCACCCCCGGTTAGATGGTACTTCATCGATTCCAAAGTTGTCATGGTTCATTATCTGCAGATGACCGTGAGCAACCTTGCATTCTAAAAGAATATGCCATGGCATATGCCTCTGTGCTTTGGGGACCTGCCACACAGTTGATACTTTAGCAAGAGTACTGGGTCGGGGAGGCAGGAGGTGTAAACAAAATTTGTTTCTGAGGAGTGCTTTCTAGGGCCGTGGCAGATCTCATTCTTTAGTATGATATGGGGTGCGGGTGGTGAAGGTATTGCTTGTAACGGTTACATGTGTTAGAGTTTGTAATGAGGCTGTAAAGTGTCTGCTTGAATGTCTTATCTAATGAATGCCATCAAATTCAATGATCACTCTTAGACTCTTCATTAACCAATCAAATTATTCCCTACTCTAAGATATTTCAAGCACACTTTTCCTAGGCATAAACACAGTCCTGTGTAGTAATATTGGTAACTCACAGATTTTTATTTGAACTTTGGCATTCCTGACTTGTGGGATTCCTTAAGCATCACCTCTGTCTGACATGACTGCCACTTTATGTATGAGAAATATTAGAAAAAGTTTCATCTTCATGTCTATTTTATTACGTATGCCTATACTAGGAGTGATGTGATACCAGAGTAATGGTTCATCCCTACAATCCTAGCACTCAGCATCTGCTCCAGTGAGATAGCTGTGGAGTTCAAGGCTGGCTTGGGTCACAGAGTGAGACTGTGTATCCAAACAAAAAACAACAAACTTTTAAAGTTAAAAAAAATGAGTATACAGAAAGTATGTTGGTTTGTTCAGTAGGATCATGTCATAACAAAAGGTTTTTCCTTTAGGGATAAATTATTTCAGGACTAAAACTGTCTGTCTTCCTTACAGGAAGACTTGACTGTAGAGGGTCACAGCTGTTATTGTTGAAGTGTGCTTTTAGAAATTACCATAATTTCATCACACGGGTTATTAAAAGAGTGGTCAGTTCTAAAACCGCTCAGACACGGTGTCAAGAGCACTTTAATTTTCTGTGAAATAATTATGGCAGCATTGATGTATAATGAGAACTCCAAGTATTCCATAATGAAAGACAGATGCCTGATTCTGGGATGGTGGCTCCTATAACATAGAGCTTAAAATATCTCTGTTTGATTCTCTTCTACTTTGATGCTGTCTTCTAGTCTACAGCTATGTTGGAAACATCTCAACATGTAGCCTAAAATCAGAAAAAAAAAATGTGTTCGGAGATTCCATTCCAGGCATGAATCAGAATTTTGGGGACTGGGTATTAGATTACCATTCAAATTATACATATCAGCTTATTGCTACAAACTACAAGGTTTAATGAAAAGCAATAAAAAGAAGTTGATATAAAATATATGCAAAAATACTGCATATGACATTGACATAGAAAAATTGAAATTAAATTTGGATTTAAATTTTCATTCATATAATATTTCCTGGGACTATACTAAGCAATATAGGTGGATCTGTCTGTCTGTCTCTCTCCCTCCCTCTCTGTCTCTTACTTTTAGCTTAATATTTTGAAGTTAAAATTCCATATTTATTGTTAATTAATAAAACCAAGGGCACACACATTGATTTCAAGTCTTCTAGTTAAAGATCTTTACCATAGTAAAAAAGAGAATACACTCCAGTCATAACCTGTACAAGCATTGATTTTGACTCCAAAACTTTACTAAATAAATAACTTTTTTTATTCTTTATTTAACTTTATTTATTCTTTCTAAATAAATAACTTATGTTTTAACACATTATAAATCTAATATGCACTGTTTCCTCAAAAATTCCAACAATTACTGTGGATGTCTAAAAAGATACACTACTGATAAAATTATGACAAATCTTTGAGACTGAAGTTCAGAATTTCCTCTTGAGGAGTCATTTCTATCTGGAGAATATTCTCTTTTTTTAGTTTTAGTACAAACAACTTAGATACTATTTTCCAGCTCAGTATGCCCACCTCTAAGGTAAATAAATATACACTTAAATGAGAGTTAGGGGACAGAGCACTGTCTCCTGAACTATAAAAATACAAAATGTTGTGATTACCTCAGGCACTGGAAAAAAGCAAAAATCACCATCAGCTCTAGCAGGAGAACAACAGCGAACATCTGACCCATAAAATTAATTCTTGCTTCCTACATGGTGCACCCACTGAGGCAAGACTCTGAAAAGAAAAAAATAAATAGACACAAATTTCTATCAGCAGGTCAACTGACATTGTGAAATAAACAGATCTTGAGATGATAGGAATGGGTTGCATGGTTTTCCAAATCCAGGAGTACCCTTGAAAAATCAAAAAAAGAAGAAGCAGAATAGGGCAAGGGACATCGGGTGAGTGAATGAAAGGTATCGCATCCTTTCCAAGGTTGTTTTTGGAGAGGAAAAGAAAAAAAAGTACCGAGAGTATTGCTTTCTAAGTTTCATTCATAAATTAAATATTTGGGATCTAAAATGCATCTCACATAAAAAACAACGCTATAAATGACATTTGATTCATTCTTTAATTGACAAAGTTATACTAAAATGTTATTTGTAGCACTGTGGTTTGCAACACTTGAGACTTGAAGTAATACACAGTACAGAACAATGTTTTCTGATTCCTGAAATTGTATCAATTAGACAAAATGCTTTCATGATTTGCTCTAGATATCCATACCAAACGGAAGCAGGTTTGATTGTAACTGAACTAAAGATGAGAAAGAATATAAGATATTTATCTAAAATGCAGGAACATGGGATAGCAGCATGAACTGTTCGATCTTTTGTATCTTTCAAGAAGTAAACAAAAGTGACCAGTTGCTGCCTATATGCTCTCATCTGCTCAGTTGACTTATGAGATTCTTACTGAATATGTACTTTGTATTAGGAACTATACACATTTTATTATTTTTTATTGACGTTTTACGGGACAAATAGAATTTGGACTATTGTTTAATTTCTATATTTTATTCTACTGTTTGTTTTTATTTTGTGTTTATTAAATCTGAGTAGTTGAAGGGATAGATGGGGTTTGTATTTGGCGATGAAAGACCAGGAGTTTGATTACCTCAAGGAGTAGGTTTCACTTCACATATTTTATTTCTTTTATATTAGGAATTTAAGGAGGTCTATCCCTTCCATGTAACCTAAAGAACAGCTCTGATAACTTGAAAGTTAACACAATTATTTATTCATAACTAAAACTCTCTATTGAAAGTAAAAAATAATAATAATAAATTCAAGTTAAAGTCTTCCCGTACCATGTCTTAATGTGGCGTGTGACTCACTGCCTCTGTAGTCTATGAAATGAAACAGTCAAAGATCTCAAGAGATAAACTGGAAAAAAATAACCGCATATAATTTTTAATCATCTCTAATTTTTAGTTAAATAAGACTAAAAGAATCTGTGTTCCTAGTAGCTGCTATCCTAGAAAGTTATTGTGGAGCCCAAATCCCTCCGTGTTGAGTAAGTCTTCCACTGCAGGAAGAAACTGGCTCATCTGCCCTTAAAGAAAACTGAAAGATTAAATGTGACCACATTTCCTTTCTATGTGTCCTCAAGAACTGTAAGTAAACACAGAATGCAACATTGTAAACATCTGGGGACTCTTAGGACAGAAAGGGGCAACGTTGTGGCTTTCAACTCAATCTCAATTTGGCTGCTTCCAGAAACTACTGTGCAAACATGGGCTTAATTGGATTACCACAATATTGCTTTCTGTCCATGTATAAATTTCCAGGGTGACCTTATTAGTCCAGTCTTTGGAAGTGATGATTCAAAGTTGCATGAGTGACACTCAGTGTCAAGTACTGCCACTGTCACATAGGAAATTCCTAGATAACGTTCTTGTATTTAGTTTTCCAATCAACCCATCTTTGTTTTATTCTTCCCTGGTCCAACAATTCTTGCCCATGGTCAAGGCTGAGATGATCATGCCTGAGCCTGCAACAATGAGATCACTAAAATCTTAAAATACCAGTCCCACTGACAACCTCCGGATACTGGTCCCAGCATGCAAAGAGGCTTTGTTTTGTCAGAGACATAGATGGTTGATAAGAGACAAGTACACAAATGTTCAGACACACCAAATATTGTCAGTGTGCTCATTCTGACTGTGCTTATTCTTTGTCCTTTCTTCTTAGCCTCACTAGTGCTTCCTGTGTTCAATCATGAACAAAAATCATCTGCTCCAATTGTTTTGAGTCCTGTAAGTCTTTGGTCTACCAAAATGAGAAGGAGAAAAAAAAATACATTTGTATTATTGATAAGTGAATTGCCAGAGAAAATCCAGAGGGATTGGCCTAAAGGATGGCAGGGTGCATGCAATGTTTCACTGTAGAATCATAACCCCACAGTCCAGGCCAGAAAGGGCTTTTATCTAATCTTGAGCCTTTTCTTAATCACATTTTACAGTGACTAAGTGTCCTACTCCGACACATCGAAACAAACACTCTGTTCTCTGCTGCTTGTCTAGCAGAGTGACTTTGGCATGTATTAAGTTGGGCTAGCCAATTCCAAGTTCAGAAAAGCTTATGTATGACTACTCAGTATGCAAATAGTTATTTCTGAAATGTTATTTTGACAATAGGAATGAAAATGACTGAATTGGTATGCTGATGATAAATCAGGAAACTGATAATAATGAGGGAACATGCATCCACTTTTGAGAATATTTATGATCATCCACAATGCTTTATCATTTCATCTAAACTAGTCATTGATTGAATTAGTATCAGTTAAAAGGATTGTGAGGCTATGCCAGTACCTGGCAAATACAGAAGTGGATGCTCACAGTCATCTATTGGATGGAACACAGGGCCCCTAATGAAGGAGCTAGAGAAAATACCCAAGGAGCTAAAGGGGTCTGCAACCCTATAGGAGGAACAACAATATGAAATAACCAGGACCCCTACCCCCCGCCGCCCCCCAGAACTGTGTCTCTAGTTGCATATGTAGCAGAGGATGGCCTAGTTGGCCATCAATGAGAGGAGATGCCCTTGGTCTTGTGAAGATCTTATGCCCCAGTACAGGAGAATGCCAGGGCCAGGAAGAGGGAATGGGTGGGTTGGGGAGAAGGGCAGGGGGGGGGGGAATAGAGAGGTTTAGGGATAGCATTTGAAATGTAAATGAAGAAAATATCTAATAAAAAAAGGATCAGGTTAGGTTAGGTTAGAATTATTTAAGCACCACTTTAATAATAACATTTTTCATTTCATTATGTTATTTCAGCCAAATAAAGTGTTTTCAGAAAAGTTTTCTATTGTAAAGTAATACAGTGCTTTGATCTTAGCATATTTGGTGTTGGTTTGTATTATTTGGATGTAGTTTGGCAAGTATTCGACATGTAAAAGAATTATCATTTGGGCATACTTGTAATCTCTTTAAATACTGTGCCACTAAACATAATTTGAACACCCCAGAAGTTTCACTTGAACACAAAAGAACTTCACATAATTCCACAGAGGAGTGTAAGAAAGCAATAGCACACTCAGACACATGGAACACTATTTTCCAACTCAGTAGGGACACAGAAAACAGTGGGAATCATTGGAACATAAATTTGCTTGGGTCTGTATAGTTATGAACTTTAGGAAGCTGTCTGTACTGCTCCCTGGGGCCCGCTCTCACCTAAGACCATTAGGCAGTGCAGTTTATGAACTACAGAAATGAATTTCCCACAGTTCTCTGGGCTGGGGAGTCTAAGGTCAGGGTGCTAGAAGATTAAGTATCTCTTGATGGCCTATTTCCTACAGGACTGCCTTTCTGTGGAAGCCTTCTGCAGCAGAAAGGGCAAGGGGGTGTCTCTTAGGCCTTTAATGTAAGAGCACTAATCCATAAACATAAAACAGTTTGTGAACTCATCACCTTCCAGAGGCTGAGGGGTTAGATTTTAACATATGAATGTGGAGAGGCATAAACATTCAAGTCCTAGTACTTTCCTTCTAACACTGCCAAGTGCAACACTGTCCAATTTAACCATTGGCATCTAGATTCCAGAATAGTCACTGGCTGCTAACTTGATTCGTATCAGCAGTTTTTGTATTCTGGAACAACCATTACCTTGATTGGGACACATACATATTTTACTCAGAATGTATTACTAAAGACATAAATCAACCACAAACAAACAAACAAACACAGATAACCCTGAAAGCCAGAAAAGGAGAAGTTGCAGGCAAAGCCTGAATACTGAGGGTTGATGTCACAACCACAAAGGGAAACATAGATCCCTTTTTTGGGATCTCTCATGGCACAAGGCTTAGTGCTCAACTGGGTTGGAAATCCTGAACTGAAAATCTTGCATAGATTCATACCCACAAGAAGGTCACTTATTTCTAGAAGCAACAAGTTCATTGCATCGAGAGACTAGGAAAGATGTCAAAGCACAGGTACTTGCACATCTGAATGCAACAGAGAAGATAACAGAGGGATCAGACCAGTGCTGGTGACAAGGTCAGACTTGGCCCAAGCACTATGAAGACAGAAAATACATGCTCTGTGTCCATGTGTCCTTCAAAGCCTCATAGATAGAAACTGATGGAAATCCACAATAAATAAAGAGGCATCTTTGATGCAGAGCATAAAGGACCACTTTAGAAGAAAACCCAAACAAAAATTTTCATTTTACAATGAAACAGATAAATGATTCATGTTCCAGATGAGACCCAGAATAACAAAGAACAAGCAAGCTGCAAAAAAAAAAAAAAAAGAAAAAAAAAGAAAGAAAGAAAGAGAAAAAGAAACTATTAAAAGAGGGGGAGAGAGGTTAAAATTGAAAAGCATATATAAACCATTTAAATGAATATAAAGGAATAATAGGAATAATAAATGGAAATCATCACAAGTAATAGAACTCAATAAGGGCAAAGAAGGTCTTATAAGATAGACACATTTTACACAAAAGAAACCTGTAGTTTTCAAAGTTATAATTTTAATGGAAAGTTCTAGCAAGAAAGAAGAAACAATCAAACAGGATGAAACTGAACTCTTGAGTCACATCTGAAGAACCTCTGTGGATTGGTCACATGTGGCAAAAATGGGAGATGAGGAAGTTAAGAGACACAGAGAGAAAGCTGACCAAGTATCTTCTCAGACTTCCAAAAACACTGCATTATGAGCTCATGGCAAAAAAACTTTCAGGATTTGAAGAAAAAAAATTTCTTAACTGGAGAACCGTTCTCAGGATCATTTCATCACAAGCCAGAGGAAAGCAGTGTAGACTTTACAGAAATCTATAGATTTCCTGTGACAAAATAAAGTTATTCAAAGTCAAAACTGTGAAACAATATATAAAGAAGATATGGGGGGGGGCAGGAAGCAATGAACAAGTTCATCAATCAAAATACAATATAAAACACAAAAGAATAGGCACCACAAAATGGGAGGATAGCCTCGGGTATTAAATACAGATCATCAGGAAACTCAAATTCCAAATTCACATGAGCACATTATCAATCATAATAAATTAATAAATTCATCTTTTGAAAAATATGCCTAAAGAAGTCTTCCACTCACAAATAATGTTGATTTTATTGGTTGCTTGCTCGCGGTGCCCGTTTTGAGACACCCTCACTGCACTGCACAGACAAGCTCTGCCTCAGGCTGATGTGATCATTCTCCCTCTGCCAGTCTAGAGCTGAGATTGACACACTGAGCACCAAATGGGTTGCCACTCAAAAATAGCTTTGAGCCATAAAGTAGACATTCCCTAAAATTTTAGTTAAAATCTGGATGTAATATTTAAGCAAGAAAATGCTTTTGTTCTATGCACTAAACTAAAAGCTTTTATTAATGAAATAATGTGAAAACCAGCTTTACTGTTTGATATATCTGTCCAAATCTTTCAGGTCATAGTAATATTAGAGAGGTACCCCTCCTGAGAGCCAACCAAGTATCTAAAACAGACTCTACCACACCCTGGCCATTTCATGATCTGGGCATTAAGTCTTTATATTGTCATTGTCTTAAAAGGTATTTCAAATGTGAACTCTTTGCTCCCCTGACATTTCCTTTCTAGTTTTTGAAGCATCTTTAGCTGTGACCTACCATGGTTTTGAAAATTTGCATCTGGAAATTTACAGCTGTACATATGCAGATACCTACTCTGTTGTAGTATCCTATAATAGTAAAAATCTACAAGTTAGTTAGTTAGTTAGTTAATGGTTATACTCGCATGCCCTCCTTTTCCAATCACTTATAGTCAGCATAGAATGGTTGAGCTAGAGAACTCAGAAAGTGCTATGGGGATTATTGGCAGATGTTTCCAACATACAGTGTATAATCATAGACATCCTGTTTATACTGGCAAGCGATTTCTTTGAAAATGACTAAGGCATCGGAACTATTCTTGAATACTAGAGTATCATACTGTTCCATCTAATTAGACAAAAAGACATGCAATTACTGCATGGTTCATTAATTGACCATGGACAGAAGAACAATGCCTAGACACAAACCAACTACCAAGGCAAATTAATAAAAAAAACTAGTAAGAAATATTCAGAAAGAGAGATGAAGTGTTGACTCAATGGTTTAGAGGATTGGCTACTCCTCCTGCAATCCTGAGTGTGGTTCCCAGCACCTACATAGCAACTGGCACCTATCTGTAAATCCACGTGGAGGCATTCAATGCCCTATGGTGGCCTTCATGGGAAGCAGCCCTAAAAGTTGTGCACAGACATAAATGCAGGCAAAATACCTGCATGCATAAAAGTATAAAATGAAAATGAAATATTTAAAAATAACTTTACTAGCTTTTGGATGAAAACTTAACAAGACAATTACAAATCTTTATAGACCTATGGTGTGGTGCCTTATGTCCTAGATATCGCCTAACAAGATTATTAAAAAGACTTTAGCAATGGAACAGCATTTACTATTGCAATATATCCATTTTATTATCATCTTGAATATAAAGTGTACATTGAATTTGTTATCAAGAAACAACAATAAACAATGAAATTTGAAAGAAAATATATTGAAAGTCTATATTCATAGAATAAACTCATTATATGACACAAAAATATCAGCTACACAGAAAATTAGAAGGGCTCACAATCTCTGAGAAGTTCCCAGTGTAAACTGCCAAAAATAAGCAACATTTTAAGGTATTCAAATAGGATTGTTATAAGAATAATCCTAGGTATGTCTTCTTTATTATAGACAATTTTAACTCTCTTAGTTGAAAAAGGAATTAAAATATAGAAAGAGCAATATTACCACACTTATTTTCAGATTGTAATAGCATCGCAAGAAAAAAATAAAGAACTTTTAAGATAATAAATAAGAAATAAATATACATTAAATGTGAACTCATTCTATCCCATGTAGAGAGAGAGAAAGAGAGAGACAATACAGAGAGAGTCAAAACAGCTTAAACAATAGAAAAGAATAATGAAATATGAAGACGGATGTACTTCAGACAAGGATTTTGAAGTCTTTTTTTTTTTTACCGTTTTTAAATGCGAATTATTTAGCTTTTTGTGAAAAAGCTTGGTATGATTTAGCCCGAGAGTGGAGAAATACATTTTTCAATACTTTCTTACCCATATCTTTATAGATAAGAATGGAAACTAAATAGTACAGTAAGTTTGGGAATTTCCTGAAATATTAAATTAGTATGATAAACCTGAAGTTTCTGAAATATGAGCACAATATCACCATTTTCTAGCTGATAGGAATTTGTTACCTCACTCTGAATGAGGGAAGGTTGTGAGCAGACAGAAATGGAAAAAAAGGACTCTCTAAATCTGTTCCCTGTTGTGATGGCTGCTGATCCTGAGGGATAATCAGATTAACCTTCGGATATTGTAATTGTTTTGATGTTAGGTAAGAAGAAGATGAGCTGGTCTGCAAGACATCTCAACAGCTCTTCTAAAGCAGACTAGAGTCAGACTGCTGACAATTCCTCGCAGGCCTCCTCCATCTTAATATGCAATCACAGGAAAGAAGGTGGTATCGCAGTGGTTCTCAGCCTGTGGGTTGCCACCCCTTTGGGGACTGAACAACCCTTTCACAGGTATCATCTAAGACCATCGGCAAACATAGATATTTACATTATAATTCATAACAGTAGCAAAATTACAGTTATGAAGTAGCAAGGAAAAAAATTTTGGATGGAGGTCACCTAAACATGAGGAACTGTATTAAAGGGTCTCAACATTAGGAAGAAGGTTGGAAACTGCTCTGTGGTAGGTTATTTGTCCTCCAGTGAAATGAGCCAATTCAAGCCAGATTAGAGTATGGTAAAGGCTATATTGGGAAGCTGCTCTGGGACAAGTTCACTAGCCCCAAGGATTGAGGGCACAGGAGTCATCATTGGGGGTGGGGGAGGGGGAGAAAGAGTGAAGGAGAAGGAGTAGAAGAAGAAGAAGAAGAAGAAGAAGAAGAAGAAGAAGAAGAAGAACAAGAACAAGAACAAGAACAAGAACAAGAACAAGAACAAGAACAAGAACAAGAACAAGAACAAGAACAAGAACAAGAACAAGAACAAGAACAAGAACAAGAAGAACAAGAAGACAACGACAAGAAAACACATGGTGAGACTCATGGCTCTAGCTGCATATTAAGATGGTCTAGTCAGTCATCAGTGGGAGGAGAGGCCCTTGGTCCTGTGAAGGCTAGATGCCCCAATATAGGGGAATACCAGAGCCAGGAAGCCAGAGTGGATTGGTTGTTGAGCAGGGGGAGAGGGGAGGGGATAGGAGATTTTCTGAGGGGAAACTCAGAAAGGGGATAATATTTGAAATGTAAATAAAGAAAATATCTAATAAAAAAAGAAAAATCTTAAAAGTAAAAAAAGGGGGGAATTGGAAGTATCTGGAAAATATTACACTTTTAATGACTCTGTATAAACTAGAAGAAGAAGAGGAGGAGGAGGAGGAGGAGAACCAGAGGGGGGGGACAGAAGAGGGGAAGTGAGGGAGGGGAGAGAAGGGGAGAGAAGGGGAGGGAAGAGGGGAGAGAGTAAAAAGTCTGGGGGGAAGGACAGCCTAGGCCCTGGGCTGGAAAGTTCAAGGTTGGGGGCAGGGTATGCCAGGTAGGGATTGAGGGATGCTGGGAGAACCAAGAGGCCAGGTCTGTTTTGATATGGAAAATATCCACCCACAGTCCCTTGTCCCTGGCCTAAAACCAAATACTCTGATAATGACTTATTTATGTCATTCAAGGACTTTAATAATATTGGAGGGTTTTCCTGCCAGGTAACTTCAAAGGGTAATTTAAGAAAACTATAATTATAATTGAATTTATAATTTAGTCTGTGGCATAATACTCTATAAAATGATTGACAATCAGTATAGCTTAAATTTATTTGCACTGCCTAATATTCTCCATATAGAATCTACTGTAATCAACCCAAAATATCATCGCAAACCATAATTATCCAATGAAAATATCTGTAGTTAACAGTTTTTTATCTATAATTTTTAAAAACAACAACTCTATTCGTAATTTATAAAATGTCACTTTTGAGGATAAGAAATTATTTTTTAAACTCGGAAAGGCACATCATGTACAACTTTGGAAATGATACATTCTTGGCCTGCGTTCTGCTTGGCCAGAACTCAGACTTACATGGTACTTTCGGATTCCATTCTCTTGTAAACACAGGGGATATTTTCCCAGCAGTCCCTTCTAACAAGATGAAACGTTAAGAACAAAAAGCTAACATTGTATTCTCCCAGGGCTGAAAGTACTTTGAAGTAGTATAGGCATATGCCTGACCTTATAAAGATAATCCCTGTGTTTACCATAAAGTTGAATCCTATTACCACCAAATATTTCTTCATTTCTTGTTATATTTAATATTCTACTTAGTTTGTGGATCTCTAGTGCACAAGAGTGCATTCCATTTTAAAGAAATTGGTTAACCCGAGAATTCTTTTTGTCATTTCCTCTTAATGAAGTAACAGTGATTTCTGTCGTGGTTACTCAGACTTTTGCAATGTTTTAGCCAACATTTTATGCTGACTGAAAATTACCATCATTTCCATTAATTATTCAGAACTGTAATATGAAATATACTGATTAACTGACAATTATATTTAGGAATTACATTGTAGGGTATTTGGTACCCTATACCACTAATTCTTGTTTATTTATTAAATAATTCACATTTTTTTTGCTGCTGGGAGAAAATATTGCTCTTTTGCATTATCAAAACCTTTCCATTCAAGTCCTAAAACTACATTTTTTAGTTCATGGAATATAAATGATCCATTTATTTGATACGGATGCTGAAATTTAGTTTGTTAAAAAGAATATCTGTGTCTATGTCTCACTGTAATAGGATTCTGGCAGTGGAGAGAGATTTTCCATATATGCATAAAGGAATAGATACATATCTATCTCCCTCTCCAAACTTCCAACCACACTGTCCATCTCACAAAGTGTGTCTGTCCTTATGAAATTTCATGTTAAAAATAACCATAGTGAAGACTTGAGGAATACTAAAATGGTAAGCATAATTACAATGAAAGAATTATTTTTTAAATAAAAGCCCACTCATGATGCTGTTATCTAAATGAGTACTGACTTCCACTGTGAGATCATCTTGATTTTTTTTTTCAAACTATTTCCCTATCACATTTTTGTAAGCTCTCCAGACCTACTTTATGCACCAGAAAGAAATCTTCAACATGGACTAGAAGGTATTATTGTGCAACTAAGAATCTATGTCATGTGGAGGGGTCTTTTGGAGCATTGTAAACATTCTTTTAATGGGTCTGTCCTCTTCAAATACAGTGGGTTTCCATTATGTACAGTTTTCTTTAAATGGTGCCTTTTGTTCTGGGTCATAGGATTCATTTATCATATAGCAAGAGGAATCTGAGGCACATGGGCTCAGAACGTCCCACTTTGGATACTCAATCTCATAGGCTCATGAGTTTGCAGTCCCATTGGGGGTTCAAGACTTCATAGGCTACTCCCAGATCTTGAATTTTTTTAAGGTGTGAGAGAAAGAAGCAAAGAAAGATGGCTCTCAGGCTAATCCGTGAGAGCGAGCACACGCCTGTGTTTTATCCTTCTCTTCTTAGAGCATTTTCCACCTAGGTCAGAGAACATGCAGAGCCCTCACTAGAGACCACGGACTTCCCTTACTGTGCTATAGAACCTTGCATGGTTCTGTGCAAGTGAAGTTTTCAGTTGATTCATACTTTAGATTGTATAAAGATGATTATAGGAAGCAGCTGTTATCAGGCCTAGGTGTGTCAATTGGTAATTTTTACTAAATCTATAAGGAAGCAATCATGCCACTTTTCTATAGAATCTCCAGAAGAGATACACCTAAGGAATTCTTAACCCATTGTAGGAGGCAAAAATCACAAGACAACATTACAAGAAAAGCCAATGACAGATGAGTATTTCTCATGAACATAGATTCAGAAGTCCTCTGCAAAGCCTACAAGGTTTCAATGCCAGGTAAAAAGGGTGATGAAACTGGACAGAGATGGACATGATGAACAATCCTATAATCCTAGCACTTTGGTGGGGGAGACAGGAAGGTTCAGAATTCCAAGGCCAACCTTGGCTACATATTGAGTTCAAAGCCAGCCTAGGCTACATAACGTCCTGCATCCAAAGAAAAGTAAAGAAAATGAGAAGAGAAGAGAAGAGAAGAGAAGAGAAGAGAAGAGAAGAGAAGAGAAGAGAAGAGAAGAGACAATAAAAAGAATAAAATAAAATAAATTATGAAGGGATATCCTACCTTCCAGTATGCAATACTCCATTAGTCAGCTAATATATAACCTTCTGAATATCTTTCTTCACATTGCCAAGTTATCAGAATTGTAGTGTGCAGCATGCTAAAGGCATTGCTAGGAAATGCATGAATGAGAAAAATTGGCATACGCCTGACATTGTGGAGCTGACATATTCTTGGGAGAAAAGAGAAAACCTACTTGTAGAGTCCCAAGTATGTCCCTGATACATACACTGGGAAAACTGGATACATGTCTGGGTAGAGACTTGAAACTTATAGTAAGAAAATAATTGAATCCCAAACACATTAAGGAAAAAATCTTGACAGCATCTACTAACAGACAGGCTAACAAAGGAACACCATGCAGGCAAAATAGTACATCTTAGGAGAAATGAAGTCAGAGTCCTATGTGGAAATCAGATTTCATGAAGCTTTGTGGTAAGGAGTTTGAATTTTTCAACAAGGGTTATGGGAAATACTGGGAAATTTTTAACACCACCACCACCATCATAAAATATATGGCTGTTGTAAAAAATAATTTCTTGCATGAGGAGAAAATTTAGGGGTCAAATTAGCAGATAGAAAGCAGCAGGCATGTTTAGCAGTGCTCTACACAACATGACTGCCAGGGGCTTCACTAGACTAGGAGCTGTGTAATGGCGAGACGTTAATAACATTGAGGAAACGTAAAGTAGAAGCTTCATGACTTGTAAGGTAAATGTGGGGACTACAACAGTAGGGAAATCAAGGTCACGATCCCAGGTAAACAAGAGCTGAAGCCTGGTTGGCACCATTTACTGTGATAGAGAAGATTGTGACAAGAGCAGGTATGGAAGAGAAAATGAGCCCTTTTGTCCCCACACACTATGGTTGAGGTCTTCAGTGGACTTCTAAGAGATGTGAGACAGATGGGCACAGAAAGCAACAAGTCAGAGGAAGAGCAGCCGTGGAGATATCAGATGAAGATTTCTCCTGGATAATACATTCTTACAACAGAATAGAGAACACTTCAGTAAGAGCTGCTTACATGTTGATTTGCTATCAGTTTATCATACATGCATTAGGTTGATCAAGCAGATGACTAATATCAAAACTCTGGATCAGCCTCGGGAAGGTGGATCTGTTCCCCAAAGTTCTGATGATCATTTGGCTTCTTAATAATCAGGTTCTCGCTTAGCCACAGAGAGAGTGGGGTAGATGATAGGAGAGTATGCAGCAGAATATCATTGTATTATTATTATGATGATGAAAATAATTAGTTGTTCAACAGATAAATTTATACATGTTTAGTATGGACATTGTAATACTTGGATATATATTATGGAACCATTAAAGGTGGGTCATTAACCTCTATCCATGTAGTTATCATTTTTATGTGAGAACTATTTATATGCACTCCACTGGCATTCTTCAAGAATACAGGGTATTATTAATTACAGTCATTGTTTATTTAAAAGCTGTCCTGAGCTCAGCCTTCCTAGCCATTTAAATATTTTAGCTCATGTCCAATATTACCCCATCCTTCAAAGATCCTCAGACACTGATAACCACTATTCTGCTTTCTCTTTCTGTTCCATGAAATTGTACCTTCCTCATACGGGTGACATTATGGGACAATTGTCTTTTCCCTGCTTAGCTTATTTCCTATAGTCTCCACATGCCTCCTGGTTGTTCCAAATACCAGGATTTCACACTTATGGCAGAATACCCTTCTATTCTACATGTGTCCCCATTCTCTATCAAATCAGTTGCTCATGGATACTCCTCATTCTTGGCAAATTGCAAGTAGTGTTTCATAATCTTGAAAGTGCAAATATTTACCTGACTTATTGATTTATTGTTATTTGGATAAAGACTAAGTAGCAGGATTTCTTATTCATCTGGTAGACCCATTTTTAGTTTTCTTCAGAAGCAACCATATTGTAAAAATTTTTACAAGTTATCTTTGGTCACCACTCCAGATGCAGTGGGACCTGAGAGAATGGAACAGAGAATCTAAAGTCTGGTACAATAGCCAACTTTATTCAGAACCGCAGACAATTTATACTCTTAGGACAAAGAAAGGTCACATGAATAAAACTCTCATAAGTTCAAGCTGTATTCAATCACAAGGACAAGTTACTCATGGCAAAATCACTTTTTTGTTTTGTTTTTTTTTTCATAGAGGCATAAAAGGAGAGTTTAAACATTTAGTTGAATAACATTAGGAAGCAATAATGAATAATCTGAAGTAAAAGCACTCCTATCCGCACCTGGGAGAAGCACAAAAACACATTCCAGGAACAATTCTTTGTTTAGAAGAAACTGAGGGCACAGGACTCATGTCTAGTTTCCTAGGAGAGCTCTCACCAGCGCTCAGAATTCTCCTCAAACAACTCCATTCTTGGACCATATCCAAAAATGTTTGCCTGAAAAAATATAATCTTTCAGAAAACTATCAATGGATTTTTTAATGTCTTCCCATCCAGAGCTCCATCAAAACCCTTCCGTGATCTATTCCTCATAAAAGGGGAGAGGAAGAAAGTAAGACAAGCATGGCCTGTTTCTTGGAACCGAGGTCTCCCATCCACACAACTCAGGATGAATAGGCACTTAGTCTACTACAGGATCCATGCCCTATAGATGGCTTGTGAAATCAATAAAGGTTGCCATCCTAAACAAAAACAAAAACAAAAGACCTGACACTCATAAGAGCTTCATCATCTCTGTGGTAGAACCACAAAAACTCTAAAATTTTCAAAATAAAAATTCCCTAAACCCTACAAATTACATGACCTAAACTTTGACCCAAAGGCTTTTGATTAGATGGCTATCTGGTCATCTAGTACAGTTGCTAGTTAATAGGCACTGAACTGGATATTATAATGGCCCAAGTGTGGTCAGGACCTTTGGGTGTTAAGCAGCCCTGGATACGCTATGGATAGGATGTGAGGTGAGAGGAGGTGAAATTCAAGCATAAAGTAGCCAGGGAAATAAAGCACAGAGAGAAAACATTCTTGAGGAGGGGAAAAGAAAAGCAGTTTAGCTATAGATATAACTGATCTGGAACTATATCGGAGTGATAATGAAGTCACTTTATAGAGAGGGACTCGTGGCTCCAGATACACATGTAGCAGAGAATGGCCTTGTCTGACATCAATGGGAAGGGAGGCTCTTGATCTTGTGGAGGCTATATGATCCAATGTAGGGGGATGCTGAAGTAGTGGGGCAGGAGAGGGTGGGTGGGGGGAGCACCTTTATAGAGGTAAAGCGGAGGAGGGAGAGGGCAGATGTGGGATGGGGGTATGGGGGGCTTGTGGAGGGGTAACCAGGAAGGGGGAAATCATTTGAGAAGTAAACAAATGGAATGATTAATAGAAAGAAAGGAAGAAAGAAAGAAAGAAAGAAAAGAAAAGAAAAGAAAAGAAAAGAAAAGAAAAGAAAAGAAAAGAAAAGAAAAGAAAAGAAATCACCAAAGAACCAAGAATATATCTACCTGAGCTAGGGCAGAGGAATCCCAAATAGGATACAGCAGGGGGAATAGAGGAGTTTAGAAAGTCCACAGGACAATTCACTCCAGAAAAGTAGACTTCCAGGCTTAAGCAGCAGTAGCAACAGGATTCCTGGACATTAGGCTAACTCAGGTTCCTGATTTGATAGCAATGGGTTGGAGACCTATCGCTGAGTAGACTAAAATAGTCATTAATTGAGTGTAATCGCCAATGTACCAGGGACCGAGCCAGAAATAAGTCAAAAGACAGAAGTCCTATTCTCCAAAAGGTCAGAAGCTCTGAGGAGGGAATGGGTAAATTAACACTGTCAGAAGGCTTGGGTCTCAACAGTCTGTCACTGCACCCTCCCCTGCTATAACAGTTTTTAAAAGCTATAACACAAGCCATCCATTGCCCCACTTACCCTCCCTCCCCTACAGTCACTTTGTTCTGTTCCAGAGCAGGCAATATGACTTGCTATCTGCATGTATTTTCAAGTACAATTTATTTTTTATCTGTGTCTGTCATAACTCCCTGTATTATGAGAAGCCCCAAATTTAGATTCTTTCTTAAATTTAATTATTTGGTACTTTGCTACAACAGCCTGTCTCCCATCAACATCTCCGATTTCATTTTATCCACACATCCCTTATGTGTGTCTCCTTCATATTGATAACAGCGGCTGATGTTAGGGCTTATCTCCCTTTGGTACTGAAAATACAATCAAGAGGGAAAACACAAAGTAACCAATTATCCAAGCATCCATCCACTTTCTTTATCAAATTGATATTGGGGGGAGTCATGGGATATGGCACGTGTGGCACAGCGTCAGCTCAGTGGGATCAAGGAGAAAAGCCTGTGTCAGGGGACTGCAATACAAAACTGGATAGAAATGAGTACAGGACAGGAGTCAGAAAGGATAAATGGTCTAATGAGACACTGTTCTACTTTGAAGGCACTGTACGTGACTCATTTATCCTACTATTCTCTGTAAGCTTCAGAACAACAGTGCTTCCATTCCTAACTTAAACATAGCAAAAATTTTAGATAATTGGGGGGGGGTGTGTATTTTATTCTTACTTCACTTTGATTTCACTCAATTAGTGTTTTTCAATTTAATGTTATCATAACCAATCATCAAAATTAAAGGAATGCTTAAGAAAAATACATCTCCTTTGAGAAGAGAATGTACAGAAACTCAACCTTACAGCAAATTCAAATCTTTTATATTCAGGTTGCTAGTGTCCTTCCTTCCTTCCTTCCTTCCTTCCTTCCTTCCTTCCTTCCTTCCTTCCTTCCTTCCTTCCTCCCTCTCTCCCTCCCTCCCTCCCTTCTTTCTAACCAGACAAAGTGGTAACAAAGTGTCATGAGTCTTTGGCCCATGGCCAATGCCAAAAGCATTATAATTAATTTAAAACTTTAAAACTCTGAGCACCTTTAAAATTGGTAACTAATTTTATTTTCTTTGGATTTTAAAGATGAAAATAAAATTTCATTCATATGCAATAGAAGAGAAGGATTAGTCACTTGTAATAATTTTTATGCAAAAGAAAAAAGAAAAATGTAACACTATTCACTTAAAATCAGAAATCTTAGATTTTTTTACTGAAGAAAATTCCACAGAAATAATTTTTTCAGTAAAGGCTTTTAAAATGTAGACATTCGCCAGTGCCCTTTCCATGAACCCTTACTTGAGCTAACAAAGTTTTTCAAATTGATAATTTTCATGCTTCTTATAAAACTCATATTTAAAGATTTTATAAAATTATGCTCAATTTTTCTGTGTAGAATTTCTGTTTATGACCAATTGATTCAGCTCTGTTTTGATTGCTGTTGGGGAAAATTAGTATAGAATTATATTTTCTGGAATAATTAAATTGGGTACAAATTGGGACAAATAAATGTGCCACCCATGGCTAGGTGAAATCCAAGCTTTATGTGAAGGTTTTTGTCATGCTCATAACCATGGTCCCCTCTTCAGCTCTAAGTAAACCAAGAAGTCAGGAAGATGCAGTTATAGAGAAACAAATGAATCGGATGGTTGGTTTTTATGTCTTGGGGAAACACAAAAAGTGATATTACCCAGTTGAGCTGGGCAGGATTGGAGCGTTAGGTGTGGTTATGCCTATGTGTAAGTTCTAGTTCCACCCATGTCTCCCTCGCAAAGTGATTGAAGTCTCCCACATATTATACTTTTTGACCAGGAAACTTAAAATATGCTCAAACCATGTTCTCAATACAAGCCATAGAAGCAGATAGGATTTTCCCAAACTTTGCCTTCTCCTTACTAATGACCTGAGCTTCTATTGAGGCATGTTAAAACATTACTGGTCAAACAGAATGGTTGATCTATTTGTGGGTCATGGAATGAAATATGTGGTTTATGAATAGCATTTCAATGAAACAAAGTAGAAAAATGTCAGAACAATAATTGACATCAATTCCAGTAGCCATGTTGCTTGTGTAACTTGGGTTGTATGAATGCCCCAGAGTGCATTACATTTTTATCTTAATATTTTTATCTTAACATTTTTCTTAAATGTTTATATTTTTTCTCTCTCTCTAAGAAACCAAGGCAGCAACACAAGTTAAAAAGGAACCTAACACACAAGGCACATACAGATCACAGATCAGCCTCCTGGATAACAGGGCAAAGAACATTGGTTGCCATCCTATCTGTGACTGCCTGAGAGGGTCTCTGCCACCTTGTCACATCATACAGGGTCACAGAACTGTCCTGTTGTTGCACATGTGTGAAGCATGGACACTCACATCTGGATGATCTGTGCATCTGTATATATGTAAACAATCACTTTGTAGACTTTCTCTCAAAACTCATGACACTGGTGACTGTTGAGAATTATTTTTGTCTCTTCCGTGAACTTATACATTCATTCTTTGACTTTTTATTTTCTTCTTTCATTATTTCCTTTCTTTCTTTTCTTTTTTCTTTTCTGTCTTTTTCTTTTTTTTTGAGAAAAATGATGACTACTTTGGGCTAATAAAACCCTCTCGTGGCTTTCCCTAGAATTCATCCACCCTGGAAGCTCTGTAGCTAATGATTTAATATCTATATTTAATATCTCTATATTCTGAAATAGAATATAAAACTGTCAGCTCTAAATTATCCTGGTCCCCAATCTGTGAAAGGACACATAATGACGATGGACACATATTCTCTTATCAGAACAAGCAGCTGTTTCCAAATATTGACTGAGCTGTATAATCATTTGGACCTAGTACATCTTACAAGGAATGACAATAATGTGCCAATATCTATATTTTTTCCTGTGAGTTTTGTGTTTTCCTTTGAGAATAATCATTTTCCAAATTCTGGATGTAATCAGGTTGATACATTAAATTGGCTATATTTGAATATCTTAAGGCTTTGGCATGAGATCATGAAATGTTATTTGAGCATTCTTTATGAACACTGGTGCCAGTCAGAAATTCAGTTGTTATAAGAACTCTTTGTTTATGTATGTAAAGGAGCAGTTAGGAAGATTTGCACGACTATAACATTTGTTTTTTCCTAGAAAGAAGAAATAATTATTTTGCATTTAATTATTCCAATCCCTTTAATGGGAAAATGGCACATACACATATCTATATCATCTTTATCTACCTATACATACATATATATGTGTGTGTGTTCTCTCTCTGATATATATATATATATATATATATATATGCCATATGACCTTGCTGATATTTGATATTTTTGTCCTGTGAGATGGTGATTTCATGTCCTTTGTTACATTGTCACCTTCCAAGAAGTAAGGCAATATCACATTTCCAAGTTACAATATTTTTAAAAAAGATTCTACGTTCTCTGAGATCAGCCAGGATTACGTGTGGCCCAATTCTTTCTTCGTTCTCATATTTAACAGACTTTCCTATGTTACTGTTCAGCTTGGAATGCCAGGGAAAGAGAAAACAGATATATAACAGCCAAGAAACAAACAAGGAAAGTTCTGTGTCTTGTTTTGGTTTTCCTTACAAAGTGACACAAATGCATACCTTTTTCTTAACCATTTTTCTGATGTGCCCTACCACTATCAACTGGTTTTCCTTTCTTATCCCTGTATTTATTTGTCCTGGAACAAATTCTCCTGACAGTCAGCCTGCCAGGATAATTTAATCTATCTCAGGTTTTGTTCCTCAATCTTTAATATTGATGGGTTTTCTTCAAGGATTTAACCACCTCAGATCTCTCTCTACCTTGAAGTATTAACAAGGCACTCATGCAAGTCTTTTTACATTTAAGCTGCACCAGTTTTGGTCGATAAAATAGGAGTTGTTCAGCTATTATTTTTTTCTTCATTGGCATAGCTAGAATAACATGTGATTGTACACTCTCCTTTTCGTAAGATGTTCACTGAAACATATGGCTGTGGGTCTATACAGCTTGTTCACATTAACCTTGGGTGTCACTTCACATGCTGTTTCGTTTTCTGGTCCTGAGATTGTCACTGCCCAATGCTATCCAGCTTTAGTTCCCCCTGTGGTGTTCTCTTGTGTTCCCTCATGACTTTCCTATGGATGCCTGCCATTCAGAAGCTTGCTAGCACGGGCCCAGTAAAGCGGGATGGTTCATGGAAGCCAGAGATGCTCAACCTTCTCAATGTGCTAGATGGGGCCAGGAGCGTCAAAGACATGTCTGCCTTCATACCCAAGGTTCAAGGTCAGAGCTGGCCATTAGGGATTTAAGCAAACTCCCCTCAGAGGATCTTAATACACAAAAAAAGTTTAAGCACCTCTAATTTATGCTTTTTTAAGAGTCCCCAGCATAGGTATATAACTGTAGTCACATTAAAGCCAAGGTCCAAGTGTGGGAGTAGACAGAAATCTAATCTTTGTGTTCATGTTCAGTAACCGTTGTAAAATCATGCTGGTTACCATTAGAAAGTTTTCGTCACCCACCATCTATGCTCACCCCTTCAAAATGAGGCTCAGATTTCAAATGGATGAGAAACACTACCCATAATGGCCTTCAGGACACTCTGGTATCCAAGCTAGATCACTTGGTTCACCTGACAATTTGGGCAGCTTTCTCCTGAGAGTAATTAGCATCTGTGTAAAGATGTAATCACCTGAAGCAGCTATGTAAGCAAGGGCACTCTCAAGAGCTTTTGTTTCCAACGGTGGAGAAATTGTATTACAGCAGCATTTGCCAGCATATCTTAGACAATCAGTGTAATCAGTATTAGAATGAAGCATTGTGGGACCAAAGAACAGAAAGAAATTAATTTCCATTGAACATCGACAGCGGATTGGTTCTCTTAGGCTAAGAAAGACTAATACAGGATTTTACCCAAGCTCCTTTGAGTCTGTGCTCAGTTCCTGTGGCTGCTGCTGCTGTTCACCAGACAGAGGAAAAGAGAAGCAAGAAGGCGCCCCAGATGCGTAAGTGATCCCCGGGTAAATAACTGTTCATCAGAGCTGTGGTATTATTTGGAATGTGTCTTAATTTACATTGATCACAACACCCAATGATTTATAAACAAATATGAGTTTCTCTGTGTGACATTTTTAGCTTTCCTTGCTAACAATCTCAACTTCCCTAATCCAGGTCTAGCTCTGTTTAAGTTTTTGTCACCCAGAGAAGGAGTAATGTGATCATGGGGATAATTCAACTCTTGCTACCTTTGTGTCCTGTACATAAGAATGTTGCAAGGTTTTAGTCAGATTCTGCCGTGAGCTTTCAATGCTTCTGTGCATCAGGTGGCATTAATAGAATACTCCAGTGACTATATTTCTTTTTCCATATCCAACTCTGTCTTCTCTCACAGGAACCCTCGACCCCTCTGTAACTATAAATTGGGTTTTTAAAGAATTGCTAAACACTGACTTCCACCTAAAGAGATTTTATTTGAGGGGAGTCTTAGGGAACTCTTCCAAGAATGTGCCATTTGATATTGATATCCATTATAAGAGGAAAGCATAAAATGGCGGCTCTGCTATTGTTCTGCTTTGCTAGAACTTCAGGGAAGCTCCTGATAAGGGCTGTAGATCCTCTTGGTTGTAGGTGGTGATGATAGTTTGTTTTCTCCCTGGAGAAAATTAGTTTCATTGGCAAGTCCAGGGAAGGCCTGAGGTAAAGGTAAAAATACCAAAGTTATAGTCCTTACCAAGAGCATCTCACTAGTAGCAGCTCAGATGACCTGGGGGTAGGCAGGTTGCTGTAGTGGGCATTTGGGTGTCTCCATCAGGCCATGGTAGGTGACAATCTTCTGCTCCGAAAGTGACTTGATATCCATGAAGTGTTCAGAATTCTGGTACTGCCTCTTTAAATGAGCATGCACATCACATGGCTCAGCTGGGCCCCAGAGATGCTGATCACAGCCTAGATCTGTTCCAGCTGGCTCCATCCTTGGTCTCTGGTGGTTATTTAGCTGCTCATAGTTGAGGGAGCTCTTAAAGGAAACTCCGTCCTCATTTTACTGATTAAGAGTTAAGTTTCCTTTTTGGTTGGTGGTTTAGTCCCTGGAAGCTCTGGGGTACTGGTTAGATCATATTATTTTTCCTCCTATGGAGCTGTAAGTCCCTTTAACTCCTTGGTCCTGTGAAGGCTCCATGCCCCAGTGTAGGGGAATGCCAGGGCCAGGAAGTGGGAGTGGGTGGGTTGGTGAGCAAGGGGAGGAGGTAAGGAGTAAGGGGAGGGGTGTTTTCAGAGGGGGACCAGAAAAGGGGATAACATTTGAAATGTAAATAAAGAAAATATCTAATAAAATTTAAAAAATAAAAAAAAATAGCAACTAGTCTATAGGATTTCTTTAATCATTTTTAATTAATAAAATACTTAATGTGTAAAAAAATAAAATAAAATAAAATAAAAAGTTAAGTTTCTAGGTTCCTCAAAAGTGAAGGGGAAGGTGGAATCAAGGGAAGACTTGTGTGACAGGTACTGGGAGGAGAGGAAGAGCTGACATTCAGTTACAAAGTGAATAAGTAAGTAGGTTAAAAAAGAGTTAAATGTGTGTATCAGCACCAATGTAGAGTATGCCTTAGACTTTTCTGTGTTGACAATTCTGTAATGCCCTATGGTGTCCCATCCAACTCCATCTAGCTGCTTTGTCTACTCAACTCCAGTTTAGCAAAACCCAAGAAAAATAGGTCAGTAAATCAGAAAGACCAAGAACAAATAACTCAAAACTCCATCCTCAGAAACCCAGTGCTCACAAAGAAAGAGAAACAGCTTAACCTTTTCGGGGGGCTACACACAAGAGTGGTCACAATATTCAGGAATCCCTTATTGATCTTGCACAAAGATTAACCTTGCATAAGTCTCTATGATTTTATCGGAAGAAACAAGTGAACTGCACACTCAAGACAGCATAAGTGTGATCCAAAGTGAGTTCAGCAAGTTCAGGATGTCCTCCTAAGGCTGAGCAGTAGAATACTATACCCCAGGTCAAATTGCAGGTAAGAGGAGATCTGTTTGATTTTCTCATTGGGGATGAAGGGCTCATCTCATAGTGTTTAGCATCACTCAAGAAAACTATACTCAGAGCAAATATATAGCTCTTGACAGTCACTACCAAAGTCAAACAATTTCTCCCCCAGGACCTAGATAGTTAACTTGGCAGGATTCTATAATCAATTCAGAGCAATTCAACTGAGACAGAGACAGACAGACAGTCAGACAGACAAAGAGCCAACACTCATGTTACTTCCAAACCAGAAGCATTTCCATTTTGCCTATATTTAACTTTATCATTGAATTGCTGTGAACTAAGAGAAGACAGTAATATTCCAGCCTGTTAAAATGGGTTAATGTAGCAATGCAGAACATGGCCGTGTCATTTCCCTTGAGCTTCTTAGGACTTAGGAGAAAGAAAAATAGGCTCCAAGGCTTTGCCTGGTCTAGTCCTGTCTCCCTCTGCTTGTTTCTCTTCTCTATTTTAGAATCATAAATAGAGGAGGAAGAGGTCTGGTGCTTGGGAAGAAAGACAAAAAGAATGCTAAAGAGTCTCTTTCAGAGGCCTTGTGATCCATCAGGCATTCCCTCACCCTGTAGCCCACTGCTTCTCACCCTTCCTAAGGCTAAGACCCTTTAATACATTTCTTTATGTTGTAGTGACATCCGCAACCATAAAATTATTTCGTTGTTACTTTATAACTGTAATTTTGCCACTGCCATGACTGGTAGATATCCGATTTGCAGGATGACTGTTATATGACCCCTCTGAAAGGGTTGTTTGACCCACAAAAGGGTCGTGACCAAAGGTTGAGAACGATGTTGCTGGAGCCTAATAGAAGGTGAGAAGGATGCTGCGTACAGGAGCATTGCTATGTGGCTGGAGCTGGCCACACATGCCCATTCTCACTACATTAATATCTACAGTAACATCAGCACCTAAAATCTACACTTATCAAAGAATGAGACCACGTGGCTTTAAAATTGAAGTCTTACAGATGGGTTCACATCAAGTCTTTGTCCACATCAGGTTTTTGTAGCCCCAAAAAGGATCAAACCGATTATACCCACCTCTTCCAACGACACATGGGAAGAGGGGCATAGAATCTCAGAAACACCCTAGGGATAATCTTTGTTTCTTCATAATCTGATGATTGGCATTGAGTCAATCAAAGAGCTGTCAATCAGGAATTAAAAAATATTGAAACTTACTGCCAACCATGCAGATAGTTTATAGATATTTACATCAGATTGAAAGAAGAATTTTGGCAAGATGTGGAAGTTAGAATTTCACTAAGATTAATTTCCCTTCCGTCTTTGAGTGATTATAAAGCGTAATGCAGTGCCTTGGTTCTCTGACATCTCGTCAGGGAAGGATGCTGCTGCGGCTTTCTGTCAGGCACTGGACTGTAAGATGATGTGAAAGCATCCACCATGGCCTGTCAGCTCTGGGTCCCCGGATGCTAGCCCAGTGCAGACACCGGGTGGCTTTTGCTGGAAGTATAAGAACCCACAAAGCAAAAGTGAGATGGATAGAAAAACCTTGAAGAGCAGAGGAGTCTCGGCTCCACATTTGAGGGGGTGGAGGCGGTAGTTTATTCAAATCATGATTTTGCCATTTGCCAAGCTGATGGTTTCTACTGATGCGTTTAACCTTCAGGATCTGGTTTCTTGCTCAGCGAACTTGGGATAATGGCACATGCTTCCTGCCTCATGAGGTTGTCCTTAACGATAAATCAAGGACTAGACATGAAGCAAGTCATACATTGGACGCACAGTCACACCCAGACGCTGGGTATACCTAATAGTCAAGCAGAGCTAGAGGGAGAGCCCCCCCTGAAAATTTAATAAATTTCTTGAGCATCTGTGCTGGAAGATTCTTTTTCTTTTCGCCATTTTGTCCTAGTCCTTTCTGATCAAGGAGTGGGTGGAGTAAATGGTGTGATAATAAAAGAGGTCCTTAGCTGATTGCATTGATATTCGAAGGTGGCATCACTCGGTGACTGACTGGATAAGGCTTATTGTAATCCCCAGTTCTACCCACTAGCCAAGGAATTGACGGAATAGTCCAGCATATACTTTCAGAATGCAGATGTGCTGTTTCCCTTCCACTGCTGTGGCTTGAGAACATGAGCCTGCACACTGCTGTGCCCCTGAATGGTTTCCGGTCTTCCTTCCTGACATTTGCCCTACAAGTTGGCTTAAGAGTCACCGAGCACATCGCGGGGGGGATTTAGAAAAGAAGACTTTTTTTTTAATTAATTGATTTATTTCAGGGAAGGGAGGTACACCCCAGCGACAACAGGAGTGTGAAGGCCTGAGGACAATTTAGCAAAACTCACATCCTCAGGCTTGGCAGTCACTTTGCCCTTTGAGTCACCCCGAGGCTGTATCTTTGGGGGTTACTCTTTGCTTTTGCTTTCCAACTAGGCCAGTGTTCTGCCACTGGCTCCAACCCCAACTACAAGGGGAAATTGTGTATCTTTGGGGGTTACTCTTTGATTTTGCTTTCCAACTAGGCCAGTGTTCTGCCACTGGCTCCAACCCCAACTACAAGGGGAAATTGTTTTGTGGGTCACTAGTTACACTTCATTGTGGTTATTTTTAAAATCCACCTTTGACATGTCTTTATATGTATTTTGCCTCAAAGTAGGAGACTTAATGGTCCTGATGGAAACCAGGATAACCGTGCCAAAAACTCAGCCAGGCTTTTGATGACAGGCTTAATTCTGATTGGTATCATCTTTGTTTATTTAATCCCTCCTGCCTGGCAGAGAGCCTTTACTTTGGATTAAAATTGTGCCTGTCAGGATACAAGTGATTAATAGAGTCTAGAATTAAATTAACCCCACACTCAGTATTTGAATTCACATGTTATAGAAAGCATAGATGTGTACAGTACAGGGCCCATCAAAACACTTCTGTCTACCATGTTACAGATCATTCAAGAATGAATCACTGACAGAAGTTAATATATTCAGTGCAGGCGAGGAGAGGGGCCTCAGGAACTCGTGGAAGCATGCTAACTTTCCTACCCAGAATTCTTTAGCTCCAACAAGATGTGATATTGTCAAGAAAGAGTCCAATCACCACACTGTTAAATAAGAGCTTGCATTTACTTGGTGTCTGGGATTTCACAACTGGGTTTTTCATACTCGGAGATGTTGGGCTGTTGGAAATGTATAAGCAGTGAGGTTTGTACAAAGGGGGAAAGTTTTACTGAGATTCCGTGAGATCATATTAAACTGCATTGGAGTGTGTATAACTATACACAGTGCATTTCTAAAGTAATTCAGAACTAATTCACCATAACTAAGATGCGGTGCTACAAACTACAAGGAAAATAGCTAATCTTTTCGATACCAGCAGGAGGAAGATTTAACATTAAAAAGTACCTCTTAGAAACAAAACATCCCTCTTGCTGCTGAACATAAATACCATAGAAATTACGTTTTAAAACTCTATTAAACCGCCTTTTTTATTTTCAATACATAAAGCTCTCCATCTTTAAAGAGAAGCCATGCCTCAGCTCTAAGGCTCCAGCTATCAAGACTGAGGCTGGATTTAGTAATACATACTGAGTTATAGCTTAAAGACTACTGTCTTCATTTTGTTTCTGAGAGAATATTTTTGCCTGCCGCCATGTTTTTATGAAATAAATCTTGGTAAAACCAAGAGGGGTAAACGTGGTGTCAGTGTACCTCAGTAAGACGTCTATCTACTTACCCGAATGCCTTAGGGAATTCTCTAAGACACTTTTCCCTAACCATAAAGAGGTGGGAGTAAATAAATATAATCTTAGCCACACTTCCAGAAAAAAAAACATTTAAAGTAACATAGGTAACATAGATACAGTAACTTAGATTCCCACTTCAAAGATCTTCATCAAAATAAACCCTTTACTCCCTCCTGGCTCTGAATTTAAATGAAACTAAACAGTACAAAAACTAGCTGAGAGGTCTTACTCTGGGGAAATTTCACAGTCCTATGGTAACATAGTAACATAGATAATACTATCTTGGAAAGATAGTGTCTTCCCAAGATTTCTATATGCCACATAAGTAGAAACCCAGTATTGTTCACTCTCTAATCCCTACTCCTTCCTACTGTGAAAACAAATGTGTGAGGAGCTGGAGAATAATTCTAGTATAACCTTTTAATTAGCCATAAAAAGTTATGACATAAACAGCTCACTTATTTATCAAATTATTATTATTACTTATAGACTAAGATGATAACAGATATACCCTTTATCCACACTAAAGTTGAATTCAGTTAACAAAATAAAAAATAAGTTCTAAAGTAAACGCTTAGGTAGCCATAGTATAGAACATTGGGAAATTGTGAAAATTTAACATTTGTGGATGATGTAGAAGATAACTAGAAAGCCTAATATTAAAAGATTTAAAACATAATGCCATGTATGTGTGTGTGTGTGTTATAATATACATGTAAAAGACCGAAAAAAAAAAAAAAGCCCAAACAAAGTAGGATAAGAAAAAGTCTACAAAAATACCATTTGGTTTTGGTTTTAACCATCTACTGGGTGTGATACCTGCTCTTAGGTATTATTAATATAGCAAGACTGCATAAAAATAAACTAATTTTGTTTGTGTTTTGGTTTTGTTTTCATTTTGTGAGCAGTTATCATTTGGAGATAGCATCTTGGTTAGGGATGGGAGATCGCGTCCCCATCCCTCTTTTGGAACTGGGACCCCACAGGGCTTGCACAGGTTCAAGCCCTGTGCTCGCTGCCAGAGTCTCTGTGAGCTCATATGTGCATCTGGCCTGTTGTGCCCAGAAAACACAGTTTCCTTAAACTCCTCCATCCGCTCGGAATCTAACACTGTATGTTTCTTGTGGGTTTTCTGTAACTCTAGCTTATTTTATAAAGAAGAAGAGGGTATCAACATGTTATTTGAGGCAAGATGAGCCTGCAGCTGGAGAGGCTGAAGATGTTAGAAGGCTCTCCCTCCAGGCCATCCTAACCTTTGCGAAGATGGTGTGTTATTAGTGACTACATAAAGGCTACACAGTCCGCACACCACCATTATCCGACTAATTGCTTTGTGAAGTGCTTTTAGAAAAATTGGAACTGAAAGGCACTCCATACTACCAATTTATGGTCTATTCTTAGTGGCAATGATGCCGGGGAGAACAGCGCTTTTGTGCAGTCTGCTTTTTCGGATGCTAATATTTTAGTCAAAGTGATGCCGATTTTAAAGGACTCTCTGCCTGAAAGGCTCCAGTGTTATCTTTTGGTTTTCCTGATGGGAAGTTCATCTTCTGAAGGTTGATTTCCACTTCAACGTTCTTCATCAAAATAAACCCTTTCCCCCTTCTCGCTCTGAATTTAAATGAAGCTGAGCAGTAGAAGCGCTAACTGGGAGGTTTTGCTTTCGGTAATTTCAAGGTCCTATAATTCTATTTTAACTGTGTGCTCCTCTTTAATCATCTACGTAGGAAAAAAAACGATATTTAAAGAAAAATCCTGTCTGTGAAATACTGTGTGTGGCAGGCAGGGTACCTGTGAGTGTTTACAGATCTTCTCCTTGAATGGACAAAACTGTAGCTTTGATTTGTCCCCACTGCTTTAAGGACATTAAATCAAATTTAACAAAAATTCACCTTAATCCTTTGTTTCTTTGTGTTTTGTTTGGTTTGGTTTGGTTTTGGTTTTGGTTTTGGTTTTGGTTTTTGGCTTTTCAAGACAGGGTTTCTCTGTGTAGCTCTGGCTGTCCTGGAACTCACTCTGTAGACCAGGCTGGCCTCAAACTCAGATATTCACCCACCTCTGCTTCCTGAGTGCTGGGATTAAAGGCGTGCACCACTACACCCGGCTCACCTTAATCCTTTGATGGCTAAAAATTTTGAAGAAAGAGGCTGGATGGATAAAGCACATTTTTAAAACCAAGCCTTCTCTCCAATCCAAAGACTGAAATAAAAGCTGACATAGTGATTTGCTTTCTGCTAATTTATTACAGCTTTCACCTACCTACTACCTCCTCTTAGTTCAGGACAACTGACTTCTGAACTCAAGATGAAACAGCTCTTGTTGGCTTTCTCTTTCACAGTTGTGTTAAAATGAAGCAGTGTTTTGCTTCAAACAACGTTATGTTATCATTTAGAAATGTCTTTTGCTAATGAATGAAATATCACTTTTGGACCACAATTTGAAGATCTAGGGAGTGGCCCATTCAGAACAATAATATCATGCTGTGTTTATTGAGATGTGCTTGGCCTGGCGCTTATTGCATTTCTACCCTGTGTCTACTCTGATGGTGAGTGTAGTTTAGCATCGCTAAATGCATTACAGTTCCTTAATGACTGTGTATTCCTAGAGCCTCTGCTTCACTGAGTCCTTCCTTTGGGATCCTTCCATTGTTAAACTAGATACAGAGGTAGAGTAAGGCAGACAGGGAAAAGTGTCAGCAGTTAGGAAAAACAACCCAACAACCTTGACCATGTCCTCACATTGGTTGGAAAGTGATTTCGTTACACATCCAATATTTGGCTTTCAAGATGTCTCTGTTATATTGAGATAAGTCTGGAGCTCCCTTTTAAAAGGAGTACCTGAAATTTGGACATACTCAGTACCTCTCACCCCTGACGAGTGCGTCACAAACGGTGTAGAGCACAGAAATCACTTTACCCACCACTGGAGTGGAACGCAGCAGTTGTTTAACAGACCACAACAATACTGGGGGAAAAAATCATTTAAGAGAGGAATTGAATAAGACTACAGCATCCAAAAGAAACTGCAGGGGGGGATTTAAGAAAAGCAGACTGCAATCTCTTAACTTGGAATCTGGCCAGGATATTCAAGTCAAACACTCCATTCCATTTAAAAAAATATCACAGTGCTTTTGACTGAACAATTGGTATCTTGAAGTTTTAGTGTGTCTACCATATGACATCTATTAGACCCAGTAACTTGGCAACTGCTGATCAAAAAAAAAAAAAATTGACTCTGAACAAAAACCTCTGTTCTATTATTTCTCCAGTATCCACTGTTCTCATGCATCTGAGGTCCCTAATTTATTCCCTTCAGTGTTGTTCTTGAATCCAGGATCTGGCCCATGCTAGGCAAGATCTAATGGCTGAGAACTGACCTCAACCCTGGGTTCTCAATGTGTCTGATTACCAAATATAAGACCCAGAAAACTAAGTAATAAAGTAAAATATATGTTTTGAAAAATCATATTTCAGAGTATAGAATAGATTTTCTAATAAAAAAAAAAAGCCATGTGCTTAAAATTCACTGCAAAGTAAGAAAGATGTAGTTGTGGGGTTCTGTAACCTAATACAGAAGTAAGATGGCTCTGCCTCATGTCAATGATAGAATCTTGCTCCTGGCTTTTCTTTTCTTTTTATTTAAAATGATTTGTTTATTTTTATTTTATGTGCTTTGGTGTTTTGCCTGCATGTATGTGTGAGGGCGTCAAATCACTGGGAACTGAATTGTAGTCACTTGTGAGCAGCCATGTAGGTGCTAGGAACTGAACCTGGATCCTCTGGAAAAGCAGCCAGCGCTTTACCTGGTGAGCCTTCCTTCCAGCCCAGCTTTTTGGCTTTTCAGACCAAAGACTGTCTGAATTGTACATTTCCCCCAAAATAGGAGCAGTAATGATCATCTTCCTGGTGACTTATATGAAATTTTTGGTTCCTTTTCGAGGAAATGTTGTGCCTTGGCATGATTGTAACATGTTTGGAGCTGTTGGTGATATAACCTACCTTTGTCCACCTGTGAATCTGAGCAACAGCTATCTCATCTTATATAATCCTGTTGGTACCAACTAATTTCTACAAAAAAGAAGAGGGGAGGGGCTTGGAATCAGATTCAAGCTAATTTTGTTTTCATTTTGTCATTTTGAATCATCACTTCTTTCATAGGATTAATTTCTTTTTTTTTCCATTTTAAACTAATAGTTGTCAGCATCTTGAAGGCTATCCACTATCGAGAGAACCTGTCATGAGCAAGAGTCATAATAAAACAGGGGTGGAGGTATAGATATGTGGTACTGTATTTGCCCTGTATGGGTGAGATCCCAGGTTTAGCATATAGGACAAAAATTTAAAAATAAAGTCATGATAAAATTGTTAGCCTGTATTGTTAGAGAAACATTTTTGATAGAACTCCATTTTCAATATCTCCAAATGAATAATGGTCCTGCTTATCAGAATGGAATATTTTAGTGCATATAATTCATATGTGTGCATATATATATATATATATATATATATATATATATATATACTTATGCATGTTTGACTTTTAGATATTGGTGATGCAAATGTATGCTAAAAATAAATGAATGTCTGAGAGTAAAACAGTTACAAACTTGCCTGGTTTTGGTCCCCAAACTGCCAGTTAAGTAAAGAAATATCATAAAGATGATAGTAACTTCTGTCATGTATTTCAGCTAATTCTCCTTTCTCTTATATTCTTAACAAATTTCATGATTTGGCTATAATGGGCCTCCATTTCATGATTATTTAGATGAGAACTGGAAAATATTAAGCTGTACACAAAATTTGCTATCATTGTTATAGTAACATATATTAATTAACATAAGTTAATGTATGAAGTTTCAATAGTATATTATGCTTAAGATATGTTTTGCTGCTAGATAAAGGCTAAAGATAATAGATTTGATGCTGCTATTGGTTTTGGATAGTGCATTAGAATAGCAGGAATTCTTGATAAATACAGGATAAAAAGGAATGTGGCATGATTCTATTTGTGAGAAGACTCCAGGTCATCTTCCGAATGTTTATATTTCTAGTTTCTTTAAGCTTCTTTTCTTGTTTTGCTCTGTGACACCATTATAGCGCTACACATATTATTTCTGTGGTTAGATTTAAGGAACTGGAGCAGTCAGGTGTTCAGGAGCATCCAATTTTACAGTTATAAGTAATAAACACAACTGACCCTAAAATCTTTTCTTTTGAAGAGTGACACTAGCTTGGAGAAAAAGAGTTCATGTAATGTCAGACTTTCAAGCACTTGTACAAACCATGATAGTTTACTGTTTGTGAAAAGAAACCCCATGAAGCCATTGGGAAGTACCCAGAAGCCCTAGAGAGGCCCTCAGGGAAAACCTCCTTGCTATGTGATCACAACCAAGCTTTCTGGCAGCCCTCTGAGTCCTAGCAAGCAGTGAGCCCTTCCCACAAAGGTGCTAATTTTATCTGCCCTACATTCCATTCGGAGTCTTCTCATGCAGGCAAGTGGTGACCACATATGAAGATGACTTACATAAGCATAGAAATTAAAGTAGTATTTATGTGTATCATCCAGGGGTTCGCTCCAGACTTGCTAGTTCAGCAGTAGTGCCAACAGGTAACACATGTTCGTCTAAACTTGCCAAGGCCAAAGGTTGCCTATATACCGGAAATGATTTCCTGAATGCCACGGAGTTGTAACATACAGTGAGGATAGCAAGAGAGTGCAGAAGGGATACTCTCCTCCCGGGATGCCTAGGTGATAAATGTATCTATAGAGAAGCCAGCTGTCTTCTTATGACTGACTGGTAGCAGTTCAGGCCCATTGGTTTGGCTATTCATGCCATTCGGGTATTAGGAAGGATGAGCAATATCTGTTGCCCTCTTCCGAGTGACCCTGGAATGGCATCCATTCCATTTTGTATATTTCTATGCATATGTCTTCTGGTATGTTGCTATATGTTGCTTTTTTGAGCACACAAGGGTATCAGAAATGTTCTATGGTAAGATTAGAAGATAAAGAAAGGTATTGTGAGAAACCTCCAGCTTATCACTTGATAGGGATGATGTATTGGAAGATGAGGAGGAACAGGCGACAAAGTCCTCATTTTCTCCATGATGATGAATGTCAAAATTGATGGTGATATTATCTTGGTTAGTTTCTTTAAAGTCCAGTTATAGGTGATTAGAATGTGTTTCAGAAACAAGTGAAGTCAATTAATTAATAGTTCCTGATATTTTGTTATTTGGTACATTTTTAGAGCTACTAGGACAGTTCTATAAAGAAAAGAAGCAATTTGCATCCACACAAATGTATCCCTAGCTCCTGGGCACATTAACATTTCAGCTTGTGAAATTTTTGAGCATTTTTCAGCCTGAGATTATTCATGGTTACCTTGTTGGCCATTTTTCAGCAAAAGGGCTGTCGCTACTGACAGCATGGCAGGAAGCCAAGGGGAACTGGCCTGGGAAGAGATTCAAGCTCTTCCTCCATAGGTGAGGAGAAATTGGGTGACTAAAGATAGCTATGATTTAAACTCAACTACAGTTCGCAGGCCTTCTCCAATCTCTCCTGATCTGCAATGCTGCTGTAATTACTCTGGGCTATGTTGACCTCTCTGCACTTCGTGGCTCATCATTTATGCAGGAAGGCTTGAAATTAAGATGTTCTCTGTAAGGCCATGTGTAAGTTCATTCGTTAGCTCATGAAAACGATTTTCCGAGGAGTGAAAAAAAATATGTTTTATGTAGTTGTATTTTGGGCATATAGTTTCATTATTACTATTAGATTATTTTCTATAGCAGTCTATACAATTTTTAAACATCATGTAGCAGAAATAAACTGCAGAACCTTGGTGTGTTTTGCGGGAGAGTTATGTCCCAATAACTAGAATTCCTTCTGTTAACGGGTAGGTCATTTGAACTCAGGAAGTAGTACAAGGCTGAGAATGGAAAGGAAAAATTAGATAATACTGATACATCTCGTGATCTTCAATGACACATTGAAGATAGTCTTGCACATCACTTGTCAAGAAAAGGCTTTAGGATCAGAAGATGAATAGACAGTTTAAAAGCTTAATTCTTATTAGACATTTCTGTGCAAAAGGTCATTAAAGACAGGCTGAGTACAGTTTAATGATACAACAGTTCCCTATATTGCACAGTATTGTTGTATAGACATCTGTTCGTGCAATATAGGACAATGACAACCAGGCAAACATACAATTCTATTCAAGTCCATCATTAAGGAATGATATTGATTGGGATTTCCGTAGGAGCATGAGTTAGGGGCACTTTATGCATGGCTACACCACTGAAGAAAAAAAAATCCCCTTCTCTCCACCAATGACTGTTTGCAAATCCTTAGGAAGGGAGACCACCTTGTGAGCTCCCTAATAATGAAAAGTTAATAGACCCAGTCATGTGAAGATTTTCTCCAGGCAATCATAGCTGCTGTTTGAGGACAATAGGCATGCCATGCCCAGAGAGCAACATTTCATAATTCTACCCTTCCTTCTGACTCTTACCATCTCTTGTCATCCTCTCCTACAATATTCCGAGTCTAGGGAGAGGTGGTGTAGACAGCCGAATTTAAGATTATCAGTCAACACCAACTTATCCTCAGTCCTTGGAGGTGTCGTGGGTTTCTGCAGTAACTGCCACACGCTACAAAAATAAATAATTAATTTAAAAGAGAGAGAGAGAGAGAGAACCTTCTCTGACCAAAGATGGCAGCAGCAATAATCTATGGGTAAAACCAAAAAGGGTTGGTAGGCAATTTTGTCAGCCATTCATATCTACTTGGCAGACAAACAGCAATATCTTCTCCATTACAGCCTCTGAGCTTCCTAGCCACAGATTTTTTTGAGTGGCTTATCCTGTAACACCAGGCATGAATTCTCTCTTGTGGAGTCAATCTTAAAAATAATCAGAAAGCAGATGGCTACCTCCATCACTGTCAACGGCACCCTTATATGAACCAGCACATCTTGCTTGGTGTGTTCATAGCATGGTACGAAAGGTTCACAGCCAAGTAGGACATTTGGTGTCCTTCTTCATCAACAACGTGCCCAGTGCCTTCTGGCACTACAAAAGCTAGCCAGTAGAGAAAGAACTTCCTGCTTATTCCCAGTCTGATTCCTTCATGTCCTGTAACCTAAGCATTGAGCATCTTCAGGCATGGGGTCTTATCGTTTACTTCTGGCATGCAGGTAATAACTGTGGCAATAGCCTTAATTATCTTAGGAGCCTCTCAAGCCTCAGTGGCCAACAACCTGTAGGGAGATAAACAACCCCTGGTAGGCACCAGGGTATTCATTTTGTAGGCTGTTGGCCTATGAGAACATCCTGTTCCATACACCTTTGACTTTCACTCAAACTTTTTGGCCACTGTTTAAGGTTTATGAACACAGGATATTGGAATATTTTTTTCCATTGAAGTTGTGGTATATCATCTATTTCTTAAAGAATCATAATATTTTGAAGACTTTTTCAATATGTCTGGCTCTTGAACCCTGTGTTGCTAGATTTCCCATGATTACTCTCTTAACTGTGTTTACCTCATGGTCAAATGCTTCTTTAAGTCAGTAAAACACTCAGAGTTAGCGTTGAATCATCTAATTAAATATTTCTGTAAAGGCTGGGAAGGGTTTTGAAGACCCATTGCCCATCATTGCAGGCAATGGACAAATGATCTCAGGAGTCTGCAGCTTAGAGGATATCACAGAAAAATAATGACAATGTTCACTGTATTCTGGAATGTTGATATTGAATTTATCAATCTTTAAAAAAATAAGATCAGTGATGGGTATGTCAGTTATTAGTATAAATGAGAAGACCCATCTAAGCTCTCAAAAATCCAGTCATTTCCCATGACTCATGACATCTACTCATCCTTGGATGATAACATAAGGCTCATCTCATTGTCCCAACTCCAACATGCTGAGCAGGGCCATTCTAGCTTTTCATTCAATGGCTGGCCTAGGAAAGGAAAGCACATCTATGTGCTAGTTTGCTGCATTCTAATAGTTTCCCTGGTTCTGAGAGACCCAAGGCCTGAGAGAGCTTGGTGCTACATTCCCATTGGTCAAACCTGTCTGGAAAGGGGACTCTAAGTTATGTGACCAATTTCCATCCCTAGTATTCCCTCTTACAGGAGAGAAATGCAGAGAACCAACTCTGGGGATTAACTGCCCACTCCTGGGGTAGTCTTAATCTTTTACAACTTCATTGTTTTATCATCCATACATTCATTAAATTTTTAATCAGACTTAAAGCATTCCTTAGGCTCTTAGTGCTGATTTTGGCTTCTGTTGTTGTTGTTTTTTTTTTTTTTTCTTCCCTTCAGAACTCAAGATCAGCACACATCTTAACCACAATGGCTTTTGAAGACCAAGCCAGTCTCCCTTGTCTGTATTTTTTGCTTCTTGTCCACTGCTTTAGCAGCTTTACAAACCTGATGTACTGTATCAGTCTAAATCATGCCGATATGCCCAAGTGTCTCTTGTATCCCACTCACAAAGATAATGTTCCACATGAGGTTCAATGACACCAATAATACCTCACTCCACTCCTGCGGTCTTTGATGATTAAGACTTTCTCAGCTCTTCTATGAACACAGTCCTATCCAACACAGCGAACCAGGCATCCGACACTGCCTCTCTCATGCCTGGTTCTCTTAATAATAATGCTTGTTCTTTCTCATGGTGCTTTCAGTCCATGATACTCATGGAGAACTCACCAGGAAAGGTGTCTGTTTACTACATATGGGGCACCAGAAGCCAACTGAAAACTTGGTTTCGCTGAAGTCTAGCTTGATGAAGCAATGAGTTGATGATGGCTAATTAAAGGAGCAGGGATAACCAATGGGTAACTAAACGCCATTGCCTCCCCCTAGCAACAGTTACCTATGGGTAAGTCCTTGGAGGATGTTGCCTCCTGAGCTCTCCTAGTAACTGTTATGTGTCTCTAACTACCTGGAGAAAGTGTGGCCTCAGAGGCCACTATTCTTTCTATGGCAGAAAATTAATATTGTCACTCAGGTTGTCACTGTCAAGTCTTGCTAACAGGACAGTCTCTACAACAAAAGCCCTGGATTCACACCCCATCACCGAAAGAAAAAAAAAAATCAGAACTCTGAGAATAGGCAGAGGTGGGAATGTTTCTGCATAAAAAGCTTGGGGAATGACTCTTTTATTTATTTTATATTCTACTAAGAGGTACTTCCTGAATGAGAGGCATTTTTATGGGAGCATTGGCTATACAGTAATAAAAATGTTAATCAGTATGTCTATATTTTTGGAAGTTATACTTTATGGAATACAAAGAGAGAATAAACCTGCAGACCTATAGGAATTACTGTGGTGGCAAAGTCCCCAAAAGGACAGACAGAGATTAATGTGAGGTAAATTGGGGTTTTATGGCCCATTTCTGTAAAGGAGAGTAAGAGAAGGGCTCTCTATCTCTGAGATGGTGACCTCTGAGTCGGAGGCTAAGAGAAGTAGCCGTCCTGGTTTATCTGCAGGAAGAGGGTGGAGGGTTCTTCATGACTAAAGCTCTTGAGTCAGAGTTGACTGTGTTCTAGTGTAGACCCAAATATAGCTGTCTCTTGTGAGACGATGCCGGGGCCTAGCAAACACAGGAGTGGATGTTCACAGTCAGCTATTGGATGTATCACAGGGCTCCCAATGGAGAAGCTAGAGAAAGTACCCAAAGAGCTAAAGGGATCTGCAACCCTATTGTTGGAACAACATGATGTACTAACCAGAACCCCGGAGCTCTTGTCTCTAGCTGCATATGTATGGAAAGATGGCCTAGTCGGCCATCAATGGAAAGAGAGGCCCATTGGACTTGCAAACTTTATATGCCCCAATATAGGGGAATGCCAGGGCCAAAAGAATGGGAATGGGTGGGTAGGGAAGTGGGGAGCGCTATGGGGGACTTTTGGGATAGCATTGGAAATGTAATTGAGGAAAATATGTAATAAAAATATTAAAAATCAAAAAAAAGACTTAGTTAAAAGAGAGAGAATATTAGATGGTAAAGAATCCTGTAAGCAGTGATAAGGGCTTATGGGTGCTTTAACCAGAGAAAAATCATGAATCTATAGTAGATTTGAGAAGCTTGCCCTAAGTATTGGGCAGAATATTGTTAGGAGAAAAGAGCAAAGAAGGTAAAGCCCTCATTCATAATCATCTTTATGTTCTGACTTGGATGAAGTGTAATAGAGCTGTAGGGGGTGTGGAGAGGTGATGAGGTTCCAGTGCCTGTGTGGTAGACTAGGAATGGCTTGTCCATGTGGAGGTAGAAATTACAGAGGAGCATCCCAGATCCTGGCCAAAGACTTTTTCCAACTAACTCTTACTGTAGATTTTCCTAGCCTCATTCTCTTAGACAGTGTCCAGTGATCTTGTGTCCCAATGTTTCCTGGGTCTAAGGAAGCTGGAAGGATAACAG